>NW_024425563.1:75272273-75715321 GCF_017311325.1 Ursus maritimus | reverse complement strand
TCCTTTTGCAAAAATCCAAGTTTCTAACCTATATTGTTTTTTTCTGCCTAAGGAATTTCTTTTAACATGTCTTGGAGGTGCAAGTCCGCTAGAAATAAATTCTTTCAGTTTTAATTTCTTTATTTCTCTTTCAATCTTGAAGGATTGTTTATCTGACTATAGAATTTGAGGTAAATTTCTCTCAAAACTTTAAATATTTTACTCCAGTTTCTCCTTGATTGCATGGTTTCTGATAAGATTCCAATGTAATTCATATCATAGTTCCTCTATAGACAAAATGTTTTGATTTCTTTGACTCCCTTCAGAATTTCTTCTTTGTCATTTCTTTCTTCATTTTAAATATAACAAGGAAAGGTTGTAGAGTTTTTTGTATTTATCCTCCTTCTTGTTCTCCAACTGGTTTGTGGATCTGTGGTTTGGTACTTGTTATAATTTTGTGAAATTCTTGGCCATTATTTCTTTTTAATATTTCTTTTGCTCTGTTCTCTTTTTCTTCTCCTTCTGGTATTCTAATTACATACATATTATACCTTTTGAAATTTTCCCACACATCTCCAATGAGATCTCTGGGTTTATTTTTTTTCATACTTTTTTCTCCTTGCATTTCAGTTTGGAAAGTTTTGGTTGACCTTTCTTCAAGTTTGTTGAACTCCGCTTGTGTCACATTTACAGATGAGCTCAACAAAAGCGTTCTTCATTTCTGCTCTTGGATTTTTTATTTCTGGAAGTTCCTTTTGATTCTTTTATAGTTTCCATCTCTCTGCTTACATGACCCATATGTACTTTCATTGTATCTATTCATTCCATTAGAATCCATAATATATTAATTACAGTTAGTTTAAATTCCTGTCTGATAAATTCAACATCTGTGTCACAGTTGAGTCTGGTTCTGATGATTTCTTTTTCCCTTCAGACTGTATTTTTTCTTGGCTTTTGGCATGTTTTGTTTGTATTTGTTGAAAGCTAGATATGATTTGTCAGGTAACAGGAATTGAGGTAAATAAGCTTGTAATGTGATGATTTATATCACCATGATATAGTCAGATGATTTAATCTGACTAGAAGCTGGGATGTGTTTAATGTTTCATGTAGCTGGAGGTACCATAGGCTTCAAATTCTCCCAGTGAGCTATTTTTTTTTAATGTTTTTTTATTATATTATGTTAGTCACCATACAGTACATCCCTGGTTTCTGATGTAAAGTTCGATGATTCATTAGTTGCGTATAACACCCAGTGCACCATGCAATACGTGCCCTCCTTACTACCCATCACCAGTCTATCCCATTCTCCCACCCCCCTCCCCTCTGAGGCCCTCAGTTTGTTTCTCATAGTCCATAGTCTCTCATGTTTCATTCCCCCTTCTGATTATCCCCCCCTTCTTTATCCTTTTCTTCCCCTACCAATCTTCCTAGTTCTTATGTTCCATAGATGAGAGAAATCATATGATAATTGTCTTTCTCTGCTTGACTTATTCCAGTGATCTATTTTTGTCTTCTCTCTTGACCTTAGGCTTCCCTAAGTACTTTTCCTCATTCAGAGTCTGTGTCTTACAGCTCTTTACCTATAAGCTGTGTTACTGTGCTGGAGTCCTGATGGTAATATGTGGGAGAAGGTGAGTGTTCTATACCCTTATGGTTAAACTTCAGTCTTTTAATGGCTCTATCTGAAGACTGTGAGAGCATTTTTCTTCCTTGCTCCCTATCTCTTCC
Organism: Ursus maritimus; assembly: GCF_017311325.1. Lineage (NCBI taxonomy): Eukaryota > Metazoa > Chordata > Mammalia > Carnivora > Ursidae > Ursus > Ursus maritimus. The sequence continues at coordinate 75,713,611 of NW_024425563.1, read as the reverse complement.
TTGGTGCAGCAGCTTGCCATCTATTTCCTTAAAACTCTGATTCCTTTTTAATATGTGTTTTTCTTTCACTTAAGTGAGACATAAGGAATAGAGGCGACTGGAGTGGGGAGGATTTACCTTTCTCTTACTGGAGTAAGAATTCAGAATTATACTTTGGCGAAATCCTTTCCCCTGAAGGGTAGGTCTTGTATCTGAAGAAGGTTCCGGGCATAGTCCCCAATGCCCTTGGCATCTCCATTCCCATCTCTGCATCAAAAAGACACTCTCAACTTTCTGCTATCACTCATCTACACTCTCTACTCATTCTGTACCTAAAGGAGGTTCTTCCTAAATTTCAAGCAATCTGGTGTGGCAGTAGCTGCTCTTTGGCACAATTTTTTGAGCATTTTTTCCTTTTTAATGTAAGTTTCCCTGCAACTTACTGTTTGCTTTTATTTGTTCAACAAAAGTATATACTTGCAGTGTAGTATATACAGGCTGTGCCTTCACGCTCCATTTTCCCTCACTTCAAATTCTGAACTTTCCAAATATCTAACTATAGGTTCAATGCTTTAGGCCTCCTTTGGGGTTGATTTCAAATACTGTGAATTTTTCAGTTTTCAGAATAATCAGTCTTCTTTGGTCCTGTTAGAAATTCTCTACAATAACCCCTATATAATCCTGTAACTTGTATCACTACAAAGACATCCTGAAAAATATCTGTAGAATATTGGTTCTTTCTAGATCAGAACTTTATATGAATCTACTCTTTACTCTGGTATACTCAAAGGTTTGATGAAAATGTTCAAGCTTTAGAGACAAATACCTTCATGTGTTCAACATTCAGAAATCAATTCATGTAATCCATCATATCAAGAGACTACAAAAGAAACCACATGACAATATCAATAGATGCAGAAAGATCATTTGGTAAAATCCAACACCTATTCATGATAAAAACTCTCAGCAGAGTAGAAATAGAGGGAAACTCTCAACTAAATAGAGACTATCCACAAAATACCTGCCGTTAATATCCTAAATGGTGAGAAACTCAAACCTTTCCACTAAGAACAGATATAAGGCAAGGATATCCCCTTTTTGCTCCTTTTCAACATCATACTGAATCTTTGCTAAAAGTATAAAGCAAGAAAAGAAAATAAAAAGTATACAGATCGGGAGAAGAAAACATAAAACTGATTACATATGACATGATTGTCTATGTAAAAAAGCCAAAAGAAGCAACAAGACACGTCTTGGAACTAATAAATTATTATAGCAAGATTGCAGGATACAAGGTTGATGTAGAAAAGTCACTTCTTTTCCTATATACTGACAATAAACAAGTGGAAGTTAAAATTAAAAACACAATACCATTTGCATTAATGTAAAAAAATGTACTATTTTAGTATAAATCTAACAAAATATGTATAAGATTTATATTAGGAATACTATGAAACTCTGATGAACAAAATCAAAGAAGAAATAAATGCAGTGATGTTCCCTGTCTAGGATAGGAAGTCTCAATATTGTCAAAATTTCAGTTCTCACCAACTTTATCTATAGATTCAATGCAATCCCAATCTAAATTCCAAGTTATTTTATGGATATCAACAAAGATTCTAAACTTTATGTGAAAGGCAAAAGGCCTAGCATAACCAACATAATATTGAAGAGAAGAACAAAGTTGGACTGACACTGCTTGATGAAAAGATTTACTATAAAGCTACACAGTATTCAAGAGAGTGTGGTTTTGCTAAGAGAATAGATAAGTTGACCAATGGAACAGAATAAAGAGCTCAGAAATAGATTACCAAAAATATAATCAACTCATCTTTCACAAAGGAGGAAAGGCAATACAGTAAAGATAATCTCTTCTACAAACAGTGCTAGAACAACTAAATATCCAATTGTAAAAAAATGAATCTAAACATAAAGCTTACACCCTTCACACAGATTAATACAAAATGGATCATAGTCCTAATTACAATGCAGAGCTATAAAATCCTAGAAAATAACAAAGGAGAGAACCTGCCTTTTTAGATACAACATCAAAGACAATTGATGCATAAAAGAAATAATTGATAAGCTGGATTTCATTAAAATTTAAAAAGTCTGTTCTGTGAAAGACAATATGAAGAGAATTAGAAGACAAGCCACAGACTGGAAGAAAATATTTTCAAAAGACACATCTGACAAAGGACTGCAGTCCCTTACCATAAAATCTAACAATCGCACTTGGTGTTTATTGGACAGAGTTGAAAACTTATATCCACACAAAACCCTGCACAACAGATGTTAATAATGGCTTTATTTATAATAGCCCAAATTTGGAAGCAACCAGAATGTCCTTCAGTAGGTGAATGGATAAACAAACTGTGGTATATGCAGATAATGTAATATTATTCAGCACTAAAAAAATTAGTGTTCAAAGCATGAAGACATGGGGGAAGTTGAAATGCACACTAAGATTTACATGTGAAAGAAGCCAATCTGAAATGGGTACATACTATATGATTTCAATTATATGACGTTCTGGAAAAGACATAACTAAGGAGACAATAAAAAGATCAGTGGCTGCCTGGTTTGGGAGTGGTGGGGAGAGATGAATAGGCAGAGCATACACAATTTTTAGGACCCTGAAATAACGTGATATAATGATAGGTATATGTCATTTATACATTTGTCCAAACCCACATAGAATGTACAATAGTAAAAGTGAACCTGTGGGTAAACTGTTGACTTAGGGTGATTATGAGGTGTCCATGTAGGTTTCACATTGGTAAAAAAAAAAAAAAAGTACCTTTTGGTGAGTGATGTTGATAGTAGGGGAGGCTGTGCATATGTTGGGGCAAGGAGTATCCCAGAAACCTGTACACCTTTCTCTCAATTTTGTAAACCTAAAACTTCTCTAAAAACATTATTCAAAAGATATTTAAAAACCCAAGCGTTTAGTTAGTTAATTCTAAAAGAATAAGACAAACACTATTCAAAAGTAATTTACATTCAATTGGCTGAGAAAAATAATATATGTAATAAATATGTCAATATGTAATTTTAAAAATTTAATACATAATTTAATAAAATGTTAAATGGTAAAATTCATTTTCAAAGGTAGTTAAAAAAAGCAACAATCAACAAAAAAATTTAAGAATGATCTAACACTAAAAATCTGAGGAGCCTCATGAAGACTCTTGTAATCATGCTTCTGGCCTTGGAAAAGCAACTAAAGTATCTTGGGATAATAAATATTCTTTCAGGTTTTACACAGAAAATATTTACTTTTTCTTTCTCATGTACTTTTGCTGTACTTTTTTATGACTTCTTTCTTTGTTAAACAGAAGATCCACAGTGTATTTGAGGCCAGTTTCCTGTAAAGATTTTTTTCCTTTTCTTTTTTTTGAAATGTTTAAGAAATTGATTTATCATGCACAGAAATTTTATGAGTTTACTATTAATCAAACTGAATTTAAAAAATGTAAGCTTACATAAGCTCATAAGTAAAAACAACAAAAAAACCCAGCTCCATATTAAATCAATAGTGAACATACTTCCTTTTAGAAAATAAAATAAATATAGAATCTAAATCTTAAACTCAATTGCTAGAAAGAACAAAATGGATTCTAATTTTGGGGGGAACACTTAGAATATTTTTACTTAAACAATGAACAAATAAGATAGCTTTCCAGTTCCTACAAGACTTATATATCTAAATTATTCATAGAAAATTAAATATGTGTTCTAAGCAAAATAATCCCTTCTTGCACAAGGGATGGCATAAAAATGATTAACCTTTATTTGAGAATTTAACTTGAATATTTGAATGTATAATATGTTCCGTTTGGAACAAAAATGTTTTGATGGGCCACTCTGGCAGCAAGAAAACAATTGCATCCATTCCCTTCTGGAAGAATCCACAAATAAAATAATTTCTTTTAAGAAAGAAACAAAACTGCCCAGTTTTACAAGAAAATAGAAAAGTATCTTAGAATAACTTGCCATATTCTTGTGTATGTGATATTTGTGGTTGGAATATGAAGGAAGGGAAGTATATTGGATCACAAAAGGTATAATTCTTAAGCGTGATTAATTCTAATGTTTTGCAGCAGGGTTTAGAGAACTACAGTGAGCTAGAATCCAGGAGCACTTGATTATATCCCAGTAGTACTGGTACTACTAGTACTGGTCAGCTACTAAATAGATGTGGGTCAGGCTGTTATTATGTCTAGACTTCAATTTCTTCACACATCGTTCAGCTATAAGTAAAATATATATAACAAAAACACATCTAAGACATAAAAGCAGCTATCAAGTAATTCTTCATATTGTTGAAAAGGGAAGTACATTTTCAATTGGGTCAGATTTGTACTTTTCAAATACATTTATTTAAAGGAAATACAGGCACAGTGTTCTACTTAGGTAGATAGAGTAGGTGAGATTTAATCAAAATTTTGTGGCAATATATGCTAAAGGAATTCAGAATGGCATGCACCTAGGAACACTGGTATTACAATTTGACACCATTATTAGAAAATAATTCCTAAAATGATGCTAACCAATAAGTTAAATTTGCCAAAATAATATGCACATGCCTTAGACAGAAGGATTTAGAAATAATGCAGTGATGTTTTAATTATTTTATTACCTATGCCAGCAAAATCTGAATAAGCCCAAACAACTTTTCAGAGCCACCATTTGATGTCTACAGGCTATTCTTAGAAGATTAATTTGCTTGGCAGAGAAAATTCATTTGTGGGCTCTTAATGAAACTGTGGCTTGCAAGGTGTTGAGCTGGAAATATATGACTATATATTTTTGAAGCTCAAATATTTGAATGCCACGTTACTGGCTTTATATACTAAAGATGAATAAGTAGTATCCTATCTTAATGGTATCCTAGTTGTTTTTAAATCTATCTACTTGCAGAATTTACAAGCGAGCTCATTTGATTCTTCATTACTGTCTTGTGCTAGACCGTGCTAGCGGAAAGAGCAGTATAGAGAAATGCGGATTCAATCCCATCAGAGCATGAAGGTCTCTCGCACTTACAATTATACATGTTGGAGTAAGAATTCCTGTTTTTTTCATAACACAAAAACATCAATTTATGATTTTATAATCTGTAATAAAACTATCAAAAGGCTGGATTTTCAATTTATAAGGAAACATGTTATTTCCCTATAGACAAGTCTACCCAAGAAGCCAAATTCTAGTTGTAAGGGAATGTGGAGAGTTTGAAATAAGAGAAAGGGTAGCAGTTATGAAGTTCAACCAAAGTGCTTCTGCTTTTATACAAGCAGTTATCACCCTACAGTTATTATGCCATAATTACATAGACTTTCATGTTTATCTATTGCCTTTCTTGTTTACTAGATCATGTATTTCATGAGAACTTTGTCTGCGCTTCTACCCAGGATTCTGGAGAGCACTCAATATAGGAGCAATAAATATTTGTGGAATGAATGGATAAACAAATGACTGGCTAGTGATGTCTATCTATGCTCTTAGAGAAGTTTTGAAGTAGTAATTGAAACTTCAACCACCAAAAGAAAATAAATAAGTTCATTTTAAAAAGTATTTTCAAGCTAGTAGAAAAATAGGAAACACATTTTATTCTCAGCCTCCGTTTTCTTCACAATTACATAAATGTATATCATCTCTTTGCCTTGAGCTTGATTCTGGTTGCAATTCTGATTTAGATATATATCTTTTTATCTTTATATATAATAATATAAATAATTATGCATATATACATAAAATTTCTCAAGAATAAATTGCAACCAAGGAAAAAATTAAAGTCCCAGGCACTGAAATATAAAAATATTTCTTGAGCATTATTCACAACAGTCTTCAGTAAAAGACTGCATAATTATCATACACAAATATGTATGGTTTAATTATCATACACAAATATGTATGGTTTTCTGTGAAAAAAGAAAAAAAATGGATTGTCTTTTCTCTAACAAAAAAATGGATTTAGCCATTAACAGTTGGCCTGAAATTTTTACTTATCTATGCTCTGCATGGCTGGAATGTCTTGCCAACTTCCAGTGAACAGAATTACATGGGTTTTTAAAAGCAAATAAATGAATGTAATCTTACACTAAGGGAAGAGGGAAGGTCGGAAAGAATTCTGTTGTATAAGCACTCAGTGTGTTTGCCATGTGGCGTGTTTCCAGTGTGATAAAGAAGACTACCAAATTCTAAGCTGATAGAAGTGTTTTGTTTCTACACGCAGTGTATTTCTGTGCCAGCTTTCGGCAGCACAGCGAGACCTGAAGTAGGAAAGCCTCATAAGGGTGAGGGAGTGAAATCCCAAACCGTCATTTCCAGGAGAGGTTTTGCACTTGTGGCAGTGTTTTCTTCAGCTGGAAGAACTACTCTCTGTGTATTTGCTTGTTTGTGGGTGTGTTTGCATGCGGATTTAAAACATAGACCGCCCGGGCCAGACACAGACATGTAGATGCCCCAGGCAAGCTAATAAGTTGGCACTGCATCAAATCAACATGCTTTCACTATTTATTCTGTATTCATGGAGAAGGAGGTTGACTTCTTTGTGGCAGAAAAGGAGAGAAGGTGGTTCATCGGGGGCTGGATCTCCCATCTCCTCTTATTTGCTCAGTTTGCCCTGGTCCCATATTCTACGGGGCAAAACCATAATCCTGTAGTGAATAGCTTCCATTTCTAAGTAGGCGGTGTGATGTTGTTTTCCTGATACTTGGTGACTTACCAGTTTTTTACTCATCTACGTAAATTAATTAGCGAAGAATTCCCCCAACTTTATAGGAAAGGAGCTGGTAAGCATTATTTCTCTCTGTTTACTTTTCAGTGGTTTTTTAGCTCCTTTTTGGGTTTTGATCCTAAGTGGCCTGACACTTAAACCAATTCATGACCCACAGAGCTGTACAACCAGCCCAGCCAAAAGTAAGGTGGAAGAAACATTCGGGTTTCCATCGTAAATAGCTTTATCACTTCTGCACCCTCTGTCTTCATCCCATTTCTTTTCTTTCCTCCTGGAGCCTCCTGCCTGTCCTCTTCTGATTCCTCTCACTCAGATCTCCGTTCTTGGCAAAAAGCTCATATCAGCCATTTGTATATATTGGAGTGTGTGGGTAGGTAGGTATTTTCTCAAATACTATCCCTGCTCAGATACCCTAAGTGCATAAAAGGCTTTGATTCTTTTCGACTAAACTGTAAAAATCTAAAGACAAGGGAGGACAGGATTTTGTCAGTGGTACAAAATACCTTACTGTAGTCATACTGCCTACAGAGGTACTTAAGGGATTTAGTTTTTTTTTTTATCTCAGTGTTTAATTTTATGAGTTGGAAGTTATACAGAGCATTTAGTTCAGTGACAAAGGCATAATTTAGATTAATGTGGCTAACTTAATTTCCAAACATAAATGGATGCTAGTTTTCATATATTTCTGCTAGAGACCAGATGTAGGATTATAAGTGTATATAAATGAATGCATACACAAGAAAACATCCATATGTGCACATACACAGGGGTGTATACACACACTATGAACAATCTCTATAAGCCAAAGGGATAACAAGATTTGACAATATTACATGTTGGTCACTTTCCGTGAGGTACACAAACACATACATGCACACACAGTCATAATTAGAAATCATTCCAGAATAAATAATTTTTATTTTTCTAGGTAACAATGACCAGTCTAAAAAACAAACAAACAAAAAAAAACCTTTATTTTGAAATACGGACTCAAAGGAACTTGCAAAACAGTAGAGAGTTCTATACTCTCTTCACCCACTTTCCCCCCCACGTGTGGCATCTTACACAGCTGTAGTATAATTTTAAAACCAGGAAATGACATGTTTCTACTAATTAGACCATAGTCTGTTCACCATTTTAAAATCTGTATTTATTTGGGGAAATATAAAGTGCTGTGCAATTTTATCAAGTGTATGGATTTGTGTAACTGCCACCGAAATCCAGATACAGGACAGTCCCATCACTAAGAACAATTCCAGCTTGCCATGTCTTGGTATTCGTATCCTCAGCCCCACCACACACAAACTACCTGTTCCCTGGAAACCACTGATATGTTCTCCATCTTTATATTTTTCTCATTTCAAGAACGTCATATAAATGCAACAATACAGTGTGAACTTTTTAAGACAGAATTTCCATTAAGAGTAATGCTCCTGAGGTCCATTCAGATTGTTAGGTGTATTCAATACTTCATCCTTTTTATTGGTGAGTGGCATTCCATTGTATAAATGTATCAGTTTGCTCATAGCTTCATCAAAAGAAGGAAATTTGGGCTGTTGTTAGAATTTTTCTATTATAAATAAAGCTGTTGTGAACATTTAGGTACAGGTATGCATGTATGTATGTATGTATCGTGCGAATGTAAGTTTTCATTTCTCTGTGATAAATGCTCAAGAATAGGATTGCTGATTCATAGAGTAAATGCATGTTTAGATTTGTAAGAAACTGCAAAACGCTTTTTCTGAGTGGCTGTACATCTTACCTTCCCACCAGCAATGTAAGAAAGCTCGAGTATCTCTTCATCTCCACTCCATTTAATATTATCCCTGTTTTTTATTTTATCTTTCTAGTAGATGGGTAATGATATATCACTGTGGCTGTGTTTGTATTTCTCTAATGGCTAATTATGTTGAAGATCTTTTCATGTGCTTATTTTGTATTCTTATTGTGTTCATATATTTTATTTGCTTTCTAACTGGATAGCTTGTTCTTCTGTTGAGTTTGAAGAGTTCTTTATTCTACATATAAGACTTTTATGTTAGATATGTGGTTTGCATATATTTTACCTAGTTTCTGACTTGATTTAAATCCTCATTACATAGGGTCTTACATGGTACACAAGTTTTTAGTTTTGATGAAGTCTCATTTGTTATCTTTTTTTCCTTCTATTGATTATACTTTTGGTATCATGTTTAAGAACTCTTTACCTAATCATGGGATTCAAAGGATTCTTCCATGATTTCTTCTCAAATTTTTATAGTTTAGTGTTTTAATATATAACTACAAAAATTATTCTGAATCAAGTTCTGTTTTCTCTTCCATTAATCTGCATGTCTGTTCCTCGGCCAGTACCACCCTATCTCAATTACTGTAGTTATATATTAAGTTTTAACATTAGGTAGAGTGATTTCCCCCATTTGGTCTTCTTTCTAAAACTTGTTTTAGCTATTCTGGTTCCTTTAACTTTTTGTATGATTTGTAGAATAAGTGTGCTTGTGCATATAAGAAATCTTGCAGGGATTTTGATAGGCCTTGTACAAACTTATATATTCATCTTGAAGAAGATTGGCATCTTTACTGTATTGAGTTTTCCTACCTATTTACTCATTATATGTCCCCATTTATTTTGATCTTTTTTTTTTATCTCTTTCATCCATGTCTTGTGATTTATAGTATATGGTTCATTTATGTGTTTTGTTAGATTTGTAAGTGGGTATTTTGCTTTTTTGGAGAGATTATAAATGGTTTTGTGGGTTTAATTTTGGTTTCCACATGTGTGCTGCTGGTATACTAGAAGTGTGTGTGTGTGTGTGTGTGTGTGTGTGTGTGTGTGTGTGTAGCCTTTATCCTATACCTTGCTGAACTCACTTATTGGTTCTGGAAGTGTTTTTTTTGTTGTTGTTGTTGTTGTTGTTTGTTTGTTTATTCCTTGTGATTTTCTACACTGATAATCAATCATGTTATCAGCAATGAAAGCTAAGGAACAGTTGTATTTCTCCCTTTCCTGTTCACATGTCTTTTATTTCCTATCCCTACCTTATTGTTCTGACTTCAACTTTCAGTTTATTTTGAATAGTCCAAGGCATCATTATTTTGTTTGTTTGTTCTTTTCAACTTTAGGGTAAAACATTGTCTTTCATCACTATGTATGATGTTAGTTGCAGTTATTTTATAGATGCTCTTTGTCAGATTGAGGAAGTTCCCTTCTCCTAATTTGCTGGAAGTTTGTTTGCAAAATTATCATAAATGGTTGCTTGTTGAATTTTGTCAAATAATTTCTTTGTACTAATCCCTATGATCAATAGCTGCGTGCCAGATATTAGAGGATGTGTTAATTTGCTCCATCATTGAAGTCACATTTAAAGAAGCTGCAATAGGAGTCACCATGTAGTGAAGTTGACAATAGTCCACCGTAATTCTCCAAGATCCATCTGTCTTTTGAACAGACTGGATAGGTGATTCGAACGGGAATGTGATGGGAGTCAACACTCCTAACAACTTTCACGTCCATTATGGTGACACTAATGTCTACAATCCCTCTGAGAATGTGGTATTGCTTTTGGTTTACTGTTTTCCTAGGTAAAGGTAGTTTTTGTGGCTTGATCCAACTCCTTCTGTCATAGCCCATAACCTTTGTATCTATTTCCACGCATGTTTCCCAGGTATCTGTATCAGTTAAAAACCTTAAGTAGTTATTTTGGATATAGTGCATCTCACCACGGGTCAAACTTTGGGTCTTACCTTTAGGGGAGTGCTGAGACTTCAGTCTAGGCACTATGGGATCAGCAAAGTGACCAATGAAAAAAGCAGATGCCAGAAACAAACATTTTTCAAAATTTAATTTATGATAATAATGGCAGTATAGGTTGGTAGCTGAAATAACGGAATTTGCAATAAGTGATACAGAGATAATTGGTTACCCATAAGAAGAAAAACAAGCAAATGATGGGGAGGGGAGGAAAGATTGGATTCTTGCTTCACACATAAACAACAACACTGTCCAAGCTGGTTAAAGATCTAAGTGTGATAAGCAAAAATGGAAACTTTAAGAAAGCAACGTAGATTTTATTGTTTTATTTTGGGAATAGGAGAGAATTTCTTAAGTCACAAAAAAATGAAGACACTAACAATGGATTGATAAATCTGACTAAATAAAATAATCATTTCTGTTCATAAAAATTAAGAATGGGAAAAAATGAGCTATGATGTGGGAAGAGAGAATTGCAACATATATAATAAGTAAAAGATTAGTATCCAGGTTATAGAAAGAACACATTTGAATCAATATAAAAAACTCAACAAAATGGGGAAATTGGTAAAAATTAATTAAAATCCATATGATAGGAAATATTCAGGGTCCATAGTCATCACAAGGTGCTACCTCCCATTAATAATCAGAAAAATAAATATTTCAGTTACAAGTTACAATGTTGAGGGGCGCCTGAGTGGCTCAGTCAGTTAAGCGTCTGTCTTCAGCTCAGGTCATGATCCCATGGTCCTGGGATCGAATCCAGCATTGGGCTGCCTGCTCAGCAGGAAGCCTGCTTCTCCCTCTCACTCTGGCACTGCTCCTGCTTCTGTTCTCTTGCTCTGTCTCTCAAATGAATACATAAAATCTTTTATTTTTTTTAAAAAGAAGTTAAAATGTTGAGTGCATGTACACACATATGCATGCACACACACAGATTGGCAAAAAAAATGTCAAGTGGGCAAGGATATGGAGCAAAGAAAATGGTATCCACTGCCAGGGGTAGTTAAAATTGAGTACAAGCTTTTTGGAAAACTGGCAATACCAATTATAGATGAAGACTTGCGTATATTATGGACCGACAATTCCACTCTTAGATATACACATGTTAAAGGATAAGACTGGATTACTGTGGATGTGCTCCAGGAATCATATATAAGAGCTGCAGCAATGTTCATAATAAAAAAAGACTGGCAACATCCCCAAAAGAAACAACAATCCAAATGCACATCATCAATACAATATGTAAATGAATTACTTTATTTATTTATTTATAATTATTTATTTGGGGGGGTAGGGCTAAAGGGAGAGGGAGAGAGAGAAACCCAAGCAGACTCCAGGCTGAGCATGAAACCCTACACGGCTCGATCTCACAATGCTGAAATGAGACCTGAGCCGAAACCAAGAGTCGGAGGCTCAGCCACCTGCACCACCCAGGCACCCCTTAAATAAATTACTTTATAATCACACATTGGATAGCATTCAACGGTGAAAATAATAAACAAAAACTAAATGTTTCAACATGGATAAATTTCAAAAAACATGCTATAGAATGAGATAAGTCACAAAAGATTATGTGCAGAATAATCTTATTCATTAGAAGTAAAAAATAAAAAGAGGCAAATAATAGATTTTTAAGAAATACATAATAATTAATTTTTAAGGCTACATAATAACATTACAGAAAGGCAAGGGAATGATTAACAAGATATTCAAGAGTAAAGCTTAAGTCTTGGAAAGTGAGTAAATCTGATTACAGAGAGCCATCCGGGCATCTTTGGTACTGGCAAAATTCTATTTTTTAAATTGAATGAGAGTTATGCAGGTGGTTATTTATTATTATTGCTTAAACTGTACTAATAATTACATACAGTATTTTTTACATGAGTTGTATTTCCCAATAAAATGATATGAAATAGAAAAAAAAATGGTACTGCTCCATTTACTTTAGTTACTCTAGTCTTTTCTCTCTGACATGGATCTCACACACACACACACACACACACACACACACACACACACACCTCCCTTTTGCTTTTTTCCTTCACATTCTTCACAGCTTAACCTTGTGTCTGATGAACTTATAAACTGAATAAAGAGAGTTACGTGTTTTTTTCTCTATACAATAGTTTTTTGCAACATGGTTGCATTTTAATCCTATTTCTTGTGCTCTCAATATGATTAATACATTCGAATATTGTTAGAGCTTCCTCTGAGGTGTGGGACGAGGGGACAAACTAAAGCTTTTAAAGTCAGTTTTCATTTTTAAAAAGCTTCTGGGAATTTTATAAAATCTGGAATTTATTATAATTAAAGAAAAATTTTTACTATCCTCCTTCAAAAGATCAAGTAGTCAGCAACAGAGGAAGGACTGTAACTGCTCTATATATCAATGGAGCAAGTGCATATATACCTCATTCACTGGTAAGTGAATAAATCAATTTTTTTTTATTTCTTCCATAGAGAAATAATCCAGAGAGACAAATAGCTTAAAGATGTAACTTAATAAAATTTTATTTTATTAAGTTTCAAGAAAGAATTTTAAATTTTTTAAGATGGGCACTAAAAATAACAAATCTGTTCAATGAAAGTATAGGAAGAAAAATTAAACAAATACATGCAACAATGTATTAAATAAAAAAATGAAGTCTAACTAATAAATTAGAATAATTAAGCAGTGTTTTTTGCTTAAAGTCGGATTGTTAAAGTTATTAGTAAAAGCCTTCTTTTATGCAGGGGTAAGATCAGCTGAGTATTTTTATTTATATAAGTCATCTTCATGTCTCCATCTGCTAGATAGCTGTTTTTCATATTATTGTAATGGATATGAACCACATAATCAAATACTGAAAATACACAGGCATTTATCAAGAGAAAATTATGTCCTATTTTCCTTTTAGGAGTTAGATTTATTTTTCTAATCATGAATTAACATCTTTCCTTGTAATTCATTGGATTTTATTATAACTCTCCCTGGGTTGAACCCCAAACAATCCTAAATCTATCACTCAGACTTAAATTGTTCTATGCCCCAGGTGAACATGTCCTAGCATACTGCCAAAATTAATATCTGTCCAACTGGTCATGTACTTGCTGGCCATAGAAAAGTGCTTATCTGTGTGATCTCAGGGATGATAGGAATAACAACTGTAATATTTGTTTAGAGTACTTTGTAGTTCACAATGTGATATAAAGTATATTATTATATCCCATCCTTAGACAAATAAATGACTGATGCTATTATTTTACAGATTAGGGAAGCAGGCTCAGAAAGCTTAAGAGATATGCCAAAGTTCTTCAACTTTTTAGTTTGGGTGATAGTTCTTCATGATGTGTTTGTCTTGTAAGCTAAGGCACTAACTGCTCTTTGGCTCTGGACTATCATTTCAAGAACATTTTGTATATAGAATAACCTTGTAAGATTGAGAGAGTGTCTCTTCCAGAGCAAAGGTCAGTTTGCTTACAGCCAATCATAAAAACTTTGGGGTTCCCTGGGTTTGATATTTCTTAGCTGCGATGCAAACCTGTGTTGCTGCATACATGTGCGCTCTTTCACTTTGGCCCCTTGGAAACTGGGGGCGAGGGGAACTGACATGAAAATGAAGCCATGGATAATAGAGTCCTTTGCCTCTAGTCTTGAAGTCTCATGTGTTCTGCCAACACACATAAAACTGGCCAACTAGCTAGCTTGAAAGTATGGTAAAATCTCAGACCTGTCACAGTTCTCTGAAAAGGAATTATAAAGCAGAGGAGCCAAGTACTTCTTTAGTTTCATAGTTCAGTACACATTTTATGTACGACCATGAGTCCCAACCCCAAATTAATATATTCAGATCCCCAGGACTTTCCCCCCCCCGAGATATAGGAGGATGCATGTTAGTGCTTCCAAACTGGGCTAAGTATCTCATGTACAACCATTTTGATTCTGTGTTAGTGTGTATAGATAGACTATCTCTGGAAGAATGCAACCAGCTGGCGGCAATGGTAGCAGTTGACAAAGGAAACTACACACTTCAAGATGTGAGGGAAGTTTTCTTGTTGACAATATTTACATTTGTACTTGCTGAGTGCTGCTCTTTGTGGAAGGCAGTATATTATAACATTTAATAAAATCAAGCTCTCCAGGTTCATAGTCTCAGCTAATTGACGGTAATACATTAACCAGGTGACTTAAAATTAATTTCTATATGCTTCAACTTCCTTACCTGTAAAACTGTGCTATTATAGTAACCACCTTACAAGTTGTGAGGATTAAAGGAGCTATTACCTAAAATGTTTTAACATTGTGCCTTAGAATAAGAGCTCCATTAAGTATTTGCAATGATTCAAAGTCATTTTTAAATGATCTTCATGTGTTAATGTTCTTCTAAATTAATTTTAAATAACAGTATTTCATTACGTGAATACAAGTTGCAACATAAAGTGAAATTACTGGTAAATACACAAATCTGTACATACAATTGCCTTTCCTTCACACTGAGATGCAAATGGCTGATGGCAGAAACTACACTTTGAATATGTGTTGATAAACAAGAAGTAAGAGAAGAACACTGGATACATTACAAAGGGCTAATGATGCGTAGATATGGTTAAGAAATTATGCAAGGAAATCTCAGCATTGAGAACACAGTGTTTTCACTTGACAAATTTGTCTCTTAGGTGAGCACTGGTTCAATAAATGTTTACTAATTATTCCCTTTCCCCTGTGTTTCTTATTAAGTCATTGATTCCTTAATTCAACAAATATTCAGCAGATTCAACCTACCTTTCAGGCTAGTGATGAAAACAAACGTAATTAAATAATACACTATTTGTGATGAGTATTATTATTATAATCATTTAACACAGGTGAAGACGGAGGCTTAAAAATGTTGTCTAAATTGCTGAAAGGCACACAGCTCAGTTTTCTTATTTGTCAAATACTGATTAAAAATGCTACCAAATTTCTGGGGTTTAAGTGAGGTAATAATAGAAAATCACTTACTCCAGGGCTTATGACACTGATCTGAGACATACCATCCTTCTTGAACAGTCTCTGAAATGTCAGGAATTAACTCAATCTAGTACTACTTTTTTTATAAGTGAAAATAACACTTATGCAGATAATTGCCATACTCCTATAACGTGTCTATTAATAAATTTTTCCATTCCCTAACTGATGGGGCATCTCCGAAATTAAAATTCTAGAGGCTCAGCTTGGGCCCCGGAACCTAAAAGAGAGGCAAATGCGAGAATTCTCCCTTCGTTGTATAATTGCTAGTTGTGCATGTTGAGTCTTAAGACATATATGAGAAACTTAGCTAACTATGATAATAGCAATTCTATGGACATGGACAAGATCATTGATGTTCTAAGCCAGACCGGGTCTTACTGGTAAGTCCCATTTTTGAGTACTTGTCTCTTTCTCCACGTGGTGGTACATGTTAACAAGGTGTACTTACCAGATACGCACTACAGTTGGGAAAGATACAAGGTTCATCAAAACCTAACTCAAAAATGTGAGGCAATGCCATTGGATGATAAGTCAGTTCTACCAAGACATTTCTCTAACTCAAGTGGGAGATCTTAGAATTTCCCAAACTGCAACCTTTTTAGATAATCCACTACATTTACATATGCCTAAGTATCACTATATGTGTTTATGGGAGGCAGAATTCTGATGGCTCTTAGGATTCCCAGCCCTTGTTGTATTTACATCTTCTCCCAGTCAATTAAACTCTAATCTGGGTGCTTCTGTGAAGGGGCTTTTCAGGTGTAACTAAGGTCCCAAATTAGGTGGCTTTAAAAAAAGAAGACACCCTGTCTGAGACTGACCCAGTCATGTGAGCTCTTAAAAGGACTTGGGCTTTTCCCAGTGAGAGGAATCCCATGTGCAGGAGCAACTCTGTTGCTGGTTTTGAAGAGGAGGGGGACACATGACCTCTAGGACATAAAAATGACCTCCATCTGATAGCCAGCAAGGAAATGGGGACCTGAGTCTAACAACCCCAAGGAACTAAATTGGGTCATTAGGCTGCAGGTGGCCTTCAAGCTTCAGAAGAGAACATGGCGCCTGACAACTTCATCTTCAGCCCATGTGAGACCCAGAGCAGGAACCCCAGTCACACTGCAGAATTCTCACCTGCAGAACTATGAGCTAGGAAGTAATTGTTGTGTCAAGCCTCAAAGTTTGTCGTAATTTCTTACACAGCAATAGAAAACCAATGTGCAGCATTGCTGTGCTTTAAATGCAGTTTTATTGTATCATTTGCTTTTTAGAATTCTTCTAATTTTCCCTCTTCTACCTGGATAACTCTATTAATAGCAAAAACTCCAATAGGCAATGTGATATGTCAGAAAGATGGAGGAGCTCTCAAAGAGGTTGGATATAAACGTACAAATAAATAAATGTCTCTTGCCAGCATTTGGTAGAATTTCTCCTGAATCTTTGTCTAAGTATACATATTACAATAACATTGAACAGATATTTGTCTAATTGCAAAAGAATAAAGGTCTTGTTATCCTCTTCTGTTAGGAGCTCAGGAGCTTACTTGGTTTTCTTTGGCACATTTTACCATGTGGAAGACTTAAGGGTCTATAGACAGTTATACCAAGGCTGAGGTATTTATCTTTTAACCCATGTACCACTTCAAGGCAAGTTTTCTTTAAACTTTCCATGACAATCTTTCATTTATTTCTCAGTTTCCAAGACATTTCATTTCTGTGGTATTTCCTTAGTGTGGCTAAACCACACTTCAAACTCTCCCTACCCTGGCAACAGCTCTGCTTCTTGGCAAATACTCAGTTGTTTAAAGTCGACACTCGGTTGTATAGCCTGCATTATAGTCCTCCCTGAAACATCATGGTCTGAAGCTGTTTCCAAGTTCCAAAGGCTTGCCTTTGCTCCCCGGGAGCAGTCTAATGTCACTTAGATCCTCTGAGGTGAATAATGAAAGCTTGTATGCCTTGGGAATTAGAATTCTCCCTCTCTCTCCCCTCTTCTCTTCTCCCTCTCACTTTCCCCCTTCCTTTTGTTCTCTCCCTCTTTCTCTCTCCCTCTCCCCCTCCCTCCCTTCCTTCCCTCTGCATTCCTCTCTCCCCTCCCTCCCTTGTGCTTAACCTCTCACTTTTCTCTCTTTTTCCTCTTCTAGGTGACCCTACAGAGATCCCCAGAGTATATATACATCATCAGTTTTCTTTTCAAGAGTCACAAATAATTCCGAGTTTCAGAGTCTAAATGGGGCTTCGTGAGGATTAGTTGAACCAACTTGCTCTGTAGGATGACACTCCAACTAATCAGTTCCTCCCCCTCCACTTCTGGGGTGGGAACCCCAAACAAACAAAAAGGAAAAAACCAAAAAAAAAAAAAAAAAGCAAACAA
Source organism: Ursus maritimus (assembly GCF_017311325.1). Classification (NCBI taxonomy): domain Eukaryota; kingdom Metazoa; phylum Chordata; class Mammalia; order Carnivora; family Ursidae; genus Ursus; species Ursus maritimus. The sequence continues at coordinate 75,695,785 of NW_024425563.1, read as the reverse complement.
AAAACCTTATTCCTAAGGGTGGAGAAGAGAGCGAAGGCTATAAAAATTCATTTTTTGGTGTTTGTTGTAACAGGTACAGTGTTTTATATAATCTAAAATTCCATCATTTGCAAATACATGTTATTTTTTTAAAATAGAAAAAAATACTACCTATTAAATTTAAGTACTTATTAAAGTTGATCTACAAAATTCAGACTCTAAGACACTGAATGATTAATATTCAGGAACTGTTTGATGGTAGAAAATCTCAGACATTTTAAATAAATTCGTAGGGGGCAACATTGCTTTGGAGATGTGGAAGCACCTAAATGACCTTCTGTGTGTGATGGAGACCTAGTCATGAGCACAACCACTTATGCAATTTTTGCCCATGTACAAATTAGGAACATAATGAGAATTCTTTGGAAACATGTTATTATACACTGTTATGAAGCCCTGAGATATTTTCTCTTACTCAATATGTGGATCAAATCCTTTTGTTTCTATAAAACTTCTAAATATGATGTGGGTAAAATGTCACATTAGAAGAATTCAGTGAAGAAGAAATCTAGTCCATCAATCCCTCTCTTCTCACAACATCTTAATTCCTATGGCTTTGAATAAAATGAAAAAGAAATAACTGTAGTACATTTTTTGTAATTTGTTTCTGTATGAATGTTTTTCTCTTCTTCCCCAATTGCACTGGTCTTTATTTATGAGTCCATGAAGTTTTGGTCAAAGTGACTCTATCCATGCAAGGTTGGGGTGTTTTACCAGGGTCACAGTAATGAGCAAATTCAGTGTTCTGGAGAGAGTGATTATTAGGGTAGGCGTGTGCCTTCGGCCAGTGCAATCACAGTGAATGTCAAGACTTTTGATAGAAATGATAGCTCTGTTGTGAGGATGATATTTGGAAATGGCTGGCTCCATTTTTGCTACATTATAGAAAACCAGTATTAGTTAACGGGCAAAAGAATGAAGCAATGAGAAGATCTTAGAGAAATGGAGTTTGTTGTCATTATGAATTCCTGAAATAAGTCTTGCCTGCTTCCAGATATTATAGAGTTTGGGTTAGGATCTTTTGCTGTAGTCCATAGAGTAGTTTAACCGGAGCTGAAAACTGTGCATTTTCAATAGAATTTGATCAATGAATACATCATGTGGTATATGATCTTAATTGTATTTTTTCTTTTTTTTCAGTTATTTTGTAGTAACATACAATGTTAAATTAGTTTCACGTGTGTCTTATCGTGATTCAGCAGTTCCATATTATTCAGTGCTCAATAAGTATACTCTTTTTTCCCTTTTTAAAAGAGTTTTAATGAGGTATAATATATTTTTAAAAATGTATCTAAGTTCCAGCTACTTACCATACAGTGTAATATTAGTTTCAGGTATACAAATTAGTGACTGAACACTTCATATAATACCTGGTGCTCATCACAACTGCACTCCTTAATGCCCATCATCTATTTAACAGATGCCCCCCCCCCACTTCATCTCTGGTAACCATCAGTTTGTTATCTCTAATTAAGAGTCTGTTTCTTGGTTTGTCTCTCACTTTTTTTCCCTTTGCTTGTTTGTTTTGTTTCTTAAATTCCACATATGAGTGAAATCATATGGTATTTGTCTTTCTCTGGCTCACTTATTTCACTTAGCATGACATGCTCACTCTGTAGCTGTATCTAGGTCATTGCAAATGGCAAGATTTCATTCTTTTTTTTTTTTTTAAGGCGAGGGTGGGACAGATGGAGAGGGAGAGAGAGAATCTTAAGCTGGGTGTGGGACTCAATTTTTGAACCCTGAGATCATGACCTGAACAGAAATCAGGAGTTCCACATAATTGACTGAGCCACCCTGGTACCCCAAGATCTCATTCTTTTTTATGGTTGAATACTATACCATTGTGTGTGTGTGTGTGTGTGCACGTGCGTGCGTGCACGCGCATGTACCACTTCTTCATCCGTTCATCAGTCGATGGACACTTGGGCTCTTTCCATAATTTTGCTATTGTATATAATGCTGCCACACACATTGGGGTGCATGTATCCCTTTAAATTAGTATTCTTGTATTCTTAGTGTAAATATCTATTAGTGCAATTGCTAGGTTGTAGGGTAGCTCTATTTTTAACTTTTTGTGGAATCTCATAGTGTTTTCCAGAGTGACCGCACCAATTTGCATTCCCATCAATAATGCAAGAGGATTCCCTTTTCTCTGTATCCTCACCAACACCTGTAGTTTCTTTCTTTCTTTTTTTTTTTAAGTTTTTTTTAAATCCTGTAGTTTCTTGTGTTGTTGATTTTAGCCATTCTGACAGGTGATGTTTCATTGTAGTTTTGCTTTGTATTTCCGTGATGATCAGTGGTATCAAGCATCTTTTCATGTGTGTTGGCCATCTGTATGTCTTTGGAAAACTGTCTATTCATATTGTTTGCCTAATTTTTAATTGGATTATTCATTTTTTGGGTGTTGAGTTTTATAGGTCATTTGTATATTTTGGTTACTAACCGTTTCTCACATATGTCATTTGCAAATATCTTCTCCCATTCAGTGGGATGCCTTTCAGTTTTGTTGATTGTTTGCACGTTGCTATCGAGTTTTCCCAACGCCAGTTGTCGAAGAGCCTGTCTTTTTTTCCATTGGATATTCTTTCCTGCTTTGTTGAAAATTAATTGACCATATAGTTGTAATATTGTTGTAATAGTTTCTGTGTTTTCTATTCTGTTCCATTGATCTGTGGGTCTATTTTTTTGTGCCAGTACCATAGTGTTTCGATCCCTACAGCTTTGTATAACTTGGAGTCTGGCATTGTGATGCCTTCGGCTTCACTTTTCTTTTTCAATGTTGCTTTGACTATTAGGGGTCTTTTGTGGTTCCATACAAATTTTAGGATTGCTTGTTCTAGTTCTGTGACAAATGTTGTTGGTATTCTGATAGGGATTGCTTTGAATGTGTAGATTGCTTTGGGCAGTGTAGACATTTTAACAGTATTTCTTTTTTCAATCCATGAGGATGAAATGTGTTTCCATTTCTTTGTGTCCTCTTTAATTTCTTTCATTAGTGTTTTTATAGTTTGAATTCAGAGTACAGATCTTTTACCTCATTGGTTAGGTTTATTCCTAGCTATCTTGTTTTTGGTACAATTGTAAATGGGACAGATTCCCTAACTTCTCTTTCTGCTGCTTCATTATTGGTGTATTGAAGTGCAACAGATTTCAGGACGTTGGTTTTGTACCATGCTACTTTACTGAATTCATTTATCAGTTCTAGCAATTTTTGGGTGCAGTCTTTGGGGTTTTCAACATAGAGTATCATGTCATCTGTGAAGGGTAAAAGATTGACTTCTTCCTTGCCAATTTAGATGCCTTTTTCTTTTGTTTTAAAAAAGGTTTTATTTATTTATGTGAAAGAGAGAGAGAGAGCAAGCACGAGTGGGGTGATGGGCAGGGGAGAGAGAGAAGCAGGGGAGAGGGAGAAGCAGGGAGGCCGCTGTGGGGTTCAATCCCAGGACCCTGAGATCATGACCTGAGCTGAAGGCAGATGCTTAACAGACAGCCACTCAGGCACTCTGCCTTTTATTTCTTTTATTGTCTGATTGCTGAGGCTAGGACTTCCAGTAGTATGTTAAATAACAGTGGTGAGAGTGGACATGCCTGTCTTGTTCCTGACCATGGAGGAAAAGCTCTCAGTTTTTTCCCATTGAGGATGATATTAGCTGTGGGTTTTTGTGTATAGCCTTTATTATGTTGAGGTATGATCCCTCTAACATGACTTCATTGAGGGTTTTTATTGTGAATGGATGCTGTACTTTGTCAAATGCTTTTTTTCTATTTAAATGATCATGTGTTTCTTATCCTTTCTTTTATTAATGTGGCATATCACATTGATTGATTTGCAAATATTGAACCACCCTTGCAACCCAGGAATAAATCCCACTTGATCATGGTGAATGATTTTTTAATGTATTGTTGGATTTGGTTTGCTAGTATTTTATGGAGAATTTTTGCATCCATGTTTATCAGGGGTATTGGTCTATAGTTCCCTTTTTTAGCGGATTCTTTTTCTGGTTTTGATATCAGGGTGATGCTGGCCTCAGAGAATGAGGTTGGAAGTTTTCCTTTCTCTTCTGTTTTTCTGAAGAGTTTAAGAAGAATAAATATTAACTCTAAATGTTTAGTAGAATTCACCTGTGAAGTGAATGTAGCTTGTTGGGAGTTTTTTGATTACTGATTCAGTTTCTTTGCTGGTCATCAATCTGTTCAAGTTTTTATTTCTTCCTCTTTACATCTTGGTAGTTCATGTTTCAAGGAATTTGTCTATTTCTTCCATGTTGTCCAATTTGTTGGCATATAGTTTTTCATAATATTCTTATAATTGTATTTCTGTAGTGTTGGTTGTTATTTCTCCCTTCTTATTTGTGATTTTACTTATTTCGGTCCTTTCTCTTTTCTTTTTGATAAGTTAGTCTAGAGGTTTATCAATTTTATTAATTTTTTCAGAAAACCAGCTCCTGGTTTCATTGATCTGTTCCATTGTTTTTGTAGTTTCTATATCATTTATTTCTCCTCTAATCTTTATTATTTCCTTCCTTCTGCTGGCTTTAGGCTTCATTTGTTGTTCTTTTTCTAGCTCCTTTAGATGTAAGCTTAGGTTGTTTATTTGAGGTTTTTCTTGCTTCTTAAGGTAGGCCTGTATTGTTATAGTCTTCCTTCTCAGGACCACTTTTGCTGCATCCCAGAGGTCTTGGATCATTATGTTTTCATTTTCCTTTGTTTCCATGTATTTTTTTTTTTATCTCTTCTTTGATTTCTTGGATGGTACATTCATTGTTTAATAACATTTTGTTTAACCTCTATGTGTTTGTGGTCTTTCTAAATTTTTTTTTGTGGTTGACTTCTACTTTCCTAGCATTGTGGTTAGAAAAGGTGCATGGTATAATTTCAGTGTTTTTGTATTTGTTGAGACCTGAGTTGTGGCCTACTATGTGATCTCTTCTGGAGAATATCCCATGTGCACTTGAAAAGAATGTGTATTCTGTTGTTTTAGGGTGAAACGTTCTGAATCTATCTGTTCAGTCCATCTGTCCAGTGTATTATTCAAAGCCTGTCCTTGTTGATTTTCTGCTTAGATGATCTGTCCATTGCTGTACGTGTGTTAAAGTACCCTACTATTATTGTATTATTATCAATGAGTTCCTCTATGTTGCTATTAATTGCCTTATATATTTGGGTGCTCCCAAGTTGGGAGCATAAATATTTACAATTATTATATCTCATTGTTGGATTATCTCCTTTATTAAGATATAGAGCCTTTCTTTGTCTCTTGTTACAGTCTTTGAAATCTAGTTTGTCTGAAGTAAGTATTGCCACTCCTGCTTTCTTTTGACATCCATTTGTGTGATAAATGGTTCTCTATCCCCTCACTTTCAATCTGTAGGTATCTTTATGTCTAAAATGAGTCTTGTAGGCAGCATATAGATTGGTCTTTTTTTTTTTTTAATCCATTCTGATACCCTATGTGTTTTGATTGAAGTGTTTAGTCCATTTACATTGAAAGTAATTATTGATATATATTTACTGCCATTTTATTATTTGTTTTCTCATTGTTTCTGGCAATTTTCTCTGATGCTTTCTTGTCTTTGTTACTTTCGGTTTTTCTTTCCCACTCAAAGAGTCCTTTAATATTTCTTGCAGGGCTGATCTAGTAGTCAAACACTCCTTTAGTTTTTGTTTGTCTGGGAAACTCTTTATCTCTTCTACTTTGAGTGACAGGCTTGCTGGATAGAATATTCTTGGCTGCAGATTTTTCCCATTCAGCACTTTGAATATATCATGAATATAGCATGCCACTCCCTTCTGGCTTGCCAAATTTCTGTTGAGAAATCTCCAGCTAGCTGTATGGGTCTTCCCTTGCAAGTTAAGGACTTCTTTTGTCTTGCTGTTTTTAGGATTTTTTCTTTATATCTATATTTTGCAAATTTAAGTACAATATGTCTTGATGTTGGCAAGCTTTTGTTGATTTTGATGGGAGTTCTCTGTGCCTCTTAGTTCTGGATGTTTGTTTCCCCAGATTAGAGAAGTTTTCTGCTATATTCTCCTCCAAAATATTTTTTTGCCCCCTTTTCTCTCTTCTTCTGGGACTCCTATAATGCAAATGTTATTATGTTTGATGGAGTCACTGAGTTCCCTAAGTCTGATCTTGTGTTGCATAATTCTCCTTTCTCTCTTTTGTTCAACATCATTATTTTCAATTATTTTGTCTTCTAGGTCACTAATTCATTCCTCTGATTCTCCCACTCTGGTATTTATTGCATCAAGCCTGTTTAGAATCTCATTTATTGCATTTTTCAACTCTGATTGATTTTTTTTAACTCTTTCATCTCTGTGGAGTCTCCTGATATATTCTTTTTTTTTTTTTTTTTTTCTTGAGCCCAGTGAGATCCTTATGACACTTTAAATTCACCATCAGTCATGTTACTTATATCTGTTTTGCTTAGATCTCTGGCTGTGGCCTTATCTTGTTCTATCATTTGAGATAAATTCCTCTGTCTTTGCATTTCATTTAAGTCTCTGCTGCAGTCTCTGTTTTAGAAAAGCCAGTTGTGTTTCCTGCTCCTGAAAGTAATCACTTTATAAAGAAGAGATCATGTAGTGTCCAGGGTCTGGCACTCTAGGAAGTGTCTCTGGTGTGTGCTGTATGCTCTCTGCTCTTGCGTTTTGGCTGCTCAGTTCTTCAGACCAGTCATCTGCAGAGCCTCTATTTGCCTGCTATGGACAGTGTTTAGTCCTCGGCCTGAACGTAGTGAGTTTTAACTAGATATGCCCGATCTGTTTGTGAAATGAGACCTGACAGCACTTCCATGAGAACTGAGGTCCTACAGAACTATCCGGTCAGGATATATGGTGTGGGCAGGGGTTTGTGCTGGTCTCCTGGGAGAGGGGCCTGCTGTGCTGGGACTGAGGTAAGCTTGACTGGAAAGGGCAGTCCCACCAGAGCACAGGGGTGTGGGGCTCGGTATAAGCAAGTTAGGCAGCCAGTTTGGGGGTTGTGCTTACCCACAGAGGTGGCTCTGTATTTATGCAGAAAGGCAGGGGAGAGAAATGGCACCAGTCAGGTCCTTTGCTCCTGGATAAGTGTCTCTGTGAATGTAGCCTCACAGAAGCACTCTGAAAAGAGGGAATAATTTCCCCCTGTGTGCCCTAGGAGTTCTTCAGATAGCCGTTTCACCTCCACTGCACCCGCAATCTGTTTCTCCCTTAAACCATATCCCCACCTGTCCTACCTTCTTCGATGTGGGCTCTTCTTCTCCTTTAGTTGTGGAGTTTGTTCTGTTGGTCTTCAGGTTGATTTCTGGGGTAATTAGGATGATTTGATAATTATCTAGTAATGTTTGTGAGGTGAAATGAGCCTAGGGTCCTCCTATTCCACCCCCATCTTCCTCAACCAGGCCCAGATAAATGTACTCTTAGTCCCTTCCACCAATTTTACCCATTTCCCCTTACCTCCTCTCTGTTAACCGTCTATCTGTTTGTTCTCTGTAGTTAAAAGTCTGTTTCTTGGTTTATCTCGCTTTTTTCTTCCTTTGTTCATTTGTTTTGTTTCTTGAATTCCACATGAGTTAAATCATAAGATATTTGTCTTTCTCTGACTAGCTTATTTTGCTTAGCATTATACTCTCTAAATCCATCCATGTTGTAACAGATGCAAGATTTTATTCTTTTCTATAGCTGAATAATATTCCATTATATATATTTAAAATTTCTTTTTTATCCATTCATCTGTTGATGGACACTTGGGCTGCTTCCATTGTTTCATTATTGTAAATATTCCTGCAATAAACATAGGGATGGATATATCTTTTTGAATTAGTGTTTTTGTAGTCTTTTTTTTTTAATTTTTTAAAAAGATTTTGTTTATTTATTCGACAGAGATAGAGACAGCCAGCGAGAGAAGGAACACAAGCAGGGGGAGTGGGAGAGGAAGAAGCAGGCTCATAGTGGAGGAGCCTGATGTGGGGCTCGATTCCATAACACTGGGATCACGCCCTGAGCCGAAGGCAGATGCTTAACCGCTGTGCCACCCAGGCACCCCAGTGTTTTTGTAGTCTTTGGATAAATACCCAGTAGTGTGATTACTGGATCGTAGGGTAGTTATATTTTAACTTTTCGAGGAACCTCCATACTGTTTTCCGTAGTGGCTGACCAGTTTGCATTCCCACCACAGTTTAAGAAGTTTCCTTTTTCTCTACATCCTCACCAACACTTGTTTCTTCAGTTTTGGTCATTATGCATTCTGAGAGGTGTGAAGTGATGTCTCATTGTAGTTTTGATTTGCATTTCCCTAACAACAAGTGATGTTGAACATCTTTTCATGTGTCTGATGACCATCTGCCTGCTTCTTTGGAAAGTGTCTGTTCATGTCTCCTGCCCATTTTTAAATTGTATCATTTGGCTTTTTGAGTGTTGAGATGTGTAAGTTCTTCATGTATTTTGGATACTAACCCTTCATCAGACGTCATTTGCAAGCATCTCCCTCATTCAGTAGGTTGTCTTTTAGTTTTGTTGATTGTTTCCTTAGCTGTGCTAAAGCTTTTTATTTTGATGTAGTCCCAGTAATTTATTTTTGCTTTTGTTTCCCTTGACTCAAGAGACATGTCTAGAAGGATGTTGACCAGTGTCAGAGAAATTACTGCCTTTGTTCTCTTCTAGAATTGTTCTGGTTTCAGGTCTCATATTAAGTCCTCAGTCCATTTTGAATTTATTTTTGTGTATTGTGTAAGAAAGTGGTCCAGATTCATTGTTTTGCATGTTGCTGTCCAGTTTTCCCAACACCATTTGTTAAAGAGACTCTTTTTCCTATTGCATATTCTTGCCTCATTTGTTGGCAATTAATCAGCTATATAATTATAGTTTTTTCCCGGGCTTTCCATTCCATTCCATTGATCTATATGTCTATTTTTGTGCCATTACCATACTGTCTTGATTACTACAGTTTTTTTTTTTTTTAAAGATTTTTATTTATTTGACAGAGATAGAGACAGCCAGCGAGAGAGGGAACACAAGCAGGGGGAGTGGGAGAGGAAGAAGGAGGCTCACAGCAGAGGAGCCTGATGTGGGGCTCGATCCCAGAACGCCGGGATCACGCCCTGAGCCGAAGGCAGACGCTTAACCGCTGTGCCACCCAGGCGCCCCTGATTACTACAGTTTAAATATAACTTTAAGTCTGGAATTGTGATACCTCTAGCTTCACCTTTCTTTTTCAAGGTTGCTTTAGCTATTTCGGATTTTTTATGGTTCCATACACATTTTAGGATTGTTTATCGGTGAAAAACTCTGTTGAAATTTTGATAGGACATTGCATCAAAAACTGGGGATGTACTGTATGGTGACTAATATAACAAAAAAAATTATAAAAAAATTTTTTTGATAGGGATTGCATTAAATCTGCAGATTGTTTTGGATATCTTAGTGACATTTTTATAAAACAGAAAAACAGATTAAAATGAGATAAATTACAATTTTTTGAATAGGCTACAGATTTTGTTTGAATAAGACTATATATAATCAACATGAAGTACAGGTAATGTGAAATACAATACAAATAATAAAAATTAAAAATAAAGTATATATAAAACAATATATATTAAATATTATATATTATTTAAAAGATTATATGTATTATCTCTACTTTTTGCTACTGTTATGAACAATAGCACAGTATCCCTTCATTTGTGTATTTTATATATAAATTCCTTATGATATATATAAAATCCTGGGGGTATGAAAAACTGTCATTGTTATGAGTTATCAACACTTGCATTGTTAGTCATACCAGTAGCTAAAACGTGGGTTACATCAGATTTAGGAAAAGCCAAGTAGAGAGAGCAGCTAAACAAATATTTGAGAAACTTGTTTAGGCAGAGGAGATGTGGTTCAACTAATTTAATTACATATTTCATCAGTCTTTAGAATAGCTGAGTAATAAATCTAATCTAAAAGTTTAGTTCAATATACCCATATACCCTATAAGCCTTGTCATAAATATCCTAAAATAACTTAGAAATTATAAAGGATGGATTTGTAATTTGAGAAGCTGTCTCTCTTAATGGACTTTGTAGCAAATTTTAATATGTAAGTATCTTCTTAGCCATGCCACATTTTCAAATATCCATTTCTTTTTTTTTTTTTTACTCCAAAAGTATTTTTTATAAAGGTTGACTGCCTCAAAATGTACAAACTTGCCAAATAAAAATAATTCTCCCCAAAATGTTTTGTATTACTGCTTACGGGGCTCACAGTATCTACAACTGTAAAATCATTACCAGTCTTTATGTTTTGGTAAACTCTGTTTTTCCACACTGTACAAATACTTAGTTCATTAGCTCTCATTTTATGGAGAAAGAAAGCATAATTAAATCTCAGTTTTTCTTGGAAGCATCCTTTATTCTTTTGGCAGGATGAGATATATTTATACATTTATAAAAATACTCTCAGTATTATCAGAATATCTACTAATCTCTAAGCCAGTAAGAGAATGGGGAGGGGGGTGGCAGGGGGAGAGTTATTAAGATTCTTTTCTTTTTATGTTATTTTAGAATAAAGTCTTTTTTGTAGAGAGTTTTGTAATATGCCTAGAAATTTTTCAGAAATGCCATTTGTCCACTGGTTCTCATAGAGAGCAAATTGTCATAGTGGTCTTTTAAAATATTTTATTCTTTTGTCTTTGGTCAATATAGCCTGAATATTCTCTACACTTTTTTCAAAAATATGTTTAAGAAAAAATATATTTAAGCATCCAGAAACTTTGGAACATTTCTAAATATGGAAGTTTACAACTGTGTTGTCAGCTGTTCACATTTTTATGATTTTCTACTTAAAAGATTTTCTCTATTCAGATGACCTTTCTACTCATCATATATATATATATGTTGATTCCTAAATTAACTGCTTTAGTCCTGACCACTTATCTGAGCTTCATAGTCTATGTTTAACAGCTTAATATTTTTATGATTATTTCTAATAGGCAGTAAAAACTTAAGAAATGGTAAAAATAAAACCATTAACTTCTGCCACCATCCTTGAACCCACTTCTCACTGTCTTTCCTATTTCAAAAAAAAAAAAAAAAAAAAAAAAAAAAAAACAACTAACAACATCCAATAAATATCTAGAAGTTTCCCTGGATTATTCTGTGTTTCTCAGTACCCATATCCAATCTCTCAGCAAGTTCAAAAACTACCTGAGATCTACCCACTTCTATCCATTTCTACTATCATCATCTCTGGTTGGGGCCACAACATTTATTGTCTGGACTCTTTCAATGGTTTTCTTTATTGAATGGTTATTTCTACTCTTGAACTTCTGGAATCCATTCCCCAACCTTCAGTGGTATTTTTTAAAGTGTAATATGGGGGCACCTGGGTGGCTTAGGCGGTTAAGTGTCTGCCTTTGGCTCAGGTCATGATTCCAGGGTCCTTGGATCCTGTCCCACATCAGGCTCCCTGCCCAGTGGAGAGCCGCCTTCTCCCTCTGCCTGCTGCTCCCCCTGCATGTTATTAGAGGATTTTGAAACTCTCAAAGAGCTTATAGTAAAATCCCAGGCTCTGTAGGACCTGGGTCCTGTCTACCTCTCTGGTTTGATTTCCTTCCACTTTCCCTCTTGGTCTCTGTGCTCCAATCACAAGAGTGATCTTTCGTTGCTCTGATGAAGCCAATGGGCTTGATCTTTGGGCCTTCACAAAGGCTCTTGGTTCTGTCCGTGATGTTCTCACACTTGACTTTTGCTTGACTGCCAACTCTTTGTCATTCAAATCTCAGTTTTTCATCTTTTCTGAACACTGAAACTTTTTATTTTCTTTGTAGCAACAATCAAAATCTAATTTCTTGTTTAGTTTTTCCTTATTAAAACATAAGCTTACTGAGTTTATCTTATTCGCTATTATATTTTTAATTCCCATTACATATAAGACGTAGGAAAAACTATCTAGCAATTTTGGGATAAGAGTGTGATAGTATAACTTGAATTGAGAAGTGTTATTTCAACTCTGATTTATTTGACAAAATTGTGACAAGATCAGTTAGAATGCAAAGGATTAAAACAGAGCAGAAGCATTGTTTAAACAATACTAATTTACATAGTACTTACGGGAAGTTACTGTTCCATTACTACTTCTTCATAAGTCATTTTTAGTTGGCTAATTATCCCCAAAGTATTTTAAGACACATTTTGTCTTTTGCCTTAGGGAAAGAAACCACCTCATGATGATAATGATACTATTACATTATGAGTTTATGGCTTAAGTCATCTCATTGTACAACTTTATTAAAACTCCTCTCATTGCTTGTCTGGAGGAAATTTCAGATGCATAATTTATTATTTTTTTTCTTATAATTCTTCATTTACGCTAGCAGCCAGAATTCATGTTGTTTCTCTGCCAAGAGTTAAACATCCTTCAGTAAAGGCAGTATACTCTCCTGACTTAAGAATTTTTTCATTGCTCTGATTTAGTTTTATTCTTAGACAAGAATGGAAACGTGACAGCCTTTAACAAGCTGCTCTCAGAATTTAGAAATATTCATATATTTACATGTGCATGCACACATGTATTTGTATGTATGTATATATGTATAACAAATGGTAAAACAAATACCCATTTCCATCATAATAGACTTTGTGTGGGGTCTTGTTCTTCTGATTCAGTTCTCTATTAAAGAAGAATTTTTACTAAATTTAAGTAAACCAGTTGGAAAAAAATACAGCCATTGGGATGTCAGAAATAATGCTCAGTGCAGCAAATTCTTTATGGTATAATTAGACTACATTTTTAGGATGCCTTAAATATACTGTTCCCATTCTTTAAGTGGCTACTTGTATGACATTGTAAAGTGTTAAATATTCAATGTAAATTGTGTGCTCTAGGGCTTCTTCTGTTGGTAGTTTTACATTAAAATGTATGCAGTAAAACATAGTGATAATGATGGGAGAGAATGAACAAAGTGAAAAATGACAAACATCTTCACAGTGTTTAAAGTATATGAAAATTTATTTGCATTTTTTGTGAGTATGAAATAAATATTTTCTTTTTGCATAATTCTAATATAACATAATAAGACACAATAATTTAGATTTAGATTTAATTAAATAAAGCCTATGTAAATTATGCCTTAATTTAATTTTTGACCTTCTACTTAATCTTGTCTGAATCTTACTTGAAGTAGCTAATTTTTTCTTATTCTCATGTTACTTTTGTCCCTTTGTCATCTGGAGTCCATTTTTCTGTCTCATTTAAAATCTCAAAAACTTTGTCTTTTTAAAGAAATTTAACAAGGAAACTCCTTGAAGGCACACCGTCCACTGTACTGTTCTGTTTGTGTTTGTCTCAATATCAGTAAATATTTGTTGAAGGAATAAACTTGAAACAAAGTGAACAATTATGCATAATTACCTTATGTTATAAAGTCAGTTATTACGGCTTATTTTAACATAATGCCCTCAGGATCTATCTATTTGCTACAAGTAGTCAGATTTTCTTCTTTCTTATCGCTAAATAATATTCCATAGTATGTATGTGTATGTGCGCGTATATATATATATACACACACATACATATATAAACAGACATATATGCACATATACATCTCACATCTTCTTAATCCTTTCATCTGTTGGCAGGCACTAAGGTGATTTTTGCATCTTGCCTATTGTGAATAATGCTGTAATGAGCATGAAAATATAGATACCTCTTCGAGATTCGAATTTCATCTCTTTTGGATATATACCCAGAAGTGTAATTGCTTGATCATATGGTAGTTCTATATTTAATTTTTGAGGAAGCTCCATACCGTTTTCCATAATGGCTATACTAATTTTCATTCCCACCAACAGTGTATAATGGTTGTATTTTCTCCACATCCTTGTCAACACTCGTTATCTTTTTTGTTTCAATAATGACCATTCTAACAAGTGTGTTGTGATATCTCACTGTGGTTTTGATTTGTATTTCCCTGATGATTAGTGATATCAAGTATGCTTTCATATGCTTTTTGGCCATGTGTATGTCTTATTTTGAGAAATGTCTTTTCCTATCCTTTGCCCATTCTTAAGTGGTGTTACTTGTTTTTTAGCTATTGATTTGTATGAGTTCCTTATGTATTTTAGATACTAACTCTTATCAGATAAATAGTTCACAAACACTTTTTTCCCATCTCATGTGTTGCCTTTTCACTATGTTGTTTCCTTTGCCTGCAGAAGCTTTTTGGTTTGAAGTAGTCCCCCTTGTCTGTTATTACTTTTGTTGTTTATGTTTATGGTGCTATATCCAAGACATCATTGCCCAGAAAAATGTCAGGAAGATTTTCCCAGTGTTTTCCTCTATGGGCTTTATGTTTTCAGTCTTCAGTCCATTTAGAGGTGATTTTTTGTATATGGTGTAAGGGTTCACTTTCATTCTTTTCACATTGGATATCCAGTTTCCCAGTACCACTTATTGAAGAGCCTATTCTTTTCCCATTGTGTGTTCTTGGCACCTTCTTGAAGATCATTTGACTGTAGATTTGTTTCTGGGGTCTCTGTTCTGTTCCATTGGTCCATATGTCTGTTTTATGCCAGTACTATACTGTCTTTTTTAATTTCAAGTATAATTAACATACAGTATTATATTAGTTTCATGTGTACAATATAATGATTCAGTGATTCTATACATTTCTCAGTGATCATCAAGATAAGTGTCCTCAAACAGTACTATATTTTTTGGATTACTGTATTTTCCTAATGTTTTGTTTATTTGTTTGTTTTTAAATTAGGAAGAATGATGCTTCCAGCTTTGGTCTTCTTACTGAAGATCCTTTTGGCTCTTTAAGTCCTTTTGTGATTCCATATGATCTTTTAAATTACTATTAATTTTAAAGATTTTATTTATGTGAGAGAGAGAGCGCACAAGAGAGAGTGAGAGAGAGAGAGCAGGAGCAGGGGGACAGGCAGGGGGAGAGGCAGAGACCATGGGAGAGGTGAAGGGAGAGGGAGAGGGCAAAGCAGACTCCCTGCTAAGCAGGGAGCCCCACATGGGGCTTGAACCCAGGACCCCGAATCATGATCTCAGCTGAAGGCAGATGTGTAACCGACTGAGCACCTAGGCACCCCTAAATTGTTTCTTTTTCATTTCCGTAAAGAATGCCATTGGGATTTTGGTAGGACTTTGGTGTGGCCATTTTCAGTTTTTGTGCTCCAGTGCATTGCTGCAACTTTTTTTATTGTGTTCCAGAGTTCTCGCAAACATTTTTCATTGGGTAGTTGTTAAATCATTGTTTTTGTGGAGAAACAAGTGCTAGGAACTCCTAATGTCCTATTCTGCTCATGTCACTTGATTACTTTGTAATTAATTGCTTTTGTGTCCATGTCCTTGAATTTAAAAAGCAGTATAATGTCTGTTTAATCCCCAGCACGTTCCATATACACAGTGGAATTAATTTTAAATAAATCATTCAATATTCAGACTCATTGCGAAGATGGGCAAGGCAATGCAAGTGTTGATAACTCATAAAGAGTAACTTCACGGACTGTAGGTACATTAGGTTATTGGAGATTCAAATAATCTTATTACTTTTCCTAGTGAATAGCAACTTATATACATAGTCTTGAGTTTAAGACCCACTGATATCAACTACCATGGTCTTCGAACCAATTATTATTCAGTCATACCAAACAAAATGATTAATGAATAAATTACTGAGATTTTCCAAATGTGGCTTTTGAAGATGTATTTTAAATGCCATTTTCTATTAAAAGCAGCTTACCCATGTTTCCTGAATCTCTACTCCTGGAAATGACATTATACACACTAGTGTATCATACCCGTGATCCCCGGTTTTTGTGTGAGAAAGAGCAGAGTCTTCTCTTCAGCACTTTTGCTTCAGTGGTCAAACTTTGCCCTCCCTCTTACCCATCATAATCTTGCTGTGTTATGTATTGTTGACGGAAGTTGTACTTAATCGAAACATTAGAACTCAAAGCATAGGAAACACATCCAAACAATGCTGAATCTGTGGTTTTGGTTATAACTGTAGAATTATGTGTAGGCTAATTACTCTCATTGAATCACACATACACATAGCTTAACTCTAAAGGGGAAACTTGGTAATGGCATTTGGAATACTGTTCTTTTAGGTCAAGGTAACTAGATAGCCAAATGACACCCACAATCATATGAAAAATAGCATTAACTGCATAAATGACATTTGCACTAGTAAGTGCCTATGCAGATTTGGTTTTCGTAATGAAAGTATCACAAGACTGTTAGGAAACCATTTTTCCAAAAACAACAGCTTAAAAATACCTAAAAACATGGAATATCAATTATTACTTTGCATGTTATATACAAATGTATAATATAGGGGAAAACACAATAGAACTTTGGTCTTGGTATAAATCTCAGACGTAAAACCTAAATAAGAGTAACACTTTGGAAATGTTATTCACCGTGTATTGTATGCCCAATGTGTGCCAGGTGTGGCACCAACTTTACACATTTAATCTAATCACCACAGTTCCCACATGAAACAGCCTGTACTTTCTCACATTGTCAAAGGAAGTAGCTGAGGCTCTGAGCAGTGACTTTACAACTGGAAAGTTCAAAGTCAGGTCCTTCTGTTTCACCATGTAGCTCCCTCAAATTCTCACTGCATATCATCCTGCAATCATTTGGCCAAAATTGTTAGGGGAGTAGACTTGTTGCTAACCAGCTCTTATGGGTGACGTTTATAAACAGGGCACCAACTGCGAAATGACGTTTAGGCCCAGGAGCACAGGGTCAAATGGGCCAAGACTTCTCTTCCATCTTGTTAATCCGACACAGACAGCATTCTGTATTCAAGGTAATGATCTGGGAAGTCAATAAACTTAAGGGTCTTTATTTTCAAAGATAAAGACTCATTTTCAGGAAGGTGCAAAAGGTCTGACAGCTGAAATTCTTGGGTTGTGTGTCCGGTGTGTTCTTTTGTTTTAGCATCTGATCCCGTACGTCTAGAATAGAGCAACATCAGTGGAACTGGCCTGTCTCAGGCCCTCCCTGTTTCAATCTGTTCTGCAAAGCACAGCTGGCAGACTCATCCTCCCAAAGCAGCAGGGTAAGCTCTTTGAAGCTGGGATCTAGGTTCCTGATGATACCCAACAGAAATACACACACACACACACACACACACACACACACACATATGTATATGCATCAAAATATATGTATTTTAGTGTTCATAGAAGTACTATTCATAATAGCCCCAAACTGGATAAAAATTTTTGGTACAGCCATTCAGTGAACTATGTGGCAGGGATAATGAACAAGCTAGAGCCTGACTAGAACTTTATAAATATTATATTGAGTGAAACAAACACAGAAGCATACATACCATGTAATTATATTTATATAAAGTTCAGAAAAAGCAAAGCTAATCTTTGGTATTACAGAAGACAGGGTGTGGTCACCTGGAAGTAGTGTTGGGAGTGAGCATTAGGCAACCCTGACATTCTGGTTATCTCCTACTTCTAGACCTTATTGCTGGCTACTGAAGTGTATTTATTTTGTAAAAAGTATCATCAGTTCATATCATTTGATCTGTGTACTTTTCCAAATGCATGTTATACTTCAATACAATTTACAAAAATTTTTAAAAACCCACTTTACTCCCTTGAGTATGGGATTTGAAATGTATTTAGCTGACACATATCTTTTAAAAATCTATTGCGTTAATGCTTCCTTGTTTTTTGCCCACTTATCCATGTAGCCCATCTCTCTGAGTTGAATGGAAAAGGTCAAAAATGCTTATCTTGGTGTGAGTCACACTATATCTGATGTAGGTTGATCATGCAGTGCATTTTATCACTTCTGGTGGGACTTCAGGGTCTATTAAGAAAACTCATTTGTCTCTACAGACATTTTCCCCATTTACTAGGTGTGGATTGGAATTCCATTTGTTCTGTAGGAAGCTTTTATATTTTAATGTACACTTACCTAGTGGATTAATATTTTGAGCTTTTTACATTTCAAAGTATTTTCTAAGAATAAACATGGCATTCTTGGAGCTAGCAGGTAGGAAAGATGCTCAGGAAAGAGAGGTCTGGAAAACTCAGAATGGAAGTGTTGATACTTCTCCAGCTTCTGGGATTTATACAGAGCTATGGTTTGCAAACTGTCCCTTCTGGTAGGATGGAGGCTTCTGAATTTAATATGATCCACTTTGAAGTACATTTAATAATCTAGTAGCAATTTTGGGGCAATTCTTACAAACATAGCGTTTGTTAATAGAACTGAGAAAGAACAGTACTGTAAGTAGCGACACATTTTCTTTCCCCAGTGCCTGCAGGCCTGGACTTCTTTCTTGAGCAAAGGAACTAGTCAGCTCCACGTTTTTCAAAATACTTGTTGTATCAGGCTTGCTCTAGATTAAGAATTCACAAAATCTGCATGACTGTAAACTGCAAAAACTACTTTTTATTGAAAAAGAATACTTTTTTTTTAAGGATTTTATTTATTTATTTGACAGAGAGAGAGACAGCCAGCGAGAGAGGGAACACAAGCAGGGGGAGTGGGAGAGGAAGAAGCAGGCTCCCAGCAGAGCAGGGAGCCCGATGCAGGGCTCGATCCCAGGGCCCTAGGATCATGCCCTGAGCCGAAGGCAGACACTTAATGACTGAGCCACCCAGGTGCCTCTACATTTTTAGTGCCATATTCATTTTTGCTCTCTTCTTCCCTATTCACATGTTTATAGTACATATTCTTTTAAACAAGATTTGTGATACATAATATGGAAACATGCAGATAAATACTTTGACTTAGGAGAAAAAAGTGAAAAAAAAAACCAAAATAAAAACTTCCATGAATCTAATGTAAGTAGAAAGTTTGTTGCTTTTTTCCACTGTCATGGACTTAATATTTAAGTTACTGCTAATCAGCAATGCTGCCTGGTCTGGAAACTTCTATACTGTTATTCTGATGACACATGTTATGCAAAAAGCCACAATCACGACCAGGGAAAGTAAGGAGGGAATGCTAGTAGGTTCAGCCACCTCTGACCTTCATGCTTGGTTTTAAGGATAAGAGTGGCCAAAAAAATTTTAGTTATTACATATACATCCAAATCAGTTTTTAAAAACAGGCTTAAACTCCAACCAGTTTTAAAAAAAGATATGATTTCATTGTTTAGTCATCCTAAAGAATTTACATTCCTACATTTCTATCTCTGCTTCTATCTTAACCTTCCTTATTCACATATATATACATATATATATTGATATAGTTTGTGCATATTTGTGCAAGCTGGAGAAACCGTCAACAAATAATCAGCTGTGAGAATGAATACTAGAGGATCTCACAGTTAAACAAGTTATATGATCATAATTAACAGAGCAGAGAGGAATCAGGCAGAAGTTAGCCAGGAACTCCCACCTCCCTGGAAACTTGGATTCTAGACTAGATTTACGACTTCATGCATTTCAAAAATGACAACCACATACTCTTCCTTAGGAAGATAATAACGAGGAATTTTAAAACAGTTAGGATTTCATCATTTCTCCCTGTAAATGAAGCTTTGGGTGGATGCATACATCACTTTGTTAGCAAAAGCCAGTAACCTACAGTTTGCAGAATTATTTAGGACACACTTTCATATACATACTGCCACCTGCTGGTAATTGTGTATATATCTGCCCATAAGAAGACCTAAATGCTGATTTTTCAAAAGGATGCGATTATTTCAGAGCTTCGGATTTTGAATGAATTCTTCTGTTAATCATTAGAAAAACAAATTTTTATCAACATTTAGATACAAGGAAACACTGGCTTTTTATACAAACAGAATTTTTACTTTAGGTAGATCAGTGTTTTTTTTTTTTTTTTTTTTAGACAAAAACTAGCAATAAAATATATGGTCAGCTTTTCATACATACATTGCACATGATCAAGTGATTTCCAGTGGCTTTCGGTTATTATCATCATTTTTGATAATTTTTAATTTATAGATTCTTCAGAGTTAAAAATACCTGATCTGATAACAACTGCTATTAATATAGACAGTGTGATACAGCATGATTAATTACAGTATCTGTTGATTCTTGCAACAGGATTATGAGGCATTTACTAGAAATATCCCCATCATTAAGATGAGTTCAAGGACACAGAGCTGATAAGTGGTATAGAAATAGATCACTGAATATTAGTAATATTGGCTGAAACCTCTTTTAAATGAAACCAGTCCTTTAAACCAGTTGATCTAGACATTAATCAGTTGTAACTACCCCAAAACTGCAAACCATTTTATTCTTTTGTAATAAATCTCATTACAGTTCTATGTTAAATTCTAAAGGGCTCTATGTAAAGAGAACACACATGAAGATCTATGGCTGCTTAAAAACACAAAATTGAACAATTCAAATATATCATTATATAATAGTTCATGTAACCAATATGAGACTAAGAAGAAAATGCAGACATTTCAAAAGAGGGTCAGGAACCATGGATGGAAATGTGGAAAACAAAAATGTTGAAAACATGTTTGTAATAATCATACCTATGCTGTTATCTAATATGAATATGAGATTTTTTTCCCAAATACATTCTAGCGATTTAATTAATAAAACAGTAGGAAAAATGTTAAAACATATATTTAAGATATATTTAGGGGACTCAGGGCTTTTTTGTTTTAATCACACTTTTTATCTTGAGATCATTGTAGAGTCACATGTATTATGAGAAATAATAAAGAGAAGTCCCATGTACCTTTCATCCATTTTCCCCCAGTGGTAACATCTTGCAAAATTCTCATACAATGTCACCCCAGGATGTGGACACTGATGCAGTCCAGATACAAAGCATTCAGTCATCACAGGGATCCCTCTTGTTGCTCTTTTAAAGACACACTCACTCATCTCTTACCTTGCTCCATCTTTAACCCCTGGTAACCACTAATCTGTTTTCCATCTCTGTAAATTTGTCATTTCAAGAATGCCATATAAATGGACTTATACAGTGTGTAAGCTCTGGGGATTGGCTCTTTTCACTCAGCACAATTCTCTGAAGATTAATCCATGCTACAGAGTGTATTTAGTGTTGCTGTTAATTTCTGGGTAGTGTTTTATGTAATGGGTGTACCATGGTTTGTTTAACCGTTAACCCACTGAAGAACACCTGGTTTGTTTCCAGTCTGAGGCTATTACAAGTAAAGCTGCTATAATCAGGCATGTGCAAGTTTTTTTGTGAACAGACATCTTCGTTTCTCTGGGATACAATGCATGAATGATCTCTAGTTTCTCCACAGCTTCACCAGCATTTGGTGTTTTCACTATTTTTTTATTTTAGCCATTGTGATAGAAGTGTAGTGATCTCTCATTGAGATTTTAATTTGTATTTCCTAAATGGCTAAGGATGTTAAACATCTTTTTTTCTTAAAGATTTATTTATTTGAGAGAGAGAGAGAGAGAGGGAGAATGTGTGCATACACCAGTAAGTCAGGGGAGGGGCATAGGGAGAGAATCCTCAAGCAGACTCCCTGCTGAGTCCTCCTCGAGGGGTTCAGTCTCACCACCCATGAGATCATGACCTGAGCAGAAACCAGGAGTTGGACGTTTAACTGACTGAGCCACTCAGGCGCCCCATGATGTTAAGCAACTTTTTGTCTGCTTATTTCCATTTGTATATCCTCTTTGATAATGCCCTTTGCTCATTTTCTAATTGGATTTCTTTTACTGTTGATGTTTGAAATTTCTTTACATATATTAGACACTAATCCTTTGTCAGATATGTGGTTTCAAATATTTTCTTTCACTCTGTAGTTTGTCTTTTATCCTCTTAATAGTATCTTTTAAAAAAGAACAGGGGCACCTGAGTGGCTCAGTCAGTTAAGCGTCTGACTTTTGATTTTGGCTCAGGTCATGTTTTCAGGGTTGTAAGATCGAGCTCTGCTGGGCGTGAAGCCTGTTTAATATTCTCTCTTCTTCTGCCCCTCCCCACCCTCTTAAAAAAAAAAAAAAGGAAAAAAGAAAGAAAAAGTTTTTTAATCTTGATGAAGTTCAATTTATCAATGTTTCCTTTTAAGATCCATGGTTTTGATGTCAAATTTTTTAACCCTTTGCCTAGCTCTGCATCCCAAAGGTTTCTTCCCATGGCTTTTTAAAAAAGTTTCAGTTTTACATTTTATAGTTAAGTCTATGAGTTACCTTTTACATAGGGTGTGAACTTAGATTGAGGTTCTTTTTTAAAATTTATTTTTAAATTTTTTAATTTAGGTATGTACAACGCTGTAGCAACATTTAGTTAAAGGTTATGGTTCCTCCACTGAAGTGCTTTCACACCATTATCAAAAATCATCTGGACACATTAATGTGGATCTATTTCTAGATCTCCTGTTCTCTTACATTGATCTGTGTCTGTCCCTCCACTAACATCACATGGTCTTCAGTGATGTAGCTCTCTAATAAGTCTTGAAATCAGGTAGACTAATTCCTTTATTCTTTTTCAAAATTATTTTCATTATTCCACTTTCTTTGTATTTTCCTGTAAATTTTATAGTAATCTTGTCTATATCTATAAACAATCTTGCTGAGATTTTGATAGAAATAGCATTAAACTTGTATATCACTTTGGGAGAATTGGCATTTTTTACTATGTTGAATATTCCAATCCAGGAACACAGTCATTGTCTGTGATGATTAATGACTTTGAGCACCTTCTCCTATTTATTTAGGCCTTTCTTGATTTCTTTCATGAGCATTGTGTAGTATTCAGCATGCAAGTCCTGTATATGGTTTATTAGATTTATACCTAAGTACTTCCTTTTTTGAAAGAAGTGTTTTTTTCTTTAGCAGTGAATATTTAAGAAGCCTAAGTAAGAATCTCTGTCTGAATAAAGGACTTCAGGTCTAGTGAGAAAGACTTATAAACAATGATTCCAATAGAATTTGATTGAGTCAATAAACCTTTGTGCTCTTTTCGTTCCTCATTTTCTGTCTTCCAGAAATACTTATTGCTCGTTATATTTTTAACATTTTTTAAAAATCTCTTGACCCCCCTTCACATATTTCTCCCACCCCCATTCCTGACCTCCACCTCTGGCAAGCACCAATCTGTTCTCTGCATCTATGAACTTGTTCGTTTGTTTGTGTCTGTTTTTAGATTCCACATATAAGAGTGATCATATGGCATTTTACTCTTACTTATTTCACCCAGCATAATGCTCTTTAGGTCTCTTCATGTTGTCACAAATGGCAAGATTTCATTCTTTTTTATGGCTGAATAATATCCATTATACACACAGACACAGTACAATTCCTTTTACATTTATCCATTGATGGACACTTAGGTTCTTAGATTGTTTCCATATCTTGGCTATTGTAAATAATGTTGTGATAAACATGGGGGGTAGAGATACCTTTTTGAGACAGTATTTTTATTTTCTTCAGATAATACCCATAAATGGAATTGCTGGGTCATATGGTAATCCTACTTTTAATTTTTTGAGGAAACTCCATCCTGTTTTCCCTAATGGTTGTACCAATTTACATTTCTACCAACAGTGCACAAGGATCCCCTTTACATCCTTGTCAACACTTCTTATTCCTGATCTTTTTGATAATAGCCATTCTAACAGGTATGAGGTGATTTCTGATAGTGGTTTCATTTGCATTTCTATGATGATTAATGAGTTTGAGCACCTTCTCCTGAACCTATTGGCCCTCTGCATGTTTTCTTTAGAAAAACGTCTATTCAGATTTGCCCATTTTTAAATCACATTATTGTTCTTCTCTTTTTCTTCTTTCTTTTCTTTTCTTTCTTTTCTTTCTTTCTTTCTTTCTTTCTTTCTTTCTTTCTTTCTTTCTTTCTTTCTGCTACTGAGTTGTAGGGGTTCTTTTGATATTTTAGATATTAGCCCCATATCAGATACATGATTTGCAAGTATTTTGTCCCATTCAGTAGATTGCCTTTTCATTTTGTTGATAGTTTCTTGCTGTGAGGAAGCTTTTTAGTATGAGGTAGTCCCATTTATTTATTTTTGCTTTTGTTGCTTTTACTGTTGGAGTCAGATACAAAAAAATCTTTGCCAAGATCTATGTCAAGGAGCTTATAGCTTATGTTTTCTTCTATGAATTTTATGGTTTTAGGTTTTATGTTCAAATCTTTCACCCATTTTGTGTTAATTTTTGTATGTGGTATAAAACAGTGGTTGAGTTTCATTCTTTTGCACGTGGCTGTCCAGTTTTCCCTGTACCATTTATTAAAGAGACTGTCCTTCCCTCTTGTGTATTCTTGGCTCCTTTGTTATAAATTAATTGATCATATGTGCATGGGTTTATTTCTGGAATCTCTATTCTGTTCCATTGATCTTCATGTCTGTTTTTATGCCAACATTAAACCTTTTTAATTACTTTAGCTTTGTAATATAACTTGGAATCAGGAAGTACAATGCCTCCAGCTTTTTTTTTTTTTTCATTATTCCTTTGATTATTCAGGGTTTTTGTGGTTTCCATACAAATTTTAGGATTTGAAAAATGCCATTGGAATTCTGATAGGAATTGCTTTGGGTAGTATGGACATTTTAACAATATTGATTCTTCACTTTATGAGCAGGGAATATTTATCCATTTACAGTTGACCCTTGAACAGTACAGGGTTTTGGAATGCATAGTTGAAAATCCACATCTAACCTTTGACTCCCAAAAAACTTAAGTACTAATAGCCTACTATTGACTAGAAGCCTTACTGATAACTTAAACAGTTGATTAGCACATATTTTGTACATTCTTTTTATTATATATTATAATAAAGTAAGCTAGAGAAAATAAAATGCTATTAAGAAAATAATAGGGAAGAAAAATTACATTTACAGTACTGCACTGTATTTATTGAAAAAAAAATCTGTGTATAAGTGCACCCACTAGGTTCAAACTCATGTGGTTCCAAGGTCAACTGTATTTGTGTCTTTCTCACTTTCATGAACGTCTTGTAATTTACAATATATAGGTGTTTTACCTCCTTGGTTAAATTTACGCCAAGGTATTTTATTCTTTTTTGTTAATGCAATTGTAAATGGCATTGTTTTATTTCTCTTTCTGGTAGTTTGTCATTAGTGTATAGAAATTCAACAGATTTTTGGGGGCATTGAATTTGTATCCTACAGTTTTACTGAATTTATTTATTTGTTTTAATCATTTTTTTGATGGAGTCTTTTTTTATATGTAATAGAATGTCATCTGCAAATAATCTCAGTTTTACTTCCTTTCCAATTTAGATACCTTTTATTTCCTTTTCTTGCCTAATTGCTGTAGCTAAGACTTCTGTGTTGAATAAAAGATACGTGAGTGGACATCCTTGTCTTGTCCTCGTTTTAGAGGAAAGACTTTTCAGCTATTCACCATTGAGTATGGTGGGAGCTGTGAGTTTATCACATATGGCCTTTATTTTATTGAAGTATGTTTTCTCTATACCAACTTGTTGAGAGTTTTTATCATAAATTAATGTTAAATTTTGTCAAATATTTTTTCTGCATCTATTGAGATGGTTATATGAGTTTTTAATCCTTCTTTTTGTTAATGTGATGTTGACTGATTTACAGATGTACAACCATCCTTGCATTCATAGAATGAAACTTGATCATGGTGTATGGTCCTTTTAATGTATTGTTGAATTTGATTTGTTAATATTTTGTTGAGGAGTTTGCATGTATGTTCATCAGAGATACTGGCCTATAATTTTGTTTTCTGGTAGCACCCTAGTCTAATTTTGGTATTGATAATACTGACCTCAAAAAATGAAATTAGAGGGGTGCCTGGGTGGCTCACTCGGTTAAGTGTCTGCTTTTGGCTCAGGTCATGATCTCAGGGTCTAGGGATTGAGCCCTGTGGTGGGCTCTCTGCTCACCAGGGTGCCTGCTTCTCCCTCTGCCTCTGACCCTGCCCTCTACTCGTGTTCTCTCTCTGCCTTTCTCAAATAAATAAATAAAATCTTCAGGAAAAAAAAGGAAATTAGAGAATGCCCCTCCTTTTTTATTCTTTGGGAGAGTTTGAGAAAGTTTGAGAAGGTTTTGATAGAGTTCAGCAGGGAAGCTGTCTGGTCCTGAACTTTTGTTTGTTGGGAGATTTTTCATTACTGATTCAATTTCCTTACTAGTAACTGGTCTGTTAAGATTTTCTGTTTCATCATGATTCAGCCTGAGTAGGTTGTGTATTTCTAGATTATTTCTGACAAAGATATATTAATCCATTTTTGGGAAAGATTCTCATTTAAATACTGGATGTAGTCCCCTACTGTGTATCCACCTACATAGATTTGAGAGCCAAAGATGATGTTAGAAGGATGAGAAACCTGATTTGTTTTACCATGCTCTGCTGCAAGGCACAGCTTTAGACTTAACCATATTAATAGTAACCATATATTCTTTATTTTCAGGGAAAGACAGGACATCATATAATTAGATGCTTTTCAATAAAGATGACCAATTATACTTACGACTAATACGATTACAATTTTATGCCTTTAGAATGCATTGTTTAAATGAATACATAGTACACAACAAAATGTTTTTCTCTATTGGATGTGCTCAATTTATGTTTGGTCAATATAATTATTCTTTGTATTAATAATCTTTTTTAAGATAAAGGACTTTGATTATATCAAAGAGGAAACATGGCTTACGATCTTTCATTTTTCAGCATGTCTAGAAATATCCAGTCTTATACATGATGCAAAATGTGACTATTTGTATGTAGTCAGATTATAGGATTAACTGAAAACCTATGCTGACGTTGCCGTTTTGCCTATCTCACTAAATTGTTCCTCCACATTTAGGTGTGTATTGTTTTATTCAAAGTAAACATAAGCCTTACTCTTTTAATGGAATTACTTTGTAGTAATGTCTCTGTATTCTGAGCGTCTGTATAAATGACTTATATTATTTTATAGGATCATGTGTCATAGAAGCTTGGGAAGATAATGTAATCCCAAAGAAGGAAGCAAACTTCATCTACATTACTATTATCCCTATCTACATAATATAATGGCATTTTTAAAAAGTGGACCTAATGTAAAGCCCACTTCTCACTCTTTCTCTCTGAATCCATCAACCATGCTTTTGTAGACTCCAGTTCCAGGTTATTCTAAGATAAAATAAATTCCATTTTAAAAAGCTTATATTTTTATCCAAAATGTTGACATTTAAGTTTAACAGCTGTACTGACTTTATAACACATTCCACATATTGTTATTTTTTTTCTCAAATTTAACTATTGCCAACCCCACACATAGATCAAGCCATGCTATCACTGTGAACTCCAAATCACTTTTCACCTGTGTGCTGAATTTTTTTCCTGATTGTCTGTTAATTAAATACACATTTCTTATGGAACTTCAATGAAACCACCACCCACTGCCACCACCAAATGCACATTCCACTACAAAGAAGACACACATATAGACCAGGTAGAGTCTGTGTCCTCAAAAACGTTATAGCCTGAGAAGAGATTTACACATAGCGATATATTGATAGATGTTTAACAACCAGCTCTCAGGGGAAAGAGAGACTCTTATGGCAAGCATTTGCCAACATTTATGGTGTAAATTCTCCCACCGTGACTGGTTTCAAGCTACCAGCTTAAAGTCGCTGAACTAGATATTGGGAAGAAATGTGCTTATTTTACTATTGCAACCTGGTGAAAGCTGGCTGCAGCACACAGTTGGTTATGGAGATATCATTTATGGTACCATGTGATAAATGATTTGATTGAGGCATGTCATAATGCTCAGGAAACAAAGAATGGGGGGTGGTTATCAACTAGAATCAGAGAAGTGTTCCAGTAGAGCAGTCATTGGCACAAACTGTATCATCTCAATACTTCTTCAACTTGGCTCTCATCCTGACCTGTTTGTTCCTATTAATATATAATAGTATTTTTTCAGTTACTAAGAAGTCATGAAATCCTAAATTTACCATTTTTAAAAATTTTTCTTTTTCCCACCGCAACACATCATTTAGTTTTGAAGCCGCATTACTTCTACCTTTCTTAAAACACTGATATGGGGGGCGCCTGGGTGGCATAGCGGTTAAGCATCTGCCTTCGGCTCAGGGCGTGATCCTGGTGTTATGGGATCGAGCCCTACATCAGGCTCCTCTGCTATGAGCCTGCTTCTTCCTCTCCCACTCCCCCTGCTTGTGTTCCCTCTCTTGCTGGCTGTCTCTATCTCTGTCAAATAAAGAAATAAAATATTAAAAAAAAAACACACACATTAATATGGACCCACCACATTATGTTCTATTCATTGCGGTATCCTTAGGACACAATGTCTCACATTAGGTTATTCTCAATAGATCTCAATTGAATAAATGTATTTCTAAGTAAGTATACTTATTGAGGTATTGAATAAATGATCTTATTTCTTTAGTTGTTCTTTAATTATCCTTCCCATCCATTTCTACTTCAGTTTTTATTTCCTGCAACAAATGATTCTGTTTTACCTACCACAACATTCATTCTCCCCTCTTCAAACTAACAAAGGTACTTAAGGTGGCAGCACTAGCAACTAAAGGACTATATTTGTTGGCCTCATCGTGGCTAGAGTTGGCCTCTTTGTAACTAGTCCCATGCAATGATATGTAATTAGAAGTATTCTGGGATAGTTTCAGGAAGTCTCCTTAAAAAGACGGTGAACTTTCTCCCCACTTCCTGTTTTCTTTTGCCAGAATACGGATGTAATGGTTCAAGTTCCAACAGCCATATTAAGACATGAAATAACTTTGAGAATGGGCTCTAAGAATCACCACTTGTTTCCATCATTCACTGTATCTTCAGCTTGAGTTTCTAAATTACTAACTGTTTGAAGATTTCTCAGTGCCCCAGTCAGAATTCTTGGGGGCTTGTGTAGGTTTTGAGGCCCCTCCTAATATTAAAGCCCTAGTAAATCTGTTTGTGATTCCTGTTTGTCCCTGATTTTTGAAGCACCCCTCAGCCATATCTCAGAAATAGCCAGGTTCTCTAAGCCAAAAAACTCATACATTATCTTACAGATAAAGAATCATTATGAAAAATCCATCTAGCAGAATTTGTCTCTTGATTGTTTTTCTGTTTTCTGGGTTTAGCCTTTTTCTGCTATAGGTTACTGGAATTTATGACTATATGGAAATACCAAGAATCTATATTATTCACTTGGGAAAGGTTGGAAATTTTGGTCCTCCTCTTAAGAGGTGTGACCCAAAATATTATGGTATAAGTACCTTCCTGTCATCACAGATGTAGAATGGAAATCAATTAAATATATGTAATTCTTTATAAGTCACAAAGTCTTCGCAGTAGTTATCTTATTGGAGCTTTACAAAAACTAGTGAGAAAAGAATCCTCATTATTGTTTATATGTTGTAGAGGAAAGGATTGAGACTCAGGGTTTTCTAAGAAATCAGAAGTAATTAAATTCAGTACAGGCATTTTTGATTCTAAGTTGCTTGATTCCCCTTCTTTAATACTTCCTTGGACCATTATTAAGCCATATTTGAAATTATAACAAATGTTTAAAAGGCAATTAATGAACTTTTGCATTTGAACTTCAAGAGGAAACTATTAATCCCCAAATATCTATTGGCTTTAATCATGAGTATGGGTTAAGGTATGTTGCAATAACTAACTGGCTAAATATTTCAGTGGCTTAAAACCACAAATGTTTATTTATTTATTGCTTGTAATCACATTCAGAACAAATCAGCCAGACTAATCTCATTAAATCAGCCAGAGACACAGACTGATGTTCGTAGCTATCATCATGATTCTTGCTTCTATAATCACTAAAGCAAGGAAAAAAGAATGCTACAGTGCCCTGCATTGGCAGTTTAATATTTCTACCTGAAAGGGACTATCATCCTTTATGGTTACAGTTTACTGGCCAACACAAATCATGTGGCCCCAAGGAAGGTCTAATGGTTTTTTAGGACTGTTGTAACAAATTACCACAAACTTGGGTACTTAAAACAGCAAACAAAAATTTATCCTCTTACAGTTTGAAAGGCCAGAAGTCTGAAATCAGAATTTGGACAGGGCCATATTCCCTTGGAAGGCTCTAGAGGAGAATTACTTGCCTCTTCCAGATTCTAGTGGCTCCAGGTGTTTCTTAGTTTGTGGCTATGTCCAGTATAGCCACTATATCTATATATCTTTATCTCCTTCTCTACATCTATATATCCCCACATATATTCAATGTGCGCATGTCTTTACATGGTCTTCTCCTCTGTGTGTGTCTTCTCTTTTTGTCATTGGATGTAGGTAGGATCCAACTGGGTAACCCAAGATGATCTCATCTTAAGATTCTTAATTTATTTCCATCTGCAGAAACACTTTTTAAAAATAAAGTTACATTCAAAGGTTCCAGGGGTTAGAACGTAGATATATCTTTTGTGTGTGGTGGGGGACAGGTTGGGGGGAGGGCACCATTGTATTCACACCCTAGGCAAGTTTCCCAAACGCTATTTCAAATATTGGTAAGGACAGTTAGAGCAATACAGAAACCTCAAAAAAGGCTAAGTCAGAACCTGTGGAAGCCTGTGGTGAAAGAAGATACATCCAGGGACTAGAAAGAGGGCAAGAGTTATTGCCCACTCTGGTAGTATGGTTCCCTCAATATATTTGCTCAAAGAGATTTCAGAGTTGCTATGGATCAGAGATTGCCAATTGTCTCACATTCCGCCACTCTCTGAATGGGAACATTTCTGTCATTATTGTGATCCTGTGGTCACATCCTGCAAAATGAATGTGTGTGGGATAGATAATTTATCTTATGTTTTTACATCTTCAAATCTAAAGGAGGCACATCTGGATAAAATACAGAGACTACCATGCATCATCACATGCCTCCTTCACTACAAGCTATGTCTTGACTCTACGGTGTTTTGGGCTTCCCTCCCTTGGAGGAGTAAATTTATATTTTATGCTGAAAGAGAATTTAGATACCTATTTTATGACCAGGAGGGGACAAGAAGGGGATACTATGATAGACATTAAGTATGTTAGATATGTGTTTTCTGTACATGGTAGAAAAGTAATATTCGTTTACTTGACATTAAGCATGACCACGTCTTGTTTGTCTAATGACATGTGAACATCGTTGTCATGTGAGACTTTAAGGAATTCTTTAAGTCCTATATATCTTCTTCCTTTCATAGGAACTCATCATATGCCATTTAGCAGAGGCTTAATTAGCCTTGATTACCAAATGAGGAAGTATGAAGTAGAGCTCCCATGATGGATATTTTCTGGAGTTAGGAATGAACCGTTGTTGTTGTATGCCATTAGAATTTCCAGGTTCTTACCTTCTAGAGAATAACCTAGTTTCTTTTGACTAACAAAACTCTTTATCAAATAAAATTATAATGCTAAGCATTGTGGATGATATGGGATGAATAATATAAAATAAGCACTGTTTATTTGATCAAAATATTTCAAGGGCATGTGAGTTATAGGTAAATGTATTTGATACACCTTTAAGTATTTATGTTTGTTATTTTTCACTAAAAAATTTACTTTTGTTTGAAGAGAAGTCTTATATTTTATACATCACTGTCAAACTGAAAGTATTTGCTTTGATTCTTCTTTTTCCTCGATGAATGCAGAGTCACAAAAGATGTTACAGAGGCTCCAGTGAAAACCTGAGTCTATCTAATTGCTCCTCAAAAGTGAGCTTACAGAAAAGAAAACTCTTAACATAGTAGGTGACACCAGGCCCAAGCATATTCATGAAAATATCTTTGATTAAATGCTGTACAGGGCCAAATTATGGCACTATAAGCATTTTTTAATACCTACATATTTTTTGGTGCTTATAGGATATTAATACATTTATCTCTTCATAAAAGTGACAATAAAATAAATAATAAAGAGTAATAAAATGAGAAGTACTAGGATGAAGAAAATTATTTAAATTGTGAAGTTTTGTTTCATGTCAGCAAAAGCAACTCAGATTTTCCTTATGGGCTATAATTTCATTAAACAGTATTTTTTGAAATAATTCCTAATACTAGTGAACATATCATGTTTAAAAATTAAAATAATCTCATATTTATAAAAAAAAACTCTCTTCCTGGATTTTGCTTTTACATCAACTTAAGATGGTCAGGATTTTGCTTTTGAATCAACTTAATTAACAATTTATTGTTAGCAGCAGTTAGCACTACAAGCATTTCATCTGATCAGCATCAGACACATTTCACTTTATCTTCACTTAAGTGCAGACACAACCAGAGGATCAATCTAACTCAGTTCCTGAGCCTTCACAGGGAAGAAAATCAATATGGTACCTTCAATATCTTCAGTGCTATGCTCCAAATATTATGGTATTAAATGTCATTATCTTCAATTTGTATTTGAGGAGCTTTCCCAGGGTCTCTAGCCAGGCAAGGACAGAGCTAACATTTTAATTCTAGTCTGTCCGATTTCAAAACCCAGGTTTATTCCAATCTATCAGGTAATCCCATTTCCATAGTTGATGAGGTCTAGCATGATTGTTTCTTCCCTAATCTTATCTGTTTGAGTTGAACCCTAAGTACTCAACTATACTTGGAGTTTCGCATCTGCTACTTTTGCAGAGCTCATATAACTTGGCTCCTATATAGATGAGTAATTGCACCCTACTTATCCTTTTGAACTTGGAATCTTGACATTTTTCAGCCCTCTCTACGTAAGGCCAACCCATTTATTTCTAGAGTCACTAAAAATAGAATGTGGTAGGGTAGGCAGATTCTAGTATGGTCCCCAAGATTACTGCCTCCCTGGTTTTGACGCCCTGTATAATCTCATTCCCTGAAGTATAAGCACATCTATGAAAATGATGAGATATAACTGTCATGTATATGTTATGTTATGTGGCAAAAGTGATTTTGAAGATGTAATTAAAATCCTTAATCAGCTGACTTTGAGTTCTCCAGAAAAGGGAGATCCTGGATGGGTCTGACTGAAGCACATGAGCCCTTAAAGAAAGTCAGCAGTTTGAAACCAGGAAAACTTATCTGCTAGCATTGTAGAAGCAAGGTGCCATGTTGTTGAGACTGCCATATTTTAGGGAGTGATGGAGATCCTCTAGGAACTGGAACCTTACTCCTATAAGCCCAAAGAACTAAAATCTGTCAACAACCTTAATGTGCTTGGAAGTGGACCCCGAGCTCCAAACTGAGAACATGACCCAGCTGATACTTGGATTTCAGTCTTGTGAGACCCCGAGCTTAGAATCCGGGTATGCCAAACCAGTGCTTTTGATAAACAGAACTGTAAGGTAAATGGGTATGGCTTTTAGCTGCTAAATTTATGGTAATTTATTACACAGCAATAAAAAGCTAATACACAGAGAATTGCACTCTCTCTGTTTCTATGTTTACTAATGTTTGGCTTTTGCTCTGAAAACTGAATTATCCTAAACAGAGACACTGTCACACATTTAGTTGTTAGTCTTAATACAATATAACAATGACAGAGTTCTTAGCCACCAAGTTATAATGCTCTGTGAGTATTCTGGCTTGGCTAGGATAAATTTCAACATGCCACATCCCATTGAGGACTGGCTTCATGTTCTGCTATTTTCATAAAGGTTGCCTTTCGTGTCACCTTAAACCACTTATTCTCTGCCCTCTGATTTCTGACTTCCTCCTTTTTCCCAGTAGCCATTGATGAGATTCCTGTCTTTTTAGCAGCAAAGCCAGGAGGAATTACATCAAACATATTGTTAAATGGATTAAAATATCCTGTACTTTAACAGAGGTTAATGAAGCTGCCACTTTAAGTTGGTTGTTAACATCAAGATTTCTAATAACGTATTTCTCTGAGTGGAAAAAAAATGATGGATATAGATTATGTGAATTCAATTACACTAGCAGCAGGGATGTGTATTTTCTAGCATTTTCTTTATTATGATTTAAAAGTATGTTTAACTTTCACTGAGTTTTGTACTTCTGATTAGACAGGTATTCCTCCCTTTGATTTCATTGTGTTAACCTCTAAATGCTGTCTGTCAGAATCTTGGCTACTTTCAAGTGTATATACATATATATCTGTGCTGCTCTCATTTTGTTCTTTAAAATATGCATAGTTTTTGGATTCCTTTAAGCCCATCTGTACTGCACACCTCTGTATATCATGTCACTAGTGGAAAGTTCATCCTGAGAACAGAGATGATGAACAGGACACCACAGCAGGAAAATTTAAAATAAAAGAAAAACATATTTATTGGCATAAGCTATAAGAGGGTGAGAGATGTATACAGTGTAGAGAACTTTCTGCCAACTCCTCACTTTTAACTCCCAACAGCCCTCATCCAAAATAGAAAGAATTCCTCCCCATTTGATGTAAATTCCTTTGCAGCTAGAAGAATCTGCATGGGACACAAGGGAAGAGATAGGCATGCTTTCAAGAATTCATAGAGGTTAGCAGGAAATTAGGAAAGACAAATGACAGCCAAAGAGTAAAGTAACTTGGCATCTTAGGAACCCTTGGAACAAATCCAGAGCAAGGAAGGGCATGTTAAAAGCTGGGCAGTCCAGCCCCGATAACTTTGATTTAAATTAAAACTACATGTCTCTTCCATTTTTAAAAAGTGGATCTTGCTTTGTAACTGAAAACAAACAACACAGTGGAAAGCTCACAGCCTAGCTGCTAAACTAGAGTTTGGCTCTGCCTTCAATTTAATCTGTAGTCTCGAGTTAAGTCACTAAACTGTCAAAGCCATTGGACTGCAAATGTTTAAATGACTGAAATAATATTTACCTAACTCATAGGGGCACTTTGAGGGTTTTATTAATTCTTATTTGCAAAATGTCTTTTTCTCTTTAAAACCTTTACATGAAAAGTACTGAGATATATAAAGTAGTAGTATCATTTCTGTTTAACTGATGGATTGCAAAAATGCAGTCATATGCTAGTTGTCACCAATAAGAGTCAAGTCAAAATTTAAAACTGATTATGTCTTAAATCTTGCCTTTTTTTATTTCTTGATGAAATGTTTCAGGCTAAGTGTACAACATATCTTAAATCTGTGGCAAGAAAAGAGGTAAAGACAACTCCATATGCATGTTTATCTTACTATATTCAGTAGACAGGCTTTGGTCTCAAGGTAATGGATAGTCATTATCTCAAATATTTGAAATTAAAACAACATTTGGAAAAAAAAAAACCCACAATTTATATGCCCTTGTGGTTTTGTGCATTATTTCTTTAGCAGTACGGTGAATCGGACATCTCACTTTAGGAGTCTTTAATAGTTTTTATGTTTAATAGCTTTCAAACTGCTCTCACCAAATATATATATATATATATATATATATATATATATATATATATATATATATATACCTATACATACATACAGACACACTACAGGGTCTCATAACAGGCAAATTACACTACCGAATATTATGGGAATCACAAAGAGTATAAGCATTCATCCCTAAATGAACCTAAATTTTACATTGGCAGTTAACATTTGTAAACATAAAAAGTACCGAAAATAGAACTAAAATACTAAGCTCCATAACTTCCAAGGGAGCACTAGAAAAACTAAGTACAAAATGATAATTGTTCTCAAATGCATTTCTTTTTAAAAAGAACATTAAGATAACAATTTCTCTTTCAAGATTGATGTTATCATTTCCATGTAGAAACACTCACAGAGGTTCAGAAGCTCTGGAGTCAGGAATAGGAGGAAAAGTTTAGCTGTCCATGGAATCTGCAGGGTAAGGAGTCTAAGCTGACTGGAGCAAAGGGTTCTGATGGAGGGGCAGTAGAAATAAGACTAGAGACAAAGGTTATGATTCTACCTGGAAGATTTTTTTCTTAAGAACTTGGGTTCATTATTTCATGAGCACACAGATTGTCATCTATGATGACAGAGTTTGGCTTTTCCTTTTTGCAACATTGTCTTCTTGTTTCATATAAATACCTGTCACTATTTCTACTTGGTTAATGCAAGTATAATGTAGACTGGTGTACTATTTGATGTTTTTTTTTTTATTTTACTTTTTTTTGCCACCCAGCCTCCATTAATTCTTCTTCTGACATTAGCCACCAGTTTCCACTTGAAGGTCCATACCCGGTTCAGTCTCAGTGTATGGATGTCTCCTAACAGCATTTGTGCTCCCAAAGATGGCATGACTTAAGCCTCATTACCTCCTGGGACTCTGATTAGATTAATAATAGAAACAAGGCTCAAGCCAAACCAATCAAAGCCAAAGACAGTAAACTGAGACTTTATTTTGAATCAGAGTGGACTTATTCTTTAGTACAGAGCTTAAAAGGATGTGGGTTAGAGCTGCTGCTACATCCGTTGTGACAAATTGAAGGAAGTAGAGCTGAGGGGAATCCAGGGGATTAAGAGGGAACCATGGTCCTGAGGATAGCATTTATATAGATATTCTGGATGGAACAGTACCTTGCTGGCTTTGAAGATGAAGGAATGGGGCCATGACCTAAGAAAGGTGGACAACCCTTAGTAGCTGGAGAAGGTAAGATGACAGATTCTTCCCTAGAGCCTCCAGAAAGGAACATAGCTTAATGGCATCTTCATTTTAACCCAGAAAGACCCATGTCCAGTGGCTAATCTGGAGAACTGTAAGATAATAAATTAACACATTTTTAAGCCACCAAGTTTATGGAAATTTATTACAACAGCAATAAAAAATACAGTGAACACATAAATGGTCTCCCCTGCTCCTCACCCACCTGTTTTTTAAATGAGTCAAGTTTTTTTTCACTGGCAGTTGAATTGAGAAAATAAATTAAAAGCTTTAAAATAATTTAAATAGATTTAGTGTTTTGTGACATGGCGCAAAAAATATATAAAGTATCCATAGTTCACCAATTTGATCATCAATTTGAGAAATTGAAGCAAAATCTTGCTTATTTCTGGGATGAGATAATTCTTTGGAAAATTGATATTGGACATGCTTATGTCCAGAAAAGCAGAGTGAGCTATTAGGTAAATTTAATGTTGTTACCAGTTTTGCTTTACTGCCATATATAATTATCATTTCTTAAAGGTAATGACTTTCATGAGAATCTTTACAAAATCTTTTGTTAGAAGTAAGCACAGGGTTAATAGGTTTAATTTAATAATGCAATGTAATTTAAGTAAAATGAATTTTCTATATATAATCAAGAAAAAAAATTGTATCAACTTAGAGTAACATAGGGGAATTCAGTATTGCATTTCATGAATTATTTCTATGAAGTATCTGTTTTATTTACTACTTATAAAACTGTATTGCTCATGAAATGTGGTTAATCAACCACTCGCATCCTAGGAAAAACAAAACAAAATGTTATCCTATGTAGAAATAATGCAGCCATCTCATTTAAAAATACCAGCTGCACAGTTTTTTAACTGTTTTCCAACTCATAATGTGTCTAAGAGTGTTAGTGAATTATAGAATCCCAACATACGGTTTTTATTCAGCTGTGGCTTGGCGCCTTTGGAGGAGCTCTGCAATTGAATCAAGTAATTTGCAACCATGGTTGAAACATATGTGTCTCTTCCTTTCTCTTTAAAAGCTGTATATTTTGTGTCTCTACACAGGTACTTCAACATCAATTGTGCCAATTATTAACAATTATGAATTAGTTTAAATGTGATATGTACACTTAAAATGAATTTATCCATGAGAATAATTTTATAGCTATTACTAAAAACAAAAGTGAATACAATATTTTTAAAAAATTGTAGTGGACAGAAAACCAGGCTTATAGCCAGATTGGACAAATCTAAGTACATTTGGTGGTCCTAACCCAGAGGACCACCAAGAAAGTTATGCAACTATCTTGAAAACTTCTAATCTGTGAGGCATGCAGGAGAGCAGTGAGGAAAGTAGTTATTCCAAAAGGCCCGTTTGGCTTCATTTTGACCTGTTGATAATGGAAGCAAAGAAGCCATAGGAAAACTAAGGGTCCAGACAAGTCTCCAGTTCTTGAATAAATCCACAAATATCATCCACTTATTCTCTGGAACTGGATAAAACAATCCTTATGGAAGTGTTGAGTTGACAAGTCAATATCATAAAAAAAGAACTATATTAAGAAGAAGAATATTCAGGGTTTGAAATTTGGACCAAATTCTTAGCCATGTATTAAGTCAAATAGTTATCTTTTCTTCACTTAAATTTTCTTCCCCCACCCTCCAAAGAAAGAATTGACTTCACTTAGTGTTTCGGAGTAATAGGCTCCCAGGATAGCATTTTAAAAACACTTGTAAAATTTTATTATGGTTATACTTTCTGAGACTATCTTCTATTAATAGAAAATAGTGAGCAACTTACCTGAAGAAATGAATGATTTATGATCACCCATTTGATCCATTATTGTTTCTTCAGGCACATATACCCATGCAGGAGAAATCTTTATAGGGTTGTCTGCACAAGTAAGAGAAATCTTACTTGGCTCTCTGCACTGAGGATTGTTCATTATATGTGTAGGAACAACCACATTTCCTCATGTCCATGAAGATGCCATGTAATGTCAGTGCTACATAGTTACAGGCATATGGTGCTCTAAGAACTTAAAACAGAATTTGAGTATAAAAGCCATCATGAGAGAAATGTTCTTTTTATTGCTAGAATAAACCTTAACAGTATGCTGAATCAATTATGCTTTTGGAAACCTTTCTGGTATTATAGTGTTGCCCAGGATATATTGGCATATTGCATTTCTGGCTTGCTCTTTAGAAAAAAAAAAAAAAGAAGAATGTTTACTGATTTCAACATTCTTTTTGTGTATAAATGAGTGAAGCAATTATATTTGGTTCCAGCCAACTCTAAAAAAAAAAAAAGGAGTATTCCGTTTATCATGACAAACAGATCATGTTAGTACGGCAAGACTAGTAACAAGAGAGAAGAAGCATGTTCTTGGAGCCACCAATACTAACTAAACTTTATAGGGAAAAAAAAAAACCCTCAAGGAAACAATTTGCAATAATAAAATAATAATAAAATAAACATTTACTGTATATACAATTTCTGTAATCTGTCATTTCCTTTCCATCCTTACTATGTTGCCCTAATTTAGATTATTATCTTTTCTCCCCTAGATTGTTGATCTTTCTTCCATGCAGCTGGACTATTCACACCGAAATATAAATCAAACCACATGATCTCCCTGCTAAAGTTTTTTTTCGATGGCTCTCTAATGTCTAAATCTATTACTTGACCCTTACTGATGGTAGTTTCACTTCTTGCCACTCCTTTTATAATTTAGTAATACAAATTTTACTCTGTGGAGTTCCACACCTGCGTTCTGACAGGCTTTCTTGCCTTATTCATATCCTCCACCTCAGTGACCTGCCTATATTTTTCACCTGGACAATTTTAGTTTATCCTTTATGAATTGGTTTAACTAGAATGGAGTTGTTCTCACAAGATTATTTATGCTCCTTTAGAACCCCTATCCCTTGCCCATCTCTATCTGAGCACTGATCACTTTATTTTGATATCATTCTTTTTTTGTCTTTCCATCTCTTTAGACCCTAAATTCCCTGAGACCATATTTGTATCCTTAACAACTAGCAGAATGCTTGACATATAATTAACGCTTAATAAATGCTTGTTAGGATGAACTAAATTCAATTCACAGAGCTTACATTATTATTTAAATAATTCTCCTGCAACTATTTAGGATAGTCATGACTGATATTATTATTCACATTTTACATAAGAGAAAACTATAAAGAGTTATATTGGCTGAATCCAAACTGCATGTTGAATGAGAGGAAAAGCTGAGACTAAAATTCAGGTGTTTTGCTATCAGACTTGGTTTTCTTTCCATAGTATTTCATTGCTTTTCTAGAACACAGACACCAATGAATTAGAGTTCTGGTCTCAAATTTTACCCTAAACTCACTAGGTGACATTAAGCATATCGTGAGAGCTCATTTGGTTTCAGTTTTCTCTTTTGTAAAATTTGAGCACTAAACTGGACTCTAGAGTCTTGCCCTTCTGTTTTATGGTCTACTGAGGCCAAAATAAACAGTTTTTACACGTCACTACATTACTCTGGTTTTATACTTCTACTTCGTTTTTTCTTAATCTTAACATTTTTAAAGACCTAACTTCTTGCTCATTTCCAAATGATGCCTTCGTGTTAGTTATTGGGACACTGAGAGAGTCAACTCAGTAGCTCTACTCCTGCTTTCCTCAGGTTTGGACCAAATGAGAGAGAAGACAAGAGTTAGCAGATGGAGAAAGAAAACCTTATTATTGAAACAGGCTGAATTAAAAGATATAATTGAGTGTGGCTCTGAAAATGAGATTTTTAAGTCCAGCCTCTCAGGTTAGACTTTGGGATAACCCAAAAGCACAGGCTTCTACTGCTCTCAGTGAATAAATAAAAAGCAAAAACCAAAAACAAAAATAAAAACAAATGAACAAACAACCCCGAAAATGAAACAGCAAATCTTTGAAGAGAAGATGATTTATTTGTTAGCTACAATGTTCAGTCTACAAACATGCCTAATGGCAATCATCCCTAGCCAGATAACTCACTTTTCTCATGCTGTATCTATCAGTTATGTAACTGTATCAGTAACACTGTGTAACGAACCATGCCAAAACTCAGTGGCTCAAAACAAGAAGTATTTATTTAGCTCATCAAATGTTGGCAACATATACGGAGTTCAGCTAGATGATTCCTTTGGTCAAAACTAGATTGCTTTGCATAGCTGGGATTTGATTGTCCATTGATTGATATAGGATGATCTTATCCAGGACTGCTCGGATGACTGGGACAGTTCACGGGGTTTTCCTCTCTCCATGAGACTCACATCTTTTAGGCAGATGAGCCTGAGCATAGTTTCATGATGTGACACAGGTATAAGAACAAGCAAGCCAAACTGTTCAAGAGAGAAGCAGAAGGAAGCAAGTGTTTTTGAGACCCTGAATAAATTACATTCACCTCTATCCACAGAAGGTCGCATGGTCAAGCTCAGAGTCAGTGTGGGAGGATGTAGCTACATGACATTAGAAGAAATGGAACTGCTAATCAGCTCTAGATGGGGAGAAATAAAGGGCAGGAAAACAGGTCAGAAGTATTTAAAGAATAATTGTCTTCCTGCAAATAAAAAGAGTGAGCTAAGGGATTATTCTAATATACATATAGATCAAAGTAGCTTCATACCAAGAACTGATTGGATCATTGTTTTAAGGAAAGGTAAAGTCATGAGTTTAGTAAGTGTGTGAACCATTGTGTTTTTCATAGAATATATATCATGGTGTGTGTGTGTGTGTGTGTGCGCGTATATCCGAATCACCAATATCAGCTTGAAATCCCAGAGCAAACCAGGGAAGAGACTGAAATGATCTCAGTTAAACTCAGCACACCTATTAGAAAAACAGACTAAATATATTTACTATCATATCCTTTATATTATGAAGTAGCAATTACATGTAAAACTATGTATAAATGCTGTTATGCATACAGAAATAGCTGTGTTGCTCTTGTCAGACAAAACTCCTAGAGATAATAATCATAAAATGTGGACAAAATTAAAAAAAATAAACAAACCTTGAAGGCACTGGAGAGTGACCAAAAGCAAACAGAACCCAGTCAATAATAAAAAAGGTAAAAAAAGCTACTGATAGACACAGCTTTAGGTTGAGTAAGCAGTCTTGGACAGAAGAGCACATACTATATGATTCCTTTAATTTGGAGTTTGAGAAGAGGTAAACCTATTTGCTAGTGGGAAACAAGTAGGAGTTATTGCCTCTATGGGAATTTAGATTTACTGGGAAGAAACAGGAGGGGACTTCCTAGAAGGGTGGTAATATTTTGTTTGTTTCAGAAGCATTTGTATTTGTCAAAATGTATCAAATATCTTTTCAATTTGTGCATTTCATTTATGTAAATTTTATCTAAAAGTAAGCTAGAAACAAATATTGAACTCTGGTTACTAATATGCAAGCTGAAGTATATGGGGTGAAGTAAACAGATGTCTGTAACTTTGAAATAAAACAAAAATAATGGACTATTAGCATAATAGCTAGATGGGTAGATATATAAAATAAAGCAAGTATAGTAAAGTGCTTGTTACAAAATCTAGATAGTATGTGGATAGGTATTCTGTGTAAAAGTATTTCTACTTTTCTGTAATTTTAAATGTTTAAAAAAACTATAGATAAATAGAAAATATGTATATATAATATAGATTACATATATATGAAATATTATAAATGAATGTAAAATATTTTGCCATGGCACATCAGGAGGCAGTTATAAATTGAGCTCAACTGTGCTTCATTGGTTCTTGTGTC
The DNA here is from genome assembly GCF_017311325.1 of Ursus maritimus. Lineage (NCBI taxonomy): Eukaryota > Metazoa > Chordata > Mammalia > Carnivora > Ursidae > Ursus > Ursus maritimus. The sequence goes on along the minus strand of NW_024425563.1, from coordinate 75,653,529 downwards.
TAAATGTTAGTGAAGCCTCCAATCTTCAAGGAAGGAAGGAAGGAAGGAAGGAAGGAAGGAAGGAAGGAAGGAAGAAAGAAAGAAAGAAGGAAGGAAAGAAGGAAGGAAGGAAGGAAGGAAGAGAAAAGAGAGAAAGAACAAACAAATATGGCCCAAATGTTTGTGGGAGTACGATCTTTTATAGATATGTGGTTGCTCCTAACATCTATGGGATTGTCTTGACCTTAACTATAAATCCAGGATAAATTCTGTATTATTACCCTCATCTCAAAGCACTGGGTAGATGATCTAAGATGGTCCAATAGCTGTGGAAGAGATGTTCTCACTCACCCAGATGAGGATCACAGTGCATACAACTTCTCCTCCCAAGAGTAGAGCCAATCTGAGAACAGGGCAGAGCCAAGAGAGCCACAGGGAATTGGAGTTGTAGTCCCAAAACTATAGTAGCCTCTGGATCAAAACAACCTGAAACTTGAGTTACCTCTGGTTATTCTACTTCCATAAATGTCCACATTGTTTTAAGGTATTTTCAATTATAATTTTAAGTCATCTTCAACCAAAGTCATACCACTATTGTACAACCCTATGCTTTACATATATTAAAAAAAAATATTCTGTCATTTAAAAAGTAACATTCCTTCTTTTGCAAGTTCCTATCTTCTTCTGTGTTTGCTATTCTTCACCATGACTTTTGGGTATTATACAGGGTGCTATGCTGAACAGAACTGATATTTATACCTGGTATTTTTAGGCCCTTGTGCATTATCACCCATTTTTCCAAATTCCACTTCTGTCTTTTACTTACTGGCTGCCTACTCCCCCTTTGGATATTCCAGTGAACTATAGGTGCCAAATGTGTTCAAAGACTAGGCTATTATTGGGAAAAACATATTTCTCCTCTGCAGTGTATTAGAGCAGAGCTGTTTGTGCTCCTAAATCTCACAAAGATTTTACTGAAACAGATTATAGTTTTGACTTCTGGCAGTCTATCTACTTAGAACTCAGGCATGAGTCCAGGGTTTTGGATCCATAGAAAAATGAGAAAACAGATATTAAGTTACACACAAAACCTCTTCTCCGTCCCAATTTTAGGGTTTTGGTATTCCTTGGAGCTGTCATAATTGAGTCTTTTCTGTGTGGCTGAATTATTTTGGAAGAGTCTTCAATCAGTTGTGCAAATAGCATTCTGATGCTACCAGTCAGATATACCTGATACGGCTGAAACGCAGTCCCTTACGTCCTTACCACGCAAACATTTCATCATCTTGAAGAGGAGGCAGGACATTATGCTTAGTGGTTAACCTTCCTCTGCTTTAGAGTCGCATAGCTTTGATATGAACCTGAGATTGGCCTGTTTTTGTAATTGTGTAATCTTGGGTAATTTTGTAAGTTTTAAAGACCCAGGTTTTCTAATCCCTACAATCTGCATTATTTGTTATAGTAGCTGCTAGAAACATGAGGCTGTCAGGCACTTGAATGTGTTTTAAGAGTAAAATATATACTTTGGGGAGATTTAGTATAAAAAAATATAAAACATTTGGCTGATATTGTTAAATATCGAATATATGTTGAAACAATATTTTTGATACATTGGGTAAAGTAAAGCCTGTTAACATTAATTGTACCTGTTTCAGTTTACTTTTATAAATTGTATTAGAAAATTTAAAAAAAAAAATTTAAAAAAAAGGAAGGGGCGCTTGAGTGGCGCAGTCGTTAAGCGTCGGCTTAGGGCGTGATCCCAGCGTTCCGGGATCGAGTCCCACATCGGGCTCCTCCGCTGGGAGCCTGCTTCTTCCTCTCCCACTCCCCCTGCTTGTGTTCCCTCTCTCGCTGGCTGTCTCTGTCAGATAAATAAATAAATAAATAAATAAATAAATAAATAAGAAAATTTTAAATTATGTAAGTTACTTATAGTTGAAATAATTACTCAATAATTATAAATGAATGAACAGTGATATAATGTTACTCACATAATTCTATTGGACAGCATTATTGATGATAATAATGTATATATCATAAAAGTAGAGTGAAAATTAAGAAAGTTTACGAAGCTATTAATGGAGTTGGCACATAGCGAAATCTTAATAAGCATTAGCCATTTTCTTTCTTTTTTTTTAAATAATTTTTAAAAAATTTTTTACTATGTTATGTTAGTCACCACACAGTACCTCCTTATTTTTTGATGTAGTGTTCCATGATTCATTGTTTGCATATAACACCCAGTGCTCCATGCAATACGTGCCCTCATTAATACCCATCACAGGGCTAGCCCATCCCCCGACCCTCCTCCCCTCTGAAACCATCAGTTAGTTTTTTTGATGAACAATATACATTAGTAGTAATTGTGAAATTAAAAAGTTTGTATATAAAGTATTAAACTTAAAGTACATAAATTTTACATAAAGGTTTAGTTAATCCTGAAAAAACAAGCTCTGATATTTTTCTAATATACTTACTTTGTTATTGGACATAATAAAGCCTTGAATTAGTAACTTGCTTATGAACATTCTATAAATGTCTATGACGTAAACACTATCATTATTCTAAATATAAGCTTACAGTTTCTTTTTAATAAAATAATTTTAATTTTAAACTTTTAATAGTGTTCAATGTGACAATAAAGTCAACTCTACTTTTATAGTTTATTAAGGGACCAAGAATCGCAACTCAGGTTGTTATAAATTTCCCCCATGCTCATTGACAGCTAAGCAATAATTCCTGTAAGCTACACCTATTATTAGCATGGGCTATATATAGGCCATGGTATTTTTTATTCATTCTTGACTCTTGCTCACTTTTGTTCTTTCTCTCTCTGATGCAGATTGAAAGATATCAAATTGATGGGGCGCCTGGGTGGCTCAGTTGTTAAGCGTCTGCCTTCGTTCGCCCAGGGCTTGATCCTGGGTTTCTGGGATTGTGCCCGCATCAGGCTTCTCTGCTGGGAGGCTGCTTCTTCCTCTCCCACTCCCCCTGCTTGTGTTCCCTCTCTCCTTGGCTGTCTCTCTCTCTGTCAAATAAATAAATAAAATCTTTAGAAAGACAAAAAAAAGATCAAATTGAAAAACAGCAGGAAATTTAAAAGAATTCCTCAAAACCCAATCAGTGCTTTAACTGATTCGATTATCTAGATATATAAGTAAAAAAGTGACTCAGTTGGTTAAGCGTCTGCCTTCGGCTCAGTCATGATCCCAGGGTCCTGGGATGGAGACCAAGACCTGCTTCTCCCTCTGCCCCTCCTCCCTGCTCATGCTCTCTGTCTCTCTCTCTCTCAAATAAATAAGTAAAATCTTAAAAAAAAAAAAAAGGGGGGGGGGAGTACAAGTTCATGCATGACCGATCCAATTATTTCTTTCTTTTCAAAGGTGATGTTGCTTGTCTCTGTTTGTTGTAATTAATCCAGAAGTTTAAGGTTTCTCAATTGAAGAGCATGTATTTTATTTTTCCTTTTTTAGTCTTCAGGAATTAGTACAAATTCACTTGATTTTTTTTTTTTCATTTTCATGACTATATGTGCTTGACAGTCATTAAAGCCAGACTCCTAAGGCTCAGAAAGATGTTTTAGCAAAAGGCAAAACACAGACATTGTTAATAAGGAGTGTGTATTCCTGTTCAGGCTCTTGAAACAGATTAAACTGTGCTTGAATTTGTACTCTGTCATGTATGAACTGTCTTTTGGTCAATTAGATGTAAGGTCTCAATTTTCTCATCTATAAAACAGCACCTGTGTCAGGGCACCTGGATCAGTCTGTTAAGCGTCTGCAGGCCCTGGGGCTCCCTGCTCAGCGGGGAGTCTGTGTCTCCCTCTGTCCGCCCCCTCGCAGGGCCACCTCTCTCTCTTGTGAGTCTCTCTCCCTCTCAAATAAATAAATAAAATCTTTAAAAAATATATAATAAAATAAAATAGTAACTGTGTCATGGACTTTTTATGATGATTAAATGAAAAGAATTCCTAGAAAAATCTGCTGACTCTGGTTCCTAGAGTATAATGCATACTCAATGCATATTAGTTGTTTTGTTGTTATGCTTGTTATTATTGACAAAGATGATAAAAAATCACAGACCCAATGTTTTCCATATTTTAAGTCATTGAATTATAAGTCACTAGTAGAATTCAAAGTGAAAAAAAAGGGATGAGTTGAGTTCACCCTATTTATTAATATTGATGCTTTGCAAATGACTTATTCTCTAAGAATTGTAATCTAAGGTTAACATACCTATCTCACAGCAATAGAGAAATATTGTAGTGGTGCTTAGGGTAGCAATGGATACATAAAAACTCAATGAATGGTAACCTCTCTCTTTTTAAATTTTATTTAATACCTGAAAAAAAGATGTCATTCCTTAAATGTAGGCCTTCATGTAATGACTGTGGGGCAAAACTTGGTCTTATGAATTTGATCCAGTAAATGTCGTTTTGAAAAAAAACAAAACTACAAATGATAAAAACTCTCATAAATATTTAAAAAATTCTAATATAGATATAGTTTACTAATAAATAACACTACAGTTTGCTAACAAATAACACTATAGTAACACAAATAAAACTATAAAGTTTTATAGTAAGAGTAATGTGATAGATATTTTATTGAATATCTTCTCATGAACAGTGAGATTGAAACTGGGGTAAGTGTCAGAGGTTGCCAGTTTTATTTCATTATTTTTTTAAACAGCTTTTGGACAAATAATATCATTTACCAGTAATTCTTCTTCATGACATTCACATTCATAAACTTAATTAGTTGTTTCTCCTTGCTCAAAAGTCAGAATTGCTTAGTGATAATTTTTAGGTCAGGAAATTTTTTTACTTCTCAAATTACTTCCTAAAATAATTTCTTTTTAGATTCCTGATAGGGTTTTGACAAACCAGGATAAAATTCTCACAAAAAGTATGTTCCACCAATAATCAAATATAAGGAAAGTTTACTATGGAATTTAGAGGATGAAACATTGATTTTCCTTTTTAAACAGATAAAGGTTTGATGCAATGTCAAATACCTCAATGGTTTGTATTCAGTTCGGAAAATAAAAGTTTCAACTTGCAAAATTTTATTTCAGTTTGGATGTAAAAAATATGATATATCCAACTGTATACAGAGAATATTCTTTTTGCTAATTTCTTTTACAAATCTGTAAAGTTCAGACAATCTTTCCAAATAATCAGACTTATAATTTATAATGCCACTGTTTTAATTGTTAAAAACATGGATGGATAAAAAGAAAAAGAAAATAAATTACTCAAACTGAACTTTCTTTTTTTTTTCAAGCTGAATTTTCTTAAGCAATGATATATACCTTTATACTGAAGTACATTAAGTATAATAATAATTACAATACAATTAATTATATATTACTTCAGATATTTTATACTATTTCATATTTTTTTCAAAAATATTGGTTAAGTTTGTATTATGAATTTGTATATTTGAATAGCTTAGTGTTCAGAGTGTGTAACTAAAATGAAAATAATGTTTACACAAAATAACTTTTGAAACATTTCTTCAAATATCCATAAAACATAAGAGTATATAAATTTTCTTGCCAAAAATATTATGGAATATTGAGATGGGCTTGGAATAGATTTAGACTTCCTGACATACACATTAAAGTTACACAGCTATTGGGTTTTAATGGCCGGAAGAGTTTCTCTCTTTCTCGCTCTTTCTTTCTGCCAATAGCATATAACTTAAATGTATGATTTTTATATTTTCATAGCAGTAGCTCTAGTGCTGTGGTTTTTTGTGCTACTCCAGTTGATCCTGAAAGGTTGTGAATCAGAATTTATCCCAGGAGTGCATGGGTAGCTCAGCCAGTTAAGCATCCAACTCTTGATCTCAGCTCGGGTCTTGATCTCAGGGTCCTGAGTTCAAGCCCCAAAGTGGAAAAAAAAAAAAAAGAATTTACACCAAATTTCAGAAAGCAAGATAAAATCTAAAAGTAAATTAAAAAAACATACGGCTGTTTGCTCGCCTCCAAGATCTTGGCCCTGATTTTGACACTCCTGACGGTCTGCAGGAAACTGAAAGTCATTCCCACTGATAAGATATGCATTCTTAACTTTATAAAATATTTTGCTTGTTTGAAAAGTGAATATGACTGATATTAATATTTGTGACACATTATACTTCACAATCCGTCCTTATAAATAATGCAACTCAATTACTCTGACCCTGTGCAGAATATTACTAATTATCCTTTTCATATAAAATATCAGAAATTATTTGAGATAACATTCGCCATATACTAAAAGTGACTTTTGAATATATCTCAAATTAACCACTTCAGTGATATGACAATTGAATGTGTGTTTAGATGATTTTAGAAACATCAGATGAGTCTGCTCATTCAGATAAAATATTAACAAGATTTGGGGGAGTTTCTTATATTACATAGTTGAATAAGAACTTAAGAATATTTTATTTTCTCAGTCAATTGTAATTGTGTCCAAACTAAATATCAAAGATAATGTAAAATAAAATGCCATGAAGTGTGTGTGTGTGTGTCTGTGTGCATGTGTGTGTGTGTGTGTGATCATTGTCTATCCATAAAGAGAATCCTTTCTGGGGGCACCTGGGTGGCTCGGTCAGCTAAATGTCTGCCTTCGGCTCAGGTCATGATCCCAGGGTCCTGGGATGGAGCCCCACATCAGACTCTGTTCAGTGGGGAGCCTGTTTCTCCCTCTCCTTCTGCCTGCTCCTTCCCATGCTTGTGCTCTCTTTCTGTCAAATAAAGAAATAAAATCTTAAAAAAAAAAAAAAAAAAAACCCACATAATCCTTTCTTGTAGAGGTCTCCTCTAAGTACCCTATTTAAAATTGTTTCCCCCAGGGGCGCCTAGGTGGCACAGCGGTTAAGCGTCTGCCTTCGGCTCAGGGTGTGATCCCAGTGTTCTGGGATCGAGTCCCACATCAGGCTCTTCCACTATGAGCCTGCTTCTTCCTCTCCTACTCCCCCTGCTTGTGTTCCCTCTCTTACTGGCTGTCTCTATCTCGGTCAAATAAATAAGTAAAATCTTAAAAAAAAAAAATCGTTTCCCCCGGAGAAGTCTGAAACACATTTCTTTTTCAAATATTTTCTTCATATCTCTCATATCAGTATTGGGTATTGTGTCTTTGTGAGTGTGTGTGTGTGTGTGTGTGTGTGTGGTCATGTGGTCCTCTAAAGGGGGACCAGTATTTTGCAATTGATGATTCTGTTCCCAGTTTCCTATCCATTCTAAGCAAAGAAAGGGAGTTCAATTTCCAACTTTTCTAATGCCTTTTATGTGCTCAGCACTTACAGATGCTGAAAATCAGCAGTAAACAAAACAAAGTAAGAACAACAAAAAGCAAAGTAATTACACATGCAAAAATAGACATTGATTAAAATTCTATTCTTGATTTAATTATGTATACCGTCATGGGGTTATGGATGAAATTTTTAATGGTCGAATGTAATAGTGTATTTTATTTGGCATTTATCTAGGCAAAACTGTTATTTAAACATGAGGAAAGAACAAGAGAAAATGAGTAAGAATAAGATGAAGGGAAAGGAAGTGAAAAAGAAAGAAAACAAAGAAGGAGGGAGAGAGGGAGGTTGAAGTGGAATGAGACAAAACTATTTTTTGTTCCAGTAAAACATTAGGTTTAAATATTTTTTTAGTACCAATACATAAATGGTCTTGTTTTTTCCCCCTACCTCTTTACACATTTATCTATCCCCCAAACAATGTTATCCTCATATATTTTTCTCGTGTGTATTGAGGACCAGTTTGCATGATACAAATCCACCCATTTTAGGTGTACAGTGTGATTGAGTTGTAATGTTAAATGTAATGGTGAAGGTATAGTCACATAACCCATCCCACAATCAAGAAAGAAGAATGTGCTTTCACCTGAAATAGTTACTTTGTGCCCCTTTGCCATCTATCCTCTCTCCCAACACCTAGCTCCAGACAACCACTACTCTTTTTTCTTTTACAGTTGTTAGTTTGATCTAGTTAGCTATAGTTAGTTGGGTAAACAGGAGTGTTATTGTGCATCATGTGGTATATATGTTAACTTTAGTAGATACTGCCATGTACCAAAGCGGTTAGAACATTTTATATTCCAGGGGCGCCTGGGTGGCTCTGTCGTTAAGCATCTGCCTTCGGCTCAGGGTGTGATCCTGGCGTTCTGGGATCGAGCCCCACATCAGGCTCCTCCGCTGGGAGCCTGCTTCTTTCTCTCCCACTCCCCCTGACTGTGCTCCCTCTCTTGCTGGCTTTCTCTCTGTTAAATAAATAAAATCTTAAAAAAAAAAAAAAAGAACATTTTATATTCCATCCAACATTATACAAAAGTTCTAGTTGTTCCACATTTTTACCTACAGTTGGTATTAATAAGCTTTTAGATTTAACTCTAAGCATGTCTTTTTGTGCTTGCATTTCCCTGGTAACTGGAGATGTTGAGTATTTTCATGTGCTTATTGATCAGTGTGTATCTTCTTGTGTGAAGTGTCTGTTCAAATTGCTTGCCGTTTTTGTTCATCTGTTTCAGTGAGTTGATTATCTTCAAGTTGTAAAAGTTGTTTCATATTCCACTTGTAAGCTCTGTCAGATGTGCAATTGGAGTATTTAATCCATTAACATTTGTTATAATATTTACTATAAATTTTGAATTCCTCTACCATTTTATTGATAGGTTTCTACATGTCTTCTGTGCTCCCCCCCTTCTTATTGACTCTGTTTTAGGGGATTATTTTAATACTTTTTAGAATTCTACTTTAATTTTCCTATTGTCATTATTTCTATACTTCTGTGTATTATTTTTAGTGGTTGCGTGGGGACTACAGTGTACAATTTTAACTTTCCACAGTTCATGTGCAGTGAGTATTCTATCACTATGTCTAATATATAAATCTAGTCAATATTTAAGTCCATATCTGGTTTGTTTCAATGTTATTTTCTTTTCTCCTGGAAGTATGTTCCTTTTATTTTATTTTGGTTCTTATATAATCAGTAATTTTGACTATATCCTGGACATGATGAATATTAACTTGTAAACTTGTGAACTAAATATTTTCTCAGATGAGTTTTATTTCTTTTGTTTAGCTGGCAAATATCTTTGTAGAGTTTAAACTGCATAGTCCATTGGCTGATTAGGAATTCTGACCTATATTCACATTTCTTGTCTCTTGTGGAGATACTTTGAGTCTGTCCTGCATATGCAGAATTCCAGGGTCATTCAGAAATCGGAATGAAGTTTGAGAGTCCAATTTTGTTTTGTTTTGTTTTTCCATCTCGATATTCCCCCACATTTTTTTTTTTTTAGCAGTCACAGTTTCCTTGGCTTCAGTTTTTTACCCTACCCCCCAAGAAGGTTAGCAGGATTTTGTTTGTTTACTTTATGCACCTTTATGATTGAACTTAACCCCAGACTAAAAGCTGTAAAAACTGAAACTCATTTCTTTGACAAATGTGCATTCCTCATGGCTTAAGGTAGTTTTGGTTTTGTTTGTTTGTTTTAATTTTGGCAGATTACTAATTAGGGAGGGTCTAACCTCATCATTTTAATTATAAGTGATGCACTTTTGGTTCTCACTTGCAGTGTATGTGCACTACAAAAGTATAGCTAATCGAGACTGACCCCAAGAATCCTACTTTGTGAGGAGTAACTGAGTTCCATTAGCAGGAGAATAACTTAGTATGTACATTTCTAGTCATAAGCGTGGTATTAAGGAATTGGGGAAGGTCAACCACAACACATTTGTTCCTGCTATTAGAAATGATTCAATCCTTGCTGAGAATTTCCTTTATTTGGAATTCTGGCATTCCATTTATATCAAGCTGGTTCCACCTCAAACTTCTGGTGGAATACATTTATCTTATAATATCCAGTAAAAATAAAGGAACGATACCATATTACTAGCTTTCAAAATGTGGAGTGTATAAAACAAATGCGCGAGACACACCGATACATCCATTGTGAATACCGGGCTGTCACCACACCTCTGGCACATCTCCTACAGGCTCCGCTTCATCTGTCATTGTTAATACATTTCATTTTATAAGGAAATAAAACAGAGCACACCATGCTCTTCAACACATTTTCCTGTTTAGGGGCCTCAGATGTGCTTCCATTATTATTTTAAGTAATTAACACAGAGTTTCGGGCAGTTTCTGACTTGAAGAGCAGAATGTTTTCTCTCATGTTACCGTATCTCTGGTATGTCCATGATAAAAAAAAGGTCCACATTCCAGATAAACCTTTGAACAATTCCTTGAAATGAACGTACTCCTGTTGAAGAGAACTGTCATTTCCCTCTCATCTCTTGGGTAGTAAGGTTTGGGAGGTCTCCTTTCAGATTAACTCTAGAGGACTGCATTTGTTGCTCATATGGTCGAAGTTTACTGATTTGGGAGCATTTGCTCCACAAGTGTCTGCCAGCTTGAAGCACTGACAGATCTGCAATTCCAAGTGAGTTTTAAAATGCCGAATGTTCTATTTTGCTTAGTAAGATTTTCACCATGAAGGCAGCGGCCACACACATATTCAAAGAGGGTAATGTGAACATGCAGCCTCTGCAATTGAAGTTTTGTTAATGTGGGATCGTTGCATTCAACCCCAGATTTTGAAGAAAAATTAACACCAGCTCATTGCAGTGGTTCTGAAATGCTGTGAATTATAGAAGTTTTTTACAAAGGTACTGCTCATAAGGAGTTTGTTATTTGATTAACCGGCATTGCTTCAGTTATTGACTTCAAAAATAAGTGGATGCACTTCCCAATTTATGTTATGAAGTTAACGTAGCCCTGGTACCGGAACTCGATATGATGAGAAAAGAAAATAATAAGCTAATATTACATCATAGATATAAATGCAGCCATTCTTAACAACATATTACAAATTGGTTCAAGCAGTATATAAATTGGATAATCATCACAGCCCTGTGGGATTATCCTCCAAATTTAATAAAAATCAAAATAATAACCCTCATCAATCGAATTAGAAAGGCCATTTATAATCTCAGTATTTTAAAAACCAGCATTTCTTTATAATATTAAAATTAAAATTTTTCTTATCCTCAAGAGATGCCATTAAGGAAATGAGTAAACAAAGGACAGTCCTGGAGAAAGTGTTCAGTGCACATATATTAAAGAACTTGTTCCCAAAATACATAAAAAACTCCCACAAATTAACCGTCTCCAAAATGGGCAAAAGACTTGAATACTTTACAAGCAGAAGGTACAAATGGGCAATAAGCAAATGAAAGGTGTTCAGTATTATTAGTTACCAGGGAGATGCATATTAAAATTATAATATGATACCAGTTCAGACCCAGTAGAATGACAAAAATAGCTGATGACACCAGAGTTGGTGAGAAACTGAGTGCTCATACTTTGTTGGTGAGAATGTAAACTTGTCAAGTACTTTGGAGAACTGCCTGCAAATTTCTTATAAAATTGAATATAATTTTACCATATGACCCAGCATATACCAAAACGAATGAAAACATATCCACACAAAAATTCACACAAAAATGTTCATAGCAGGGGCACCAGGGTGGTCAGTCGGTTGGTCATCTGGCTCTTGATTTTGGCTTAGGTCATGGTCTCGGGGTCCTGGGATCAGGCCCAGCATTGGCTCCATACTCAGAGGGGAGTCTGCTTGAGGATTCTCTCTCTCCCTCCCTCTCTGCCTTTCTCCCCACCTGCGTGCATGAACTGTCATTTTAAAACCGATAAATCTTGAAAAAAATAAAACCATACCTAGAAGCTTTATTCAAAATAGCCAAAAATTGGAAATTTAAATGTTCTTCAACCAAAGATAAACAAATTGTTGTTTCTTTACCTAAGATTAGATCTAAAAATCCTTACTGAAAGATTATCTTTATCTAAAGATAATCCTAATGTATTAATATACTATATAATGAGATGATATAACATATTAGTAATATACCATGTGCTCTGAAGTTTAAAAAAATGAGCTGCTGACCAGTCAACAATAGGGAAGAAATTGATATAAGCAAATAAAGCCAGACACAAAATAGTACAGAGTGATTTCATTTATCTAAATTCAGATACAAACTAATCTATGATTTTAGTGATTTTGATAATGACATGAAAAGTCTTTTTAGGAGCTTGGTAATGTTCTATATTTTGATTGAGGTGTTGGTTTCACTGATGTGTGCATTTATCAAAACTCATTGAATAATAAGGATCCATGCTTTTAATTGCAGGTTAGTTATATGTCAGTTGAAATGGAAAGAATAGCATACTATCTAGAATACAGATCACCTAACTTGTAAAACTGAACTACCTAACACCTTCTCTAAGAAAAATATCCACAAGACATTTTTCATATTGAATTTATGCTTAAATTGTAAAAGAACACCTTTGTTTGCTATATTTGCAGTTCTAATATATTATTATAAAAGACTGCTTTCTCAACTTCTGTGTTTCTCTTTGTAATTTATATGGTCATATAAAAGGTAAATTCAAGGAATACAAAAGGTTAATGATTTTGAACACTACTTCAGAAACTGATGAGGTACTATGTGTTGGCTAATTGAATTTAAATAAGAAAAATCAATACTACAAATCAGGAAAACAGTCAAACAAACCAAAAAAACTCTACCATTAACCATTTGATGCATACTTTTCCAAAGCACTTTCAATATAAGGCACCTTAAAGACTGCATTCAGGTAAAAATATATTGCTTCATTAACAACAGCACACAGAATAAAATGAATTGACTTAACCTACTGTTTGCCTAAATAAGAGTATATATTTGGAAGTAACTTTTAAATGAGTAAAGGTATTATCTAAATAGTGTTTTGGCAAGCTTGCTTTATGGTTAGTGGTTCCCCTAGGACATTTGAAACTATGGTTCATCATTCCTTAAATCTTTTTCCTTGAATTAGAGATTGGCCCACTCTACGAAGGTATTAAATCTATATCTGTGGTCACTCTGTCTTAATATCACTTTCTTACATTTATTTCTTATCTGTTGAAGTTTTCCAGGGACCCTTTTTTGATCACTTAAATAGTCTCCCTTGATGAAGTCATCCCCAAAGACAGAGTTAGCAAGCATATTCACTGAGGGTCCATAAATTGTATTTTAAATATAAATCATTTCTTGAGATTTGGAGACAGCCTTTTAATGTTCACAGGCATTAAAACTTCAACATGTTCACAATCCAACCGAGTGTCTTCCTCCCCACATCTGCTAACAAACCCACCTTTTGCCTTGAGTAGAATAAATAGACACTCGACTGTACACGACAGATACTAAAGAATCTTTCCAATTTTTGTTTCTTACACTTTAACAACCATACACCAGATTATCTTATTCTATTTTCTAAATTTCTCATAAATAAATTCTCATTCTCCATAGCTACTGCTACTGCATTAATTTAAATCTTCAAAAGTGTTTTTGCTGTTCTTGTTCAATACACTGATAGTGTCTTTTTCTCTTATTTAGCTTCTGATTGGCTATCAGGGAGATCTTGTAATGGAAAAACGTATAAGGTTATGTCCTCTGTAATCAGCTTACTAATACTCTTCTAGTTAGGTTATTCCTGCATATTATAAGACTCAGAGCATACATCATTTTCTCAAGGGAGCTAGAATGCAAATTCCTCTCCTAACTCTAGCCTAGGATAGGTGCCTTCTCTTGGATCCTTGACATCCTGTATATAGCTTATCAAACATTTGTTACTCCCAGTAAGTTTTTATCTGTCTGCCTTTTCTTCTTGACATTGATCTCATTGATGACAGGGATTTTGTTTCTATCTCTTTATACTTAGCAATTAATCCTGGATTTGTACAAAGTAGGTGTTAAATATTTTTGAATAAATGTCAGGGTAAACATAAATCTAATGCAATAATATCGACAATGACTAGATAATTTAGTCTTGCTACTGAATCCACTCATCATTTCAACAAACATTCGTTCAGTGGCTCTCTGTGACACACAGGGTACTTCGTGCTTTGCATTTATGATGAATTAGGCAAGACTCCTGCTTTAAAAAAGTTTTATTCCAATGTTATTTACATGATTTCAAGTAAATAACAAGAGTTACTAACAGAGTTGTTGAATATTTTGGAACTATAATATAGGTAGGTAGTTCTGGAGTGGGATGGGAGATTGCTGGAAAAAAAATCTGCACTTGCAAAATCAATTTTGAGTAATGCGTTGAGTAGAGAGAGTATACAATTTGTAGAGTAGAGCATTTGAACTATAAGTAGCAGTTTCCACAAAGTCATGCAAGTGTGAAACATCTTGACATTTAGAAGAACTTCATAGTGATTCAGCACGGTTAGTGTAGAGAGTGAAATGAAAGTTTCTGCAAGAAATGAGTTTGGCAAAGCACAACCAGATTTTTCAGGCTCATGTATGCTATGGGAAGAATGGTGGGGGAGGCGGGAATAAAGAGGTCAAACTGGAGAAAAGAAACAAAGCTATGTACTAAAAGGAATGGAGAAGTAGGTAATTCATTGCATAGGACAGGATTGTAACTGTAGCACTGGGGAGGCTGGACAGACAGAGGAGTAGAGATGTGGGTGGAATTGTGGGATAGGCCAGACACAGAGACAAAGTAGCCAAAGAATTGAAACATAGAAAGGGTCAGAACAGAGTCAGCTTCAGATATTATGCAGACTCATAATTCTGGCTGTCTTCTTTATTTCAAGCATTTGGTACACTGTTATCTGGACATGGTGAAATGTGTTATGTTGTTGGACATGTAACTGTATTCCATTTGTTCTAAAATGGAAGTCTAGCATAGAGAATTTCATAAAGGAAAACTTACTCTAAAACACCCATTAATTTGATATAATCATTGCTGATTAGTATGTGGATGGATTTAATTCCTGCTTTTTTAAGTAAGTTTCTTTTCCCCCAGTTTTTTATCTAGAAAAATTTCACATTGATGGGAATGTTAATAAAATTGTATAATTAACAGTCATTATTATCTTTCACCTAAAATCATCAATTTTTTAGGGGGGTGCCTGGGTGGCACAGCGGTTAAGCGTCTGCCTTCGGCTCAGGGCGTGATCCCAGCGATCTGGGATCGAGCCCCACATCAGGCTCTTCTGCTATGAGCCTGCTTCTTCCTCTCCCACTCCCCCTGCTTGTGTTCCCTCTCTCGCTGGCTGTCTCTATCTCTGTCGAATAAATAAGTAAAAAATCTTAAAAAAATAAAATAAAATAAAATAATCAATTTTTTAAAAAGATTTTATTTATTCATTAGAGAGAGAGAGAGCACAAGCAGAGGGGAAAGCCAGAGGGAGAAGCAGACTCCCCACTGAGCAGGGAGCCCGATGTGGGGCTGCATCCCAGGACCTGGAGATCATGACCTGAGCTGAAGGCAGACGCTTAAGCATCTGAGCCACCGAGGCGCCCCTAAAATAATCAATTTTTAACATTTTATATGTTATATTTTTTCTTCCATATTCTTTTCCTATTTATATGTACTTTTTTTTTTAGCTGAACCATTTGAAAAAATTGCAAACTTTATGACATTTCACACCTAAACATTTCACGTTGTATGTGCTAAGAATAAAGAACTTCCCTGGTATACCAATACCATTATCATAGTAAAGGAGGACTCCTGATAGAGTATAGCAGTGACATAGTTACTTGCAACTTTTTGCCCTCAGCCGTAGCGCTGGTCAGATTCCTCAGGTTCCTCAAGTTCAGGCCTGGTGACTTCTCATCATTCCTCTCTCCGCAGAAATGTACCATCAAAGGGGCTTTTCCTGATCACTCTTTCTGGCATAGTTCTCAGCCCTGTCACTTCATTACACTCCACCTCAATCACCTGCTTTATTGCTGTACTTACATTTGTTTACTTATTTATTGCATGCGTATTCTTCCTTCCTTCCTATTAAAATGTAAATTCTATAAAGGAAAGGATTTCGTCTTAATCACTATTTTGCACCAGGACTAAATTGATTTAGTGCAGGGCCAAGATTAAGGAGCGGTTTCCTTCAGCTTTTGAATTTACAAGTTTCCTTTACATCTCCATCCCTTTTCAGTTAAATAAAGAAAACCTTTTTGTCTTGCTTTCCATTTTCAGAATTAAATTTTTGATTCTGAATGCTGACATGTCCTAGATCTTTTAAGAAAAATCAAAATATTCTCATATATGGGTAGATGATGAAGTGGTGAAAATAATTCACTTTACTGTGTTATTTTTAATGATTTTGTGTAAATTAAATATCACGAGATAGTCATACTACAGATGTTCTTTGTGTCTGCTAGACATTAAATCACTGTATTTTGAATTTTCTTATGTAAACACTTAAATTTTGTTTGGAACATGTTCAGGTAAATAGGAGCACATGGATCCTATTTTCCAATGCAGAACTATTTGGAAAATACTTCTAAAGGACCCACGCCCAGAACCCTGATCACTTTCCATTTTGTAATCCTATAAAGTTTGAAGTATTTCCATAATTTGCAATTGCTGTATGTAGCTCAGTAGGCTTTAAAATTAATGTTGCCTCTCATATTTGTTTTTATAAGCACCTGAATCTGGAAACCTGTCACGGGGCACTTGTGCTTGCTGGAAACAAACATCTTGATTTAATTTAGCATTTCTATCGCCTAAAATGCTCTGCTTGTTGTGTGGTAGGGTGTCATCCCACATGGCAAATGTACCGCAAACGCTTTGTCCGGCACTCCACCAGCATTTCCCTTCGGGTTGGAAAGCAATTAGGAATTGATCCCAGAAATGCCGAATGAGGATTGAACCAGTTTCTCTTGCACACTATTGCTTCAGGTGGGAAAGCCCAGAAAAGGATATTAAAAATCCATAATTTTATCATTANNTCAGCAGGACTTCATATTTTGCATGGTGATCACAAACTTTTAATTTTTTTGAAATGTGTATTATTTTATCATAAGCTTTCACATTTTTCATCTCCCTCCCCTCTCAATTTTTGTGTCTCCCCTACCCACAAACACACGTCCTCACACAACTGCGTGCCCTCAACATAACTGAAAATATTCTCTCTTCCTTCACCTTCTTTTAAGTAAGATTAGTTGGTTCCTTCCGGCCAGAATATGTCAATATGCCTTATTCATTTTGATATATTTGAATTACATTATTAATAAATGTAGAGAAATGCTGTTTATAGGTCACTATGGTTAGAGCTGATGAAAGCAGAGAGATGTCGCTAAAAAGATGTAATTTCTGTTTACAGGAGTTACATCATATTCATATACTTTCAGGTGCTTAAATCTCTGAAGTTATTCAAAATGTAAAGTTCAGCTATTATTTTGGGCACATGGATCTGGCTGGCTTTTCTTTTTTAAGCATGATAGTGTGCTATACTAATATCTAGACAACACATTTATACCTAATATCAATTTACGTGATCCAATGTACTTTTTAAAAACTTTTGAAAGTGTGTTAGCATTTATAAAAGTAAATAAATAATATTAATGTTGATAATAGCACATTTTTTAAAGATTTTATTTGAGAGAGAGAGAGAAAGCAGGAGCAAGGGAGAGGCAGAGGGAGAG
Source organism: Ursus maritimus (assembly GCF_017311325.1). Classification (NCBI taxonomy): domain Eukaryota; kingdom Metazoa; phylum Chordata; class Mammalia; order Carnivora; family Ursidae; genus Ursus; species Ursus maritimus. The sequence continues at coordinate 75,636,040 of NW_024425563.1, read as the reverse complement.
GGAGAAGCAGACTCCCTGCTGAGCAGAGAGCCCATTACGGGGCTCAATCCCAGGACCCTGGGATCATGACCTGAGCCAAAGGCAGATACTTAATTGACTGAGTCACCCAGGTGCCCTGATAATAGCACATTAATGCCTATTTAAGAAGAGGCTATCTTTGACTGATACAACAAATGATTGATAAAATTAAGATGGAGTTCATAAAAATATGCTTTGGTACACTGGGTAATAAAGAGTTGTCAAAAATGTGTTTTAAGTAACAAATAGTGTTAGCGTATTTTCCCGTTTTATATTCATTTATTTTTAATTTTATATTTTATATTATTTATTTATTTATTTATTTATTACCTTTTCCTATCCCTGACTTATTTATTTTGTAACTGGAAGTTTGTATCTCTTAATCCCTTTCATCTCTTTCCCGCATCCCCCCCACCTACCACCCCCCTGGCAACCACCAGTTTGTTCTCTGTATTTAAGAGTCTGTTTTTTGTGTGTCTTTGCTCATTTGTGTTGGTTAACATTTAACACTTGAGATTTGTACTTGATGTAGACAGAGATAGAGATTAGTTGGCTTAGTGAAGAAGGAGGTCTTCATTGAGAGGGTAAACCCATGGTCTCATGGTTGGGCATGGCAGATATCTGATTTCCATGTTCATCAGTTCCCAGGTCAGAAAAAAACTGTATCTGAATTCCACCTGCTTGGAGAAGCAGGTTTCCAATTGTCAGCAAATTAGGAAAAAGAAGGAAAGCCCCTCCCGCCACGGCCTGCCAGTCACCAGTGAGTGACTGGTCACATTTGCCTTGTAAGCAGATAGCCCGTTAGCCATTCTTGAGCTTCTCTTCCTCCTGGTAACTGAAGCCTGATATTCCTTTAACTAAGGAAATTTTTATTTTATACTTATAAATAAGAAGTTTAAAGTGCTAATTTTGGGGGTTAATCTTTTGAGAGTCATTCATCTTTAGAGCAATCATCAGTCTTGCGTATCTGATTACAAAGAATGTGAATTAAGCCTTGAGAGTATCAACTGTCAAATTTGAGAGAGATGGAAGTTTCAAGATTGACAGGTTCTTCTTTCTTTCTTGCTGTGTTCAATATTGCTTCTATTAGAACAAAGGGGGAAAGTAGAAATTTTTCTTTAGGCTATATTGGTCATGATGACACATTTAGATAATAGCTTGTCATGACTCATGAACAAAATTTTTATGGGCAACACTTATTTAAAAGGAGTAGAGCATTCAGAAAGCATTTTATTTCATATATCGCGGTAACATTCTTAACATATTTCTCTTTTTCAACACTATTTTCTAGGAACAAGAGGTCCTAAGAGAAAAATAACATTTCTGCCATTAAAGAACCCAAAATATGTAGCATTTAGATTATGCTATGTTAGAAATGCCTTCAAGGGTAAAGCCACAAGATAAAGAAGAGGGAGAATTTAACTGTGAGACTGATTTGAGTCTGGACTAGAGTCTTGACTCTCTTGATATAGGACTTGAGGTGGCCTCTGATCCTTACATGTAATACGAAGGAAAGGTGCCTCCCTGTTCTTCCTTGATTTGGCCAGTGGATCAAATGAGATGATGTATGTGGAATTATATTTATCACTTGTCAAAATTTAGGATGGCAAATTTGAATTTTGTTTGTAAGTCAATGAAGGGTAAACTCTTAAATATGTTCCTTCAAAAATTAGAACTATTTCTAGTGGCAGTTTTGTGTTGAGATTTTATGAATTGTTTAAACAAATTCTCATTTCTTTATCATGGGTTTTGACAGTGTTTGGAAAAGAATTCTGCGAGTAAACCAACTTGTTTTTTAATTCAGGTACAATTTTTTTACATCATTATGAATTGAAAGCTGTATTTTCTGCATGCTGCCTAATTAGTCCTGGATAGGTAATTGATAAATTACTATAGGTAATTGATAAATTACTTTTATAATTAATCTAAGAGTGTTAGACTAAATCTGAAACACTCTTCAGTTCCAGAGACAAGATTGGTTTATTTCATCACTACAGTCGAATCTTTCATATAGTTTTCTTAATTTTAATATTTTTTCCTCAACAGTAGTTCTTAGACTTCTGCTACAAGTTACCAGCTAATAAACATTAGCAAACTATTATCACATACAAATCAGTACTTAAGTAATATTAGTGGAAATATTTAGAAATGGTAAATCATGCTATACCACCATCTTATCGTTTTTTGTACTTCAGGGTATAATTTATTTTGCATGATTATAATATAGTTATATTTTTGCTGGTAAAGTGTTTCCACTTCATATGAGAGAATTAAATATGTCAGTGTTTTATGGTCTTTTGTTATGGGTATGAAAATCCCCAAAGAATATTATAACTTCAGGTGCTTTTCCATATTAGTACTGGGCCAGATGATCTTTAAAATCTATTCCAGCCCTACATTTCCACAATTACTTGACTCAAAATCAGATATAATGTAGCCGAAGCCAAAATGAAATAAAACATGAATGTAAACTTTAAATTAAATTATTGAGTTTAAAAACTGTTTGAAGTAGAGTCTATTTTAGATTTTACTCTTTACATTGCCTTAAGTTAAGAATGATAACTAAATGATGATGGGTCCTGATTAGTGAGAGTCAGTCAGGGTCTGACCTAGAAAAGAAACACCAGTCATTTTAACAGAGAAAAAAGTAAATAATTTAAGAAATTGTTTGTGGGTATTGGAGAACTGAAATGGCAAATGCAGAACACTGAGCTATCACAGGGGTAGGAGCTGAAGGAAGCACTTACCATCGCTAGGGCCAGGAGACACAGGGAAGAGGTTAGGACCAGCAGCAGACTGCAGCCTGGAATTTGAAAAAGGGATCCCATGCTCAGGGATGGGACCCAGACCTTTGAGGAGAGGACACTGTTCACCTGGGCTGATACCCAGGTGGTCAGACAAGGACTCCTGCACATTTGAGGCTTAGTCTCTGCAGAAAAGGTGCCAGCCCATAGGGATGGGTATTTATTTATTTACTTTTAAGTTTTTATTTTTTTTTCTTTTTAACTTTTTATTTTAATTCCAGTTAGTGGACATACAGTGTAATATTTGTGTCAAGTGTACAATTTAGTGATTTGACACTTCTATGCAAGACCCAATGCTCATCACAAGTGCCCTCCTGAATCCCCATCACCTCTTTCACCCATCCCCCACCCACTTCACCTCTGGTAACCATCAGTTTGTTCTCTGTAGTTAAGATTCTGTTTCTTGGGTTGTTTCTTGCTCTCTTTTTCCCCTTTGCTCATTTGTTTTGTTTCTTAAATTCCACAAGTGAATACAATCTTATGGTATTTGTCCTTCTCTGGTTGACTTGTTTCCCTTAGCATTATACTTTCTAGTTCTATACATGTCCTTGCAAATGGCAAGATTTCATTCTTTTTTGTGGGTGAATATTATTCCATTACGTGTGTGTGTGTGTGTGTGTGTGTGTGTGTGTGTGTGTGTGTGTTTATATTTCTCCAGTGCTATGCTGGATCGTAGGGCAGTTCTATTTTTAGCATTTTGACAACGCTCCATACAGTTTTCCAGACTGGTTGCATCAGTTTGCACTCCCACCAATAGTGCACTAGGGTTCCTTTTTCTCCACATCCTTGCCAACAGCTGTTGTTTCTTGTGCTGTTGATTTTAGCTATTCTGAGAGGTATGAGGTGATATCTCATTGTAGTGTTGATTTGCATTTCCATAGTGGTAAGTGATGATGAGCCCCTTTTCATGTGAGATGGGTATTTCTGAGGGGACATGATGTGGTGCATTCTGGCCGTGGGGAAGACAAGCTGCAAACTAGAACCTGCTTCGGCCGCCAGGGTGCAGAACCCTGGCTGGAGCAATGCTGACCCCCAGGATTAGGAAGCAAACAAGAGGACTAAGTCTCTTCTGTCTTCCACACTGCCCTCTCTCTCTGGTAAACCCAATGGGGAGCTGGCTGGTAATTGAGTAATGTGGTTCTCAAGTCCCAGGCTTTCTCTGACAGTAAAATGCAGAAGGAAGAGTTTGAGGTTGAAAAACAATAACTTAATAACCAGCACAATGGAGAGACAATCATAACAACGATTTAGAGTACAAGTAAACGTTCAGTATAAACTGAATTATAAAAACAAAGGTAGTATTTTTCTGAGGTTTGTGTTTCTACAAATGGCCTTCAAATTATAACATATTTATCTCATAGAAGAAAAAGTTTAACTACCTCATCATTATAGTGAATAAGGAGTTATTTATGAGTTAGATGCTAAATAACAACAATTAAAAACTACCAACTCTTTTTATTAAGTGAAAACTGAAGCCCTGATACAAAGAGTAGTTGTTTTTTCACCTGATAGAATCCACATACTTATATACATGCAAATACAGATGGTCACACAACTGTTTTCCTAAACTTGCTAATTTTATTTTCCATCATGGAATATTAGCAACTAATGGGCATGAGTTTACAAATTTTATGCCAGTAAGTTATTCTGAGATTCAAAACCTAAAATACACAGTAAAGCAAATACTTTAAAAAATAAATGGTCAATTTAATGAAAACCAAAGCAGAACACAGAACTCTTCTCATGTCAAAAGAAAAGAACTATTGTAGTAGAAATCCACTAAAATAGCTGCTTAAAATCAAGGTGACTCTATTAATGCAATAAAATTTACACAACCTTGTTGTATAGCGCTTGGAATGTTCCGGCTACACTGACTAGTTAATTGACCCACCCAATTATTTTTCACTGCTAACATTGATTGACTAATTAATGAAAGTGACTCAGTTGATTTGTTATTTGGGCATGATGTGACATAAAGTTTATTGAGATTTAAAATCTATTGTGTAACTAGTACTAAATTAAAATAATTATCAATAAAACATTAACGCTCAAGTAAAAACTGTTAAACAAATAATGCTTACTTTTGAGTAGAGGATATCTGTAACTTACCTTTTCCACTTTTATGTAACTATTTAGATATTAGATGTAGCTATAGTCTGTTTTACCGAAAACTGGAAAAGTCTGTGCCACTCTTTGCTCAAGCACCTTACAGGTTTTAATTCAAGCGACATCTGTAGAAAAATAAGCATACTTTATCTTTTTCTTTGAAATATAGATCTTTTTGCTATTTATAATGAGATTTCAACGAGATAGCATAATTTAAATGTTTTTATATATGTGTAGTTGTTGAAATTTTAGTTAAAAGAGATTTATATCTTCATCTTTGTAGTTTCATTTATTTTGACAGGATGACACAAAAATGCTGAATAAACTCTTTTATGCTACCAACACTAATTTAACACTCAGATTTCCAGAAGAAACTGCCTCATTGTGTATACAGGACACAGCGTTGAACAAGGAAGAAAGCTTTAATTCCTATTGAATTAATTACAATTAATTACAGCTTTTATATTTCATTCACTCATTCAGTAATCCTTTTTAAATAACATCTATGATAGAAGAGATGGTGCTAGGATTTATGAGTAATTTTAAAATGTATAAGACCAGACACCATGCATTCCAAGTTTTCTAAGACATACCATATTAAAATAGTTTGTCCCTTTATCAAAGCTACATGTTTTAATTTTGGCTCTTAAATAGTCTCCACAGTGCCCTTGAGGTACGTACAAGTTAGTAGGGGTAGTAAGTTGTATAAAAGAGTAAATCCCAGACAGCTTTCTCAACTAAATTATTTTTTTTAGAGCAGTAAGGATAGAGCAGATGACCTCTCATTATCTTTGTTATAAACTAGAACTGTTTTAAGCCCTGTGGTTGGAATATATTGTTTGGTGAAATTTCTTTTGCGATTGCTGTGACATTCTTGATTGTCCCAGGGATCTGGTGGCTGCCTTTTTGTGAGCACAAGTCATCTGTTTTGTGATACACCTCCGGGGCCTATTCAAACTTTTCTGTATAATAAGTCAGTAGACTTGACAGTTAATACCGCTTTCAGTGGCTGAATGTGGCAAAGTTGTGACACCTGCAAATTCCTGGGATATTGTAAACTGAACAATCTAGACGGGCAAATTGATGTCCATTATACATAATTATAGCCTGAATTCCTGGCTACTTTTCTGCATTCAAGAGAAAGCAGCTGTTGTTGCTATGTGTGTTGAACCTTTTTCTGGAGAATAAAAGAATAATTGTCTATCCCAGTTATTGATTTCTGAAACAAGCATGTTCTTTCAAAAATATTTTGGCATTAGATGGCTACACAGGGCTTCAAGAAAGGATTTATTTGCTCCTCCTTTGCACATAATCTCCTGAAAGATGTCCTTGTTTTTCTCTTCTATTCTCAGATACAGCTGAGAAGGCTTCAGAGATAATGTCTTTACTTTCCAAAGCCAAAGAGCTCTGTAATGTCCCCAGCTTAAGAGTGCTGTGAAGCTATTGTTTATGACTGAATTAAATATGATACATTGTCCACAAAAATGTATTTTCAGTGGGTCTTGTTCAATGCAATGACGCTTAATTGGTCTGTAAATTATTTCAAAGCAGGTGGAATAGCTTCTGCATGGTTTTTAATTCTCATGCTTTCAGTAAACTCAGTGCATCAGAAGACAATGGAGAAGCTTCTAAATCCTTTGGTGTTTAGTGAGCATCTCTTTTACTTAATAATTTTAGTACTGTTAATTCTTTTGGCTAACATAAATAATAAAAACCATGTAGAAAAATATCGTGATCCTGATTTAATGATCTGTTCTGACCAAAAAGACACATTCATCTATCAGCTTTGCTATTTTTATTGGTTGAATTCTTCAAGGAATTTTTTATTTCTTTTCATCAACATCGTATGAGAAGTGTATTATTTGGTCTTGGTCTCTTTATTCTTTATTAAATTTCCTCCTAATGGAAATTACTTTTTAAATAAAGTTGCTGAATCACTTCACTTACCTTCCTGAAATAAACTGCGTGCTTTTTCACTCTAATGGTATTCTTACTTTTCTTGTGAAAAAAGACAATCTTTGTTATATTCATGTTTTCACCTTCAGATTTTCAAAAATATATTAAAAAAATGAAGATGTTTTTTCATCCACTGGTTAAATTCTTCTTAAAATTTCTGGACCACTGAATACCCGAAGACTGCCTTGAACGAGGTGTGTGTACCTGGTTGCGTTTGCTGCGCAACAGATGACTGAGTGCTGAAGGGTCCCCTGGCTTCCAGAGCCTTTGCCTTTCCTTGAATTCCATCTGCCTTCTGACCCAGGAGTTCCATCGTGGATTTCTGCTTCATGCTTTGTTTTTCCTTTTCAACTCTTAACTGGATGATCAAAGTGGCTTATAAATATCTGATCATCAGAGGTCATCTTCCTGGGGTTCGTACAAAATTACTTCTCCTATCCTTAATTCCTTTAGAAAATACATCAGTGGCAATAAAAGAAATAAAAACATTTAAAAATTCCAAATACCCTATTGGGATCTGGTGGTTGTTGGCCCACCTTGTGTTTTGGTCTAGGTCCCAGAATTGTGGCAAATACAAAGTTGTACTAGTGCAGAAGACAGACAAAATAATCTGTCATGTCCCCAGAGTATAATCAGGCCCAGGTTTGAAAGTGTCATTGAGAGATCTCCACCCCATCCCAGACACAGAGCTGGCTTTGGGGAACCTGGTTTATCTGCTTCAAAAAGAGGAAGGGGTTGGCTGACAGGATTTAAACCTGTGGCTCCAGGCAGTCTAGGCTCTTTAATTTGGATTCTTAGATCACCAAGCCAAGCCCTGAAGCTCTCAGAAACTCTGTATTTATACATAGATAACGATTATACCAATCAAGTTGACATTCTAGTAATAAGAATTTCACCAAGGTTCACTTATACCTTCAAATGTGTTATTGTTTAATCTCATCTAGTGAGTCAAGTTGAATCAAAGCCAACCTGACCTTTTTTCCTTACAATATCAATTTTGAGTACTTTTATTTAACTTTCTTTCCGGCGTTCATAGACTCTCTCCTCAAAGGACATTAGAGCTAGTGTTGACGAAATATTATTAATGCTCCCTTATCTATGAAAATATGGTGAAAAACAAAGCACAGATTTTCTTAATTGCAATAAACGCTATGTTGTATGTTGATATTTATGTTTATAAAAAATTATGGAACTAGAACATACATTAGTGGCATTTTCATATTACCTTTGCAGAAAAATCATTTCAAAATACACTTTTCTCTAATTCTCTCATTCATATCCAGTTTACTCTGCATTTATTATTCCACATATTTGGCTTTTACTAAAAGATAGTCAATTTCTGAGCATCTAAAGTGAGTAAATAGAAAAAAAATAGCTAATGTTTTAAATTATAATTATATTCTTTCAGACTATTGTTAACACAATATAGACATTCCCCAAACTAACATTACTTATCATTTTCATGATTTTTTCCTCCAAAATTTTCACTTAACCTGTATATAAAATTATGAGATAGCTATCCCTACTCAAAAATACAGATTTTTATTGTTAATTTCTAGAACAAACTCTCAGAAACATATGTCATAGCCTTTTTGGTTAAAAAAAAATCCCAATTGCTAGTAAATGTAGCAAAGTTAAATTTTATATGAAATAAAGACAGAATAAGAACAGCAAGTAGTACTGAATATTTGTTTCTTGATTTTGGTCTTAATGTATACATATACAATGTTCTAAGTGAAACAGAACACAGTTAACCATTTGCCCCTTATAGTAGATGGCAAATTAACCTTATCTCTGGGCTCTGGATAACATGAATTTCTAGACTTTTAAATTATGATAGAACAGCCTCAAGCTTAAAAGTGTTTGTTAAAAGAATGTCTTCAACCATGAGGCCTCGAGGAAAGTGAAATCTGTGTGCCCATCCCCCACCTCCACCCCTGGATTTTTTTTTTTTTTTAAAGGAGTTGCATTTTGACCTGGTTCTCTTCTTTTTGAGGATCGTATATTCTGTCATTTTGATCCCTTACTGTATTCCTTGGGTGTTTATAAAATCCTTTTTTTTTGAGGCAAATAATGATAAGACTTAAACCATTATTTTTACTCACATGTTTCTAAATTTGACCCCGTTTTTATATTTCATTTGAATAAAGATAGAATCATCACAGGTAAAATTAGTTATAGCTTATATTTTTCAAGCATAAACTTCTTCAAAAATCACATTTTCAGACACTTCTAGGCAAGTTGACATATTCTAGCAGTTTAAACACACCTCACTCCCAAATATCTGAAATAGAAGGAATTCATATCATCTGAATTTGAGAGGGGATCTAAAAAAGTTATTTGTGAATGGACTGTACTACATAAATGAAAAAGTTACTAAGTAAAAGCTTTCAGAGTTCTCTAATGTGCAAGATATCTGAATTACTGCAGTCACTCTTTAGATGATTTTTTATACCTATCTCGGTAGAGAAGCTCTGAAAGACATGATAATTACATAATACAACTGTAGCTCTCAGTTCTGATAATCAGGTAAGAGAGAAGACGAATTTCTCTATGAAGATGTATCAAGTTATTCCCTTTATAAAAATGCAGAGTCTAAAATAGACTGAATTACAAAACATCTCAATTCTTATCCAGTGTTTTGAAACTCCCTATCAACTCAGTTAATCCCACCTTGCATTTTTCAACTACTAATTTTTCACCTCGGGTACTGTTCATTCACCAGATTGTCAGTAGCTCTCTCAAAGTATAATGCATTTTTCCATATGCATTTTTCTTCATAAATGTTCACATAACTAGAAGACACTGCATTTAAAAAAGCTGAAATGACACCCAAATCATGTCTTTTGCCATTTTGACTCTGCAAATTAAGTTTAAAGCTTATGCATGCATTTTCCCTCATTCTTCTGCTGTCATTTATTCTGCAATCGATTTTCTCACCTACAAATCAGAAAGCAGCTGCTGTAATTCCAGTAGCCTTGAATAACACTTAGACGCACTGAAGCAGAAAACAAGCTTTACATTTTACTTAAGTGGATAATTACCTCAACTGTCTCATTGCAAGATGCCATTATGTGAACGGCTTAGGTGGGGTTGTGGAATGCACAATCTGGGCAGCCATTCATAGAAACAAAAAGTAGTACAGAAAACAAAAATCTATGTTGTAGAAATTCAATACATATGTCATAATTCCAATTTTTCCTTTGACACTAGGAGTGATAATTTGCTGACTTTTTTTTTTAAGGCTTTCTGTAATTACTGTGAAAACTAATTCTCAGTGGATGCTTATAATATCCTTGGCTTTTTTCTAAGCATTGATCATTGAGTCTCTTAATCCTCACAACAACCCTATGAAGCGAATATTATTATCCTGATTTTACAAAAAGGAAAATTGAGGTACAAAGAGGCTAAGGAACCAAGGTCAAACATCTCGTGAGTGATGAATATCCGGAGCCTCTTTAGAATGTCTTTTACAGATCGAGATCCTTGGATTTATATCCTTCACTCTTTTCTCCGTATTTATTTATCTTCATGCTATGAATCGGTCCATGGTTCTACAATTACATATGTATCAGTGGGATATTGAGTAAAAGAATGAAAGAATGAATGAATGAATGGTATCTAAGTTTTCAATAATAACATTTCCCCTATGCTACAGATATATACATAAAGATCCAACTACATGGGTTCTCTCTTTATGTCTCAGAAACACTTCGAATTTAACCATTTCTTTTCTTTTAAAGATTTATTTATTTATTTATTTATTTATTTGGGGGGGGAGAGAGAATGAGTTGGGGGAGGGGCAGAGGGAGAGAATCTTCAAGCAGGCTCCCTGCTGAGCACAGAGCCCGATCTCAGGACCCTGAGATCATGACCTGAGTGGAAACCAAGAGTCAGTGCTAAACCAACTGAGCCACACAGGCACCCCGAAAATGAACTGTTTCAATCCTGAATTTATTATTTACCACATCAACACTAACACGTCAAAGCTTCTCACCGAATCTATGGTCTTGATATAATTGTGCTATTTACCTTTTCTATCTCAGACACAAAGCTACTAGACCAGAATCTGTAAAGAATCTGCAAATGGCATTTCTCCTTTACCAATGGGATTCCTTTCAGTCCCCATGGGTAGTGATACAATGATACTGGCAAGCATGAGGAAGGGAGAATGTAATTTGTTGCAATTTGTTTGCTATTTCTGTCAGTATCTCCTAGCCACAGTTGGTTCCAGCATCCAGCTTCTCTTTGCATACACAGAACCAGCTTTATTGTGTTCCTGCCAGCAGTCCTCACTCCTCAGGGATATGAACCCTAAATCCTCGGAGTGCCTCCTCTGAGTTTCTAGATTCTGATAACACCACTTCTTCCCTTTGTTCCTTGAGCTCTAGGATTGTAGCTGCTTCCCGCAATTATATTCTTAGTCTTTCCTTTAACTCTCCCAGCCCCCAAGAGCAGTGTAACTAATTGCCTATATTAAATTCCATCAGTTTTTGAATATATATTGTGGTTTCTGTTTCCTGACCAGTGTGTCAATACTATAATCATGCATTAGAATTTCCTTTGACCACTCTGATTCCTTTCTTGGACTCTTCTTGGCATTTCCTTTACCTACTCCGATTTCTTTCTGTTCCACATTCAACTGATTTCCAAAAACTACTAGTTATGGAGTATCACAAAAAAATATATCTTGTCTTTTTTTATGTCAATCAAAATGCAGTGGTAAAGATCAAGGAGTTTTGATGCAGAAGTCCTGGATTCAAGCACGGGGTCTACTGATTGTCAACTCTAACACCTGGGGCCAATATGTGAGTGGGTTAGTTTAACACCAACAACCCTGAAAGTGCTAATTTAGGGAAGAATAATGGTGACTATAACCTGACAGAATATGCTACTGTAGGGATTATAATCTTTGTACTTCTTTATTTCAGAATTGTTCTGTCTTTCTTTTGCAGAAGCAAAGAACAGAAAGAGGGCAAGAAAATGAGGGACAGCGGGTTTGGGGAAGGGGTTAGAGACAAAGAATTCAGTTAGAGACAAAGAAAAAAATGAGAGTAGTTTTTAAAAAGATTTGTTTATTTATTTTAGAGAGAGAGCACAAATAGGGGTAGGGGCAGAGGGAAAAGGAGAGATGCAGATTCCCCACTGAGCACAGAGCTCAAGACCTGGGGCCTGAACCCACAACCCCAAGACCATGACCTGAACCAAAATCAAGAGTCAGACACCCAACCAACAGTCACCTAGGTGCCCCAAAAATGCAAACAATTTTTTAAAAATGAAGGAAAAGAAACACATACACAAATATATACACATATATGCACATATATGTGAAATTGTATACATACATGCAAATGTGTATATATAGGCATATGCACGTGATACATTTTGTATATTATGCATACCACTCCTATTATATATAAGTTTAACATCTTTCATTTCATCAGCACTCCTATTCAGAGACTCTCTTTGCCAAATGACTATATCTGCAATTATCTCTTAGAAGTTAATTGTTTAAAGATTTGACAAATGCTAGACTTATCAAAAACAACCTACTATTTTAAACATATCAGTTACACTCTTATTCCCTCTTTAAATAATACTTGTACAGCAAATCAATTAAAACTGTATTGAATTAAATAAATTCACCTTAGTTTTAATATATAACAGTTTTATCAAAATTCCAAATGTGAGTGGTGGACATCTGAGTGAAAGGATGCCAAAATATAAATATCAATATTGACTTAAATTGTATGGTATGGTGAACTTACGTTGCAAGATTATGGAGTGTTTCTGGCTAAATGCAGCCTTGTGATTATTAAAATTACCCTAAGTCCTATGCTTAGATAATGATAAAAGAAATTCACTTATCTAACTTCTTAGAATATTCTTAAAATATATCTGTATCATTCAATTTGGTAGAAGTCATTATGAGTTGTGATGCACAGTGGATGGGTTCTAGTGAGTAGATAATTCTAGTGTGTAGAATGCCAGGTATGTTATTTTTGTTCTTTGAGCAACATTTGCTGAGCTTTGGTCTGTCTTGCCCAGGTGATATTAAAAGTTCTATAAAGAAAAACTCTCCATCTGCCCTAAGTTCTTTAACTTTCTACCTCATAGTGTTTGGCATTATTCCCAGCTCTCCCTGGGAATATATAATATATAATAATTTATTGAGTTTTAAAAAAATTCAAGTAAAAGAGGGTACCTCCCATGTTTAAAAGAACAAAATTCATTTTCTATGCAAACTGTGCTGGTATACGTTCCACACCTTTGTTATTATAAATAAAATAAATATTTTTTTTGTTTTTGCACAGCTAGTGTTTTGTAAGATATTCAATGTATGCAGTTTATGAAATCCGAACATGTGGCAAATTTTTCTAATGCTCAGTAAAGTTAAATGCAGGTGTTTCAAATAATTTCCTGGAGATACAAGTTACATTAAAGTTGTTTTACATGGTAAATCCCACACAGCGAAACAAATGTTGAAAATGTTTTAAAAACAGCTGTATGTATTAAAAAACAATACCTAAAGAGAACAGTCTATTGTTCAAAGTAGACTAAATAAAAGAATTATGGTTCCAATTGTGAAAAGAATGGAATCTGTGGCTATAAAAATGTCTGGAGGGTGGAAGCCACATCTCGTATATCTCTTATTTTTCTGAAGCACCTGGTTTGTACTCTATGCACAAATACTTTTTTACTTGATGACTGAAAAAGCCAGTGATTGCTAATTTTCACTTATAGTTTTCTACAGATGGTAAGACTAACTCATTCCAGTCAATCAACACATACTTATTGACTGCTTCAATAACTCTGACATTAACCGAAGATACTACATTAAGCAATATGAGTATGGTGGTAGAGTCTGTGAGTTTGGAGTCTAATGGGGAAAATGGATAAATAAATAAATTAATCAATTAAAAACCGTCCAAAAGAATCTGCAAAAATTATTAGCACATTTACTAGTATGGCCCCAGAGAATTTTTTGTCTTATATCAGCAACAAATAGTTTGAAAATAGAAATAAAAAGCCAGGGGCGCCTGGGTGGCACAGCGGTTGGGCGTCTGCCTTCGGCTCAGGGCATGATCCTGGCGTTATGGGATTGAGCCCCACATCAGGCTCCTCTGCTAGGAGCCTGCTTCTTCCTCTCCCACTCCCCCTGCTTGTGTTCCCTCTCTCGCTGGCTGTCTCTATCTCTGTCGAATAAATAAATAAAATCTTTTAAAAAATAAATAAATAAAAGCCAAGCTAGAAGCTATTTACAACACATATTATGCCAAATAATCAGTTTCCAGAATATATGAAATACTCATCGGGATCACTTGTTTAAAAAGAAAGACACACAGCATAAAATAAATAACAGAGAAAAAAGATGAACAGGCATTTCTTTTTTTTTTTTTATTATGTTATGTTAGTCACCATACAGTCCATCCTTAGTTTTTGATGTAGTGTTCCATGATTCATTGTTTGCGTATAATACCCAGTGCTCCATGCAATACGTGCATTTCTTAACAGAGGAATAAAATTTGGTCAATTGAACTCTTTGTAAATAAAAATGAAGGCATCAATGAGATGTGTTATTACATGCTCTAACTTGGCAAAAATAGAGATGTTTGATTATACCAAGTGTTTGCAAGCGTGTAGACAACCGGAATTTATATAAACTACTGATTGGGTTGTAAACTAGAACAAGCCATTTGAATAATAATTTAGTATTATAAAGTAGAATATGTATATTCCCTACAACTCCCTTGTACTTTTAGGCATATGTTCTATAGAAACTAGAACTGCTTGCAAAAGATTTGCTTCTGGAGAGGAACTTCGCACATTCTCAGGAGGTTCATCGAACCACCAAGCCTGAAATGTGACCAAGGATGGGCCTGGGACATTTTACAGCATTGCTTTCAATAGCAGAATGTTGGAAACAATCCTGTGTCCATTGGCAAGAGAGTGTGCAAATAAATTGTGTTATATTCACGTAGTGTAATAGTACATATATTTGAAAAAATGAACTAGTATTATACCAACAACATAAATAAATCTTAAAAATGAGATTTTAAATGAAAAAGTTAACTCATGTATATACGCACATGTGATAATATTTTCATAAATCACAATATATACATTGTTTAGAGGTAAATATATACTCAAATACTATAGGAAGACAGGAGAGTAATTAATAAAATAAATTCAAAATAGGCAAGAGGAGGTAAGGCTAGGGAGAAGCCCACAAAAAGAGATTCATTGCTATTGGTAATATTCTAGTGATTTTGTCAAGTGGTAGGCTAATAGATGATTATTTTGTTAGTATGTTTCAAAGACTACATATATGATATTGCATATATAAAATACTACATAATAAACATTGCTTAAGCTTGAATAGAAGTTAATTTTGGATGTAATATTAAATTTGAGTTATTGAGAAAATATGCAAGTATTTGAATCAATTGGATATATTAATTGGAACAAAGAAAAGAGGTTGGCAAGTAAAGAAAAATCTGGAATTTAAAGTCTTGGAACTCAAAAAAATGGCGGAATTCCACATACGTCTATTTGAAATCTATATATACACAAAGACACACACATAAATTAGGTAGAGGAAGAGACTAATAAAGTATTCTGAGAAGGACTGACAGTTGTGGTGGAGAATAAATGAGCAATCAAGAAGGCGGGGATGGTTTAAGAAGGAGGGAACAAGAACTGTATAGATTCTGGCCAAGAAGCTGTTCAAAATGGAGCCAGAAACAAGAATATATAATTTGCAAACTGACAAGAGCGATGGGGTACTAGATGCAGAATCCAGACCGGAGTGAATTGAAGAGTGAATGGAGACTATGTTGGACTATCTCACATAAACCTCCATTATAAACACCAAAAACGACTATACAAAATTCAAAAAAATATCACTTTATATGCAATGCTGAACTGCTAGAAGGTCAAGAAACACGCAGACCAAGCAAGAGCACAAATAAAAATTCAGGTCCTAGACATGACAAGGAGTCTGGAGAGAGATACGCCCATAAAGCTGGGGTTTCAAAAAGCTATACTGTCCGTGAAAAGGTGAGGCACAGAGAAACCCGCTCTGCAAAAAAGAGAGACAGGATGCAGTCACCTTCCTCAAATCTGGCTCTGAGTGGAGAGAACAAAGTCTCTCTTCTGAATGTTTGTAACCACGTGGGGAAGCTCAGGAAGGTCTGTGGCCTGACTTCACCAAACCAACATCATCCACTTATCCCCAAAATGCCCCTAAAGAAGCACACTTACATGGAAGCATTACTGCTGATCTGAGCAGGCTGACTCGGGTTCGTAAAGCTTCCCAGTTACTCAGCAAAAGCTAATGCGAATCTTCTCTGAAGGAGGCGCGCCTTGGACACGGCCCTTAAAAAGCAGATTCCCACCTATGGAATGCAGATGAACAGGAGCTCTTACTAGAACAGCGAAGCACACACACGCACAAAGTCGGCACAAATGAGTGAGAGCTGCATGAGACCCACAGATGAAGACCCACAAACAATTCGGATATTAAAATGACGAAATACGTGATAGGACATGTATTATTGAGAGCAGATAAACAGGAGATCATTAAAAATGTGAAAACAGCAAAAGATGATTTTTCAGAAAATAATACGTAAGTAAAACCTCATTTGATGGGTTAAGCCAGATAGTACAGAACTGGTTGTAAACTGGGAAAGAGCTATCTGCTCTCCATCTCATGCCATTCTTGAAGTGTTCTGTGGCTACCTAGGGAATCTTAAGACCTTTACAAGGGGTCCATGAAGTCAAAACAATTTTCATAATAATAGTTGGAGGTTAATAGTTTTTTTGTAACGTATTGACATTTGCAAAAATAAAAATGGGACAAAACTGCTGGAAGCTTTGAATGATTGAGGCAGTGGTAGCCAACTCTACAAGGATTTTTTTTTTTTTGATCACCATGCATTTGCAGTGAAAAAAGTGAAAAAAAAGCCTAGTGTATACTTGTCACAATGTACTGAAAGAAGCACTAAAAATGACTGTTTGTAGTCTGTACCCTCGGGTACACCTTTTAAAGTATTTTCTGTAATTGCATGAGTATAGACAAAGCCTTGTGCTACATTTGGAACGATGATCACCGTTTCAGGAAAATATAACCTACACGATGATTTGAATTGTTAGTTGAACCAGCCGCCGTTCCGTGAAACACAATATTTTTACTTGAAGTAATAACTAACAGACAAACCATGTCTATTCCTACTTTGGTACTTGGCAGATATCTTCTTGAAAATGAACAAAGTGAGCCTGTCGTATCAAGGAAAACAGCCGATGATATTATTGCCAAAGATAAAATTGGCACCCTGTAGCAAAAAGTAGAATTTTGGGTAACTTGTCTCCACTACCATAAACTTGACAGTTTCCCACTTCTCAAAGATGTATCTGATAAGATCTGTGGTGCTAATAACAAAAGTTATTGTTTGGTTTGTATTATGAAATGTGCCAACATTTGGGAGATCTGCATAACTCCATGAACAAGTATTTTCCAAGTGATCAATTCATGATGTTACGAAGTCATGCTTAGCTAAAAATATACTTAAAATGAAAGACAAACTATTGGAATTTAAAGAACAGAGTATAAGATGTTAATTGACATGGTTTCGTATTTCTCACTGCTACTATCCTTTAAGATACAACCTACCACTTGCCAAATTTTAGTGTAATGACAAAATAAAATATCCCTAGTTATCTGAAAAGGTTATTAAAATTATCTGCCCCTTTCCAGTCATGTATTTGTGTAAGCTTGGGTTTTCTTTATACACGTCAACCAAAACATCATATTGCAAAAATTTGATTGCACAAGATAAAACAGCCATCTTCTATTAAAACAAATATTAAATAAATGTACAAAAAATGCCACTTCTTACTGAATTTCTTCTTTTTTGGAAATATTTACATAAAATATAATATAATAAAATATAATGGTTTTAACAACATTTTCCCTTATGCTAACAGGTAGTAGATTAATTATTGTTATTTTAAAATCAATTATGTTTTAAGTCAATAAATATCTTAAATTTTTTTCAGTTTCTATTCGGTCAATATTGATAGATATTTATATGGATGGACAAAAGCTTTTGGGGATGGTGAAATAATAAGAAATATATATATTGGTCTCTGGCCCTAGTTCCTCACACAAATCTTCTGAAACCCTTGTCAATAGGGGTGCTAGGAAAAGATTTCATTTTAACATGTACTCTTTGACTCTGGTTTCTGATATAAAGACCTCCTAAGAACATTATAATTTTCTGAGTGATAGGAATGTCCAACACCCAGCTCCTAAATCCCTTGGAATTGCGGGGCGGCGAGAGGAATGTCTTTTGTTCCGATGACATGATTCTTGAACTCTTGAATGGGGGTTAGTCAGCAGAAAGACCAAGCCATAATTAGAAGCTTGGAACTTTTAGTTACACACAGCCTATCCTCCAGGAAGGCGGAGTTGCTGGAGAGGGGTTAATGATCAATCAATCATGCCTGTGTGATAAAGCCTCCATAAAAGTCCCTAAAGTTTGGGATTCTGAGATCTCCCAACTTGTTGAACACATCCATTTGCAGGGAGATTGGTGCAGCCCAAATCCAAAAGCTCTTGTGCTGAGGACACTTCCAGATCTCACTCAGTATAGCTCTTCATATGGCTGTTTATCTCTATCCTTTATTATATGTCCTTTGTTATATAATAAACTGGTAAATGTAAGTGAGTATTTTCCCTGGGTTCTGTGAACTCTTTTGGCAAATGATCAATCTAAAGAGGTCATAAGAACCCTCTGGTTTTTAGCAAAATCAGACAAAGGTTGTGGATAACTAAGGGACTTAGCACATGTGAAAGTGGGGGGCAGTCTTATGGGATTGAGTCTTTAACCTATGGGTGAAATCTCAGTACCATAAAACTGGTTGGTGTTAGAATTGAATTGAATTGTTGGACCCCCAGCTGGTGTCACAGAGAATTGCTTGGTGTGAGGAAAAACTCTCCACATCTGATGTCAGAACTTTTGTGAGTGTGTGAGTAAAAGGGAAACACAGATGTGTTTTCTTAGAGAGGGATTCTCAATATTTTTTAAGTGTGAAAAGAGTTTTTCAGATCAAAATGTTTGGGAAGATGATAGATAGAAATACAGATACAGATATAAAGTTATATATGACAAGAAGATACATCACAATCTGGTAGAGAAAGACCATGAAAGAAAAAAAAATGAGTGAGAATAAAATCATGGAAGACAGATTAAGAATGACTGATGTATATTTTAACAGATCTCAGAAAATAATTAAGAAGGAATGTGGGAAGGAAAGTTGGCAATATTATGAAATATCATGTTTGAGAATGTAAAAATTTTCCAGAGTTAAAAATGTGTACATTTTCAGATTCAGGAAATACCATAGATCTCAGTCATGACAAATAAAAATAAATTGATACTTAAGACATGTAATGAAATAGCAATATACCAAGACAAAGTGAGTATTTAAAATTTTACCAAGAAAATATTACTTATAAAGGATGTGTACAAGATTCACAACAGAATTCATAAGACCAAGGATAGAAACCAAAGTCACTGTAGAAAATAACATGTTATGAAATTGAATATCCAAGTAACTATTCTTTAAGTTTTACAGTAAAATTGAAATATCTTTGGATAAATAGAAATAGAATCTGTTATCAATACGATTTCAACGATGTTACCTTAGGAAGCAGAAAAAATATCCTAGAAATAGGTTTGAGAAGCAAACAAGAAGTGCTGACGAAAAATTCAAAGCATAAACATGTGGGTAAATCTAAACATATAGAACGTATAAACCAACAAAAATATTTAGTGTGTGGGGTTAGAAAAACAGAATGACACTAGAATGTTGGTGAATAATAGCTAATAACTAGGAAGCCTTTGAAGAGAAATCGGTGCCAAAGACATGCTTGGCTTTAAACATTAAGTGTATGTGCTAGACTTTTAAAGAATAGCAATTTAAAGAATTAAAAGAATATGAATAAAAATGAATGCATGGCGGAAAAGCAATTATTTTTTAGTGTTTAAGAAGCAAAAAAGAAATGTAAGAAGAAAATGACAAAAGTTGAAACAAATGTGCAACATTAAATGGAATAAAGAAATTCAAATGTATCAGTTATCTAATAAATATAAATGGATTCCTTAATAATATGGCTTTAAAGTAGATAAATCCAAAAATTGATAGAACTGCAAAGACAATTTGAAAAATCTATTATGTTGAGAAATAGGTGGTACATCACACAATGTAGACAAGAAGAGAATTAACATAACTTGATAAAGGATATCAAGATGGAGATTACACTATCATTCATAATGAATAAATGTTAAAGGCATTGTCTCTGGAACCAGAGTTGAGAGAAGGATTCTAACTCTCACTACTTTTACTTAGCATTGTGCTAGGAGTTCTGGTCTATGGAGCAAAATAAGAAAGGTAAATAAATTTTTACCAAACTGGAAGCATGAAGCAAACTGACATTACTTAACTGTTGCCGTGATCCGAATAGAAAAACATAATCAAAGAAGAGAAACATTATCAGTATTCAGAAGACAGTCAGTAAGTTTGATGAACACAATTACAATACTGTTGCTATACATATGTGTTACTATATAACATTGTCTATTAAAATGTTATTCAGGGTAGGGGTGCCTGGGTGGTGCAGTCGTTAAGCGTCTGCCTTCGGCTCAGGGCATGATCCCAGCTTTCTGGGATCAAGCCCCACGTCAGGCTCTTCTGCTGGGAGCCTGCTTCTTCCTCTCCCACTCCCCTGCTTGTGTTCCATCTCTCATTGGCTGTCTCTCTCTGTCAAATAAATAAATAAAATCTTCAAAAAAAAAAAACGTTATTCAGGGTAAAATCACATCTACACTAGCAAAAAAAAAAATGTACGACAATAACTTTTACTGATGGTTTGCAGGAGTACTTACTACTTTTTACTGTTCAGTGTGATTTTATATGATATCATCAATATGGTGGATCAGTTTTACTTTCAGCTGGATTTTCACCTGATCTGTGTTGTAAGAAATAGCAGCAGAATGAATATATCTCTGAGACAAGACATCGAATGTATATAGTTTTCCACCTCCAGGAAAAGAAAACTGCTTCTGACCCTTCTTCCCATTGGGCTTTTGAAGAAAAGGCATGTAGCAAATCCGTGGTAGGTACCACGTGCCAGGACCTGTGGCTAGTTCTCTCTAGTAAATACGCTGCCCTCAGTACAGCAGCTGTAATTCTCATCACTTCTATAAGCTCCTCGCAGTCCACTGCCACGCCACACTCTCCATTTCGTTTTTCAGGGATCATGTTGGTGAAAGGCATGGAAACAGAAAGGAGGCCACCTCTACCTACACTGTATCTGCACCTGCATCCTTTCAGTGTTTGAGAGTAGCCCCAATCTCTGTCATTCACCATACTATGCAATATCGATTTTGATTTTTTTTTCTTACCCAGGAGATGAGGGCCAAGGGTAGGTTTATTGCCTTACACTTTAGTTCCTTCTCCAGAGATTGAGGAATTAATGTGAAATTTTGCTAACTGCTAGTTGGGTGTATTTCAATTACAATTTGGAAACCGGGGTAATTAATAGTTGAAGTGTCTATAGATTTAGTGGGCCTACCATGAAGTTGATAGGCCTAGGACTCCATTTTGAATTCCAGTTATCAACATCAACTGAGACTCTAAATCCAGCGTCACTTTGATCTGGTATCCCTCTTTCCCCAGGGTAAAGTTACCTGATAAAGTTTCCCTGAGGTCCCTTTGGTGAAAGACTAGGGTGATCTCCATTATATCGTTTGACCCAGGGTTGTAGGGTCCTTCCTTATGAGAACTTAATTTCATTTTTAGTTTGATGAGTACTGATCTGAGAACAGACTGTGCTCTGGAAACTAGGCAACGGGCTGTGACTTTCTATAACTTTGGCCTTTGTCCCTCCAAATGTATATATAAACACATATATACATACATACATACACACACACATACACTTTTTGGTTCCCCATGTACCTTGCTACCAAACAACAACAACAACAACAGCAACAACAACAACAACAACAACAACAACAACAACAAAACTCTAGTCCTTTAGACATCTCCTTAGCTCTCTGAGCCAGATCCCTGGCTACTATTCTGTCCTAATTGCTCATCAGCAAAAATGCTCACAGGCTTCTGATGGTTGAGGGCTGCCATGTAGCCAATGCTACTCTTGAGTCTTATTATTTCCATTACTGAGCTTTGCAATGATGAAGACGTTTGTATCCACCTTCACAGAACATTATTTACCACTTGGAAAAGCCAAGTGTTCTCCTAGCCTTCATACAAAACCTGGGGAACTGCTGGGTTTTTCAGTATCATAGCAGACCTATTGTGGATAATCACCTTACAAGTGAGCCTTTTCTCTCTTCCTCCACTGTCTGCCATGCCAGTTGGGCCATGTCTCAGACATTTAATGTCACACATCACGTTTTTTTTTTAAACACAGGTTTATTGAGGTATAATTTACGTGTGGTAAAATCTAAGTCTTTATAGTGTTTATTTCTATAAATGACAACGATCATAGCTGTGAAGCATCATAGTAATCAAGATATAGAATATTGTCATCACCCTAAAAAAGTTCCCTCATGCCCTTCACAACTCCTAACCTTTGGTAACAATGGGTCTATTTTCTGCTCTACAATTTTGCTTTTGCCAAAATTTCAAGTGAAAGAATCATTTGATATGTAGTCTGTTGAGCCTGGCTTCTTCCACTTTGCAAAAGTCTTTTGGGATTCAGCCATGTTGTTACATGTATCAGTGATTTTGTCTTTATATTGAAGATTAGTGGTCTATGGAATGGATGTGCCAATTTTTTAATTAATTCATTATTTGAAGGATATCTACAAATTTTTGCTCCTTCTGATTAAAATGGACATATGCATATGTGTCCAGGTTTTACTTATTTGGGGTAAATATTTTGGAGTAGGATTGCAGAGGCATATGGTAAGTACATGTTTACTGTTATAAGAAATAGCCAAACTGGGAGCTCCTGGCTGGCTCAGTCAGTGGAACATGCAACTCTAGATCTCGGGGGCAGAGTGAGTTCAAGCCCCAGATTGGGCGTGGAGATTACTTAAAAAAACAAAACAAAAAAACAATTTTTTAAAAAACAGAGATGCAAAATGGTTCCACCAAAAAATGAAATTTTTTTCACCAACAGGGGATGAAATTTCTAGTTGTTTTACATCTTTTCTCACACTTGGCATTGTCAGATCTTGTTGTTGATGTTACCCTTCTAATAGGTGTGTGTGTGGTAACTCCTGGTGGATCTCACCCCCATTTCCCTAATGTCTAATGATGTTGAACATCTTCATATGAAATCATTTATCATGTATTTTCTTTGATGAAGTATCTCTTTAAATGTTTTGTCTATTTTTAATTGGGTTTTTGTTTTCTTATTTATTGGGCCATAAGTGTTCTCAATATATTTAAGATAACAGTCTTTTCTCAGAAATACATTTTGAAAATTTTTTTCTCCTCACTTAGTGGTTGATCTTTCTCTTAATGTCTTTCAAAGAGCAGAAGTTTTTAATTTGATGAAGTCTGATACATTTTCTTTTATGGCTTATGCTTTGGATTTCCAATCAAAGACATCTTTTCCTAATTCAAGGCTGAAAAACTTGTCTTTTATATTTTTAACAGAAATTTTACAGTTTTATATTTTGTATTTATATCAGGGATTCATTCCAAGTTAATTTTTATGTGGTGAAAGGTGTGTCACATAAGACTATCAAATTGCTCAATAATTTATTGAAAAGACTATTCTTTTCCCATTGATTGCTTTTGCAGTTTGTCAGAATGAGTTGTATGGTTATATTTCTGAATCCTATTCTCTTTCATTTATCTATGAATGTGTTCCTTGCTTATTACTATGCTGAATTTATTATTGTACATTTATAAAAGTCTTAAATCAGGTAGTGTGAGTTCTCACAATATGTTATTTTTAAAGAAAATAGCATTGGCTAATCTAGCTAAGAGATTTTGGCATTTTGATTGGGATTGTTTTGAATCTGTAGTTCAAACTGATAAATGGTCGTCTTAACAATATTGAATCTTAAAACACATGAACTCATTATGTCTCTCCATTATTTAGGTTTTTGTTTTCTCTCATTTGTGTTTTGTAGTTTTTAGGCACAGATTTTGTGTGAAGTTTTTTAGATGCAAACAAACTATTTTGTGTTTTGTTGATGCTTTGGTAAAAAAGTAATTTGTTTTTCATTTACAATCATTCATGATAATAATTAGAAATGCATTTCATTGTTTTACATTGAACTTGCATCCTATCACCACTCAAAACTCACTTATTCATTTTAGTAGCTTTTTCGAACATTCACATTTTCTCCATTGACAATGATATTGCCTGCAAATATAGAGCTCTAAATGTATTTATTTCTATTTATTTGTTTGTTTGTTTGGGGGGGGGCAGGAGGAGGGGCAGAAGGAGAGTGAGAGAATCTTAGCCAGGATCTGCTCAGTGTGTAGTCCGATGAGGGGCTCAATCTCACGACCCTGAAATCATGACCTAAGCCAAAATGGAGGGTTGGATGCTTAGCTGACTGAGCCACCCAGGCACCCCTAAATGTGTTTATTTCTAATCTGTACATATTATACATTTTTCTCCCTCTACAGAACTGACTACAACCTTCAGTACAATGTTAAATTCAGTTCTTGAAAGTGGACATCCCTGTCAATTCCTGATTGTAGGGAGCAATATTCAACATTTTACTATCAATTATGATACTGGCTATAGAAATTTGGTGGATGCTTTTATCAGGTTGAATACATTCCCTTAATTTGTACATTGCTTAGAATTTTTATCATGAATGAGAATTGAATTTTTCCAATTGTGTTTTCTGCATCTGTGGCAAAGGTCAAATCATGTTTCTTCTTTAGTGTGTTGACATGATGAATTGAGTTGTTTGACTAGGAAATGTTGAGCCGGCCTTGAATTCCTGGGATAAGCTCCAATTTGGTCATTAGATATTAACATGTTTATATATTTCTGCATTATATTTGCTAATATTTTAGGATGATAATTTTGTATATTTGCATAATGGATATTGGTTTGTAATTTTATTTTCTTATAATTGATCTGTATTTGTTATGCAGACCTCATAAAAACGACTTTAGAAATATTTCCTCCTTTTTTTCACTTATTTCTCCCTAAATACTTGATAAAAACATTCAGTGAAGTTATCAAAAGCTTTAATAGGTACAGGACTATTTAAGTTTTCTATTCTTCTTCTATAGTCACTAGTTATTTGTACCTTTTAAGGAATTTGTCCATTTCATCTAAGTTATCAAATTTTGGGGCATGAAGGTGTTCATCATATTCCATTATTGACCATTTAAGGTCCGTAGCGATGTCACAACTTTTATCTCTGATTTAGTAATATGTCTTCTTTCTTTTTCACTTTGTTAAGTCTGGCTAAAGGCTTATCAATTTGTTGGTATTTTCAGAGAACTACCTTTGGTTTTATGGATTTAAAAACATTCTTTCAGGACAACTTGGTAGTGCAGTGGGTTAAGCATCCAATTCTTGGTTTCGGCTCAGGTCCTGATCTCAGGGCTGTGAGATCAAGCCCTGCATCTGGCTCTGCACTCTGTATGGAGTCAACTTGAGACTCTCTCTCCCTCACCCTGCCCCTCCCACTTGTTCTCTCTCTAAAATCAATCAATCAATCGAACAAATTTTAAAACATTCTTCCAATTTTATTAATTTATTCTCCAACGTTAAGTTTTTCTTCTCTTCCACTTGCTTTGGATTTAATTTACTCTTTGTTTATTGAGTTGGAAGCTTAGGTCATTTATTTAATGCCTTTCTTATTTTCTAACATATGTATGTGATACTCTGGCTCTAATAAACAGTGTAAATCCCACATATTATGAAATGTTGCAGTTTCATTTTCAATCAGTTAAAAATGTGTTCTGATTTTCCTTATGATATCCTATCTGTCCCATGGAGTATTTAAAATGTTATTACTTAATTTCCAAATATTTTGGGACTTTCCCAATATATTTATTTTATTGATTTCCGGTTTAATTCTGCTGTATGCTGAGGGCACATTTTGTGTGATTTTACTTCTTGTGTTGTTTATGTTTGTTTTATGGTCCATAATATGATCTATTTTGGTGAATGTTCCATGTGCACTCTTAAATGCGCAATGTTAGGTTTGGTTGTTCTTGGGC
Organism: Ursus maritimus; assembly: GCF_017311325.1. NCBI lineage: Eukaryota > Metazoa > Chordata > Mammalia > Carnivora > Ursidae > Ursus > Ursus maritimus. The sequence goes on along the minus strand of NW_024425563.1, from coordinate 75,609,914 downwards.
AATATTTCATAAAAGTCAAGTTGATTAGTAGTGTTGTTCAGTATTTTTATAAGGAATCAGCAAACTTTTTCTTAGAGGTCTGGATAGTAAATATCTTAGTCTTTTGGGTCATACTGTCTCTGTCACAAGTGTTCAACTCTGCTGTTGTGACATTAAAGCAACTATTAATAATGTGTAAATATATAAATGAGATGGTGATTCAATAAAACTTTATTTATAAAATCAAGTATTTGGCCCATGGGTCATAGTTTTCCGACTTCTATTTTATATCTATTAGTGTTTAGTCTCCATAGCTCTCAATTACTGTGGCTTTGACATATGTGTATATAATCATGGATTTGTATATTTCTTCTTCAAATCCCTCATTATTTGCCTCTTCACCTATAAATCCCCATTGTTAGTAGCATACATGTTTTAAGATTTTTATATTTTCTTAAATTAGCTTCATCATTTTGTAATATTTTTATCTATGGAAATATTTATTTTTCTGAAGCCTACTTTGTGGTAATATAAACAGTTCAACTTTCTTTTGGTTAATGTCTTCATGTTAAATATTTTTTCCGTTCTTTTGCTTTAAACTTATCTTTGGTTTTATATTTTAAATGGAATCCTTATAGACCCCATAGTTCTTACTTTTTTGTTAAGTCCAGTCTGAAAATCTCTGTGATTTGATTGGGATGCTTAGATCATTTAAATTTCATGAAATTATTGACACAAATGAATTAGAGCTATCATCTTAGAAGTTGTTTCCTATTTATACTAACTTTTATTTCCAGCGAAAGTCCATGGAAACTACCCTGTGAGTGAGGAGTTTGGCACTTGCCAACAGAAAAAATAGAAACAAAAACAAAAACTGTGTATGGTCATTCAAATCCAACCACAGGCAGTCACAGAAGCTTACCTGGCAGGACTTTTCCACCCAAGACCTGGGGGGGGGGAGCTGCCTTCTCCACCCAAAACCTGGGGCACAGTCAGTGTGTTACAGTCTCTGAAGGGAGTTGCAGTCAAGGACTCAGGACCCCATAACTGGCCATGTTTTTATGAATATCTGCATTCCTGACCCTGGTGCCTCCATTTGAAGATTTCTCTATCAAGGAACCACAAACATAATTTTTCTCCACTCTGACTTCCTACTCAGTATTTTTCCATTCCTACCCCTGTCTTTCTCCCTCTTCTCAGACCAGATCTCCAGCAGCTTTTTAGTTTTTGTTCAGGGCTCTCTTAACAGTGAGTCGGGTTCCCATGTCTACCACCTGAACATCTATTGCTGGGGGGAAATGAATAGGAAAGAATCTAGACTTCTTCTGACTTTAGATTCTTGCTCATACCAATATAAGTGATTCAAGATTTCACTGTTACTGTCATTTTGTCTTGTGACTTTAATTGGCTTCTCCCACACCTGACTGCCCAGATCTCTCTTTCCAGCTCAGCAGAGCTCCTGACAGTGAGTGTTTTAAAGCTATCCATGTCTCTGGAGTTCCCAGGTATTACATATAGTCTTTCTGGTCCACACTTTAACTTTAGTAATTTAGTAACATTTTACCAGATTCTTCCCTACCTACCCAAGTGGGGTGGGGGTGGTGAGGGAGCCTTTGGTTTCAGCTACTTGGTGACTCTGTGACTACAGCTATTTGCTTCAAAAAAATGTCTTACTATGATGGAAGTGATAGTCTTTCCAACTTTCTAAAGCTTAAGTGGAAGCAGAAATATCTGGCTACCACTTTATTCTAGCTGCTGAGAGCTAAACCATCAGCCTGTTAGAATTTTCTACCAGGGACCTTTGCCAGGTTGTTAAATCCTGTGTCACGAGAGAGTAGCTCCATACTGTTAATGCTCCTTATCTAGTTTCACAGTCGACTCCACTTGACCCAGCATCCCTATTATCCATTCTTTACTCCTGCTTATGCATGTTAGCTAGATCCAGCAGCTCTTTTGATGTAAATCCCACTGTGTAGCAGACACAGCACTTTTCCAATTGGATGATGCTGGTATTTGGCTCTGTGAATGGGTGTGATGTTCAGAATGGGAACTGAGAACGGATCTAGAAGAAAGAAAGCGTTGTTTTATAAAGCTCTTGCCATCTGGAAACATCTGAATAGTCCTCGTGTAAGGGGAAGTTTTTTCAAACAAGGAGAAGTAGGCTCCTTCTTGTGCCCTCCATGATTCGGGAAACCCGAGCATCTGAGATCCTCAGATATCTCCATTCAAAGTCTTAGGATCCTATCTCTTCCAGTTCCAGGTCCAGATGTCCCCCTCTGTCTATTGTTAGAATGCAGAAGGTGAGAATCTCTCAGTGGTGCCAAAGTGTGGGTTGGGGAGAGGCAGAGGGAGAGGAGGGGAAGAGGGTCTCAAGCAGACTCCTCGCTGAGCGTAGAGCCTAAAGCATGCCTGGATCCCAGGACCCTCGGATCATGACCTGAGCCAAAACCAAGAGTTGGTGGCTTAATGAACTTAGCCACCCAGGTGCCCCGAGAATGCTCTTTTTAGTCATTTTTTTTTCTTTCACATTCTGAGCTCAGTCCAGATTTAATAGGAAATAAATCCTCCAGATGTCTTTCCTGTATTACACACAAATTAATAATGAAATTTTACTCTTATGTGCAAGAGTAATTCTGCAAGTAACACTTCGATTACATCTTATCACATGGTAGTACATATTGTTATTAGATTTACCCATTTTTTGGCGTATATTTTACCCATACCACTAGACTTAGTTCCTTGAAACAAGGGGACCATAATTTATGCCTCCTTTTATTCCTATCAGAATTATGCTAAGTGTTCTATCTATGAGTGCACTATGTAAAGATTTCAAAGAGAAGAAGCAAGACTATTTAATAGGTCACTAGTATACAGCATAGTCCCTGGCACAGAGAAGCACTTGGTAAGTTTTTGCTGACTGAACAAATTCATTAAGACTAAATTAATTTATGACAAGTATGTATTCTGGTATGTTTGCCTGTGTGTGTGTTTGTGGGTGCTAATACTAATGTGTTATACAAATTTAATAACTTAATTTTTATTTGGGAATAATTTTGAAAATGCAGCTTTTTTTTTCCTGTAAGTTTACTTAGTCTGCTTCAGATTACTATGAGAAAAGTCACTCTTTTATTCCATTTATAAACCACATCATGATGAGCATTCTTGAATTTATTTCTCTATTTCTTAAAACCACAGACCTACAGATGCATTTGAATCAGATCCAAAATCTTTGGGTACTTGAAAGCACATGGGGGCAGGTTGCAGTTTGTGGGGAGCTCTATAACCACGGGCACGTGACAACTAGAAATTAGTAAACCAATTTGGGTGGAAAGAATTGAGCCACATCTTTGTTTGAACAAAATTTACTGACTCTTGTTTATGAAATAGCCCATGAGCTGATAGTCTTAAAAAAACATTAGTGAATGTCAATTAGCTTCGTTTATTTCTTTTTCTTTTGTCTACAGCTTTACAAGCCCTTATAATGTATGTTATAGTGAGAAATAAGTGCGTTTCATTGTGTGGCTGTTTAAGAGTAGCAGAGACTCTGCCAGTATTGCCAATGTGTAGCTGAGAAAGGAAGGACCTAAAGTCAAAGGAGAGTATTCTTTCATTTCTAAGGGGCTTTGCAGAATATTTCCACAAGTCCAGGTGATTTGTACAAAACAAACAAACAAACAAAAAAAAAAACAACCCCAAAACAAAAACAAAAAACATTTGAGTACTTGTTCTGATTGGACCCTATCAAAATGTTATTAACAGATTTTATTACTGAAAAATAATAAAAGACAAAATGTTGATAGATTTTCTCTGGTGGGCTAAATTGTTCCTCTTTTTGGCAAACAAATGACCAGAGGGGGAGCCAGTCAATTTTATTATATGACCTTCATTCACTTTTACTTGACTTTTTGTCATTTCAAAGAGAGTTTCATTTAGTTTCCACGACTTTGACATGGAATTTTTTTTCTCATCACTTTTTCTTCATTTAACTAATATTGGATCTTCTGCTTAGAAACCTTTTAACTTGCCCTCTCATTTTTAGCCTCTTCTTTCTAATGTGCCCCATCTGTTTAGAAATACAGGCCAGCCAGTTTTCTCAAATCTGCTCTTACATCACATTTTATTTCAATGCAATGAAATCATAATAGCATTGCTCAGTGCAAATATGCTTCCTTATTTTGTACCTGCTGCTCTTTTTGAATAAAATATGTTTATTTATCGCCTCTGTCTCATTCCCTGTCTATGTAGCTCACATAATTTCCAATTTGTCAGGTACCAAATCACTTATGTTTTAATGTTCATTTCCCTGACACTGTTCTTGACAATTTCAGACCACCAGCTACGTTAGCCCTGGTCTGCTCCAGAGAAGAACTGATTTAAGTGAGCACTAGATTGAAGCGAGCACTAGAGATCTCAGGAACAATAGCTTATGACTCTTCAGTTTCATGTTCAACAAATAATACAACATCCTGCATAAACGCCTTCTTTTTTTCTGACATGGTAGCAATTGCTGACCTTTTCCTCTATTTTTAGTTTAAATTTCCAGAAAAGGTTATATGATTTTCTGAACTACTTGCACATTTCTATTAAAACCAAACTCTTTTATGTCTGACTATATTCTAGGCTTTTGGTCTGCCTAGGATTGAGCTCTCTGGGATTAGAGGTCTGCCACTGATCCAACCAATAGTGACATGTACGATGGCCAGCCACTCTGCAAGAACCATGGTCAGGCAGGGCCCTGATCCAAAAGTGTGGGCGTGGACAGGACAAGCACGGACTGAAATCTCCATTACTTTCTATTTCTTGATGCAGTAAACACATGACATCACTCTTATGCATACATTTCCAAAAGTGTTCCACTAAAGTTGTCCAACTAGAACACATTTAGTCATTCAGTGTTTTTTGAGTAACCTAATATGTGTCAGGAGAATTTCATGTTTATTCATATGAGGATAAATTAGAGATAGAGAACTGAAAAATAAGACAAAAAATCCTTGCTCTCAGGATGGTTCTGAGAGCTAGAAAGACTATCAATTACTTTTGATAAATTAACATGCGTGATTAAGGACAGTTGAGACATGAGGGAGATAAGATAAGAGAGGAAAGCCTGTGAAAGATCACAGAGGTCTTTGTGTATTAGGATATGAAGTTTTACTTTCCGTCGCATTACAATAGAAAGCCTTCGGAGGTTTTTTGTGTTTTGTTTTTTATTCAAGGGTGTATCATCCTCCGATTTCTGTTTTAAAATAAGCACTTTGGCTGTTGGGAGGAGGGTGTACTCAACGGGAATTAAAAATGGAAGCCCTGTGGGCCAGATAAGAGATTGCTGACCTGGTCCAGATAAAATGATTGTGTTTTCAACTGTACTTGGAGCAGAATGTGATGAGTATAGGTTGCATTAGACATTTTAAAGGAAGAAGCAACAACATTTACCACTGGTTTTTCTGTGGGTTTTACACAATAACTCCAAGAATTGTGACCTGGGTAACTGCTGGGATAGTAGTGTGATCATCTGAGATAGGAAATATTTACTAAGAAATAGATCAGTCTGGAGAATTTCTAAGGGGTCAGGGGTGAACAAGCTTTCTATTTTAACCAAGGTAAATCTGGTATGCCCGTTATAAATCCAAGAAGAGGTACTGAAGTCGTTTGTAAAAGTGAGATTGGAACACAGTGGAAAGAAGCCAGACTGGGGTTAAGGATATGGGAGCCACAACTTCCTGATGGATTTTAAAGCCGTGCAAGCCAATTTAAGTAGAGTAGAGAAGGCTGAAATTGTGTTAATTTAAAGAGCAGCCGAAGAAAGGCTAGTAAAAGGGACTGAGAAAATGGGTCTCATGAGGTGGGAGAAAACAGATAAATCTTGTTTTGTTGGAACTGAGAGCAGAGTTCTCACTCTTCAGGGTGCGTCAAAATCTCCTGGAAAGCTTGTTAAGACACAGACTGCGGGCCACACCCTTTAAGTTTCTGATTCAGTAGATGTGAGATGGGCCCAATCATTTGCTTATTTTATAAGTTCCCACATACAATAAAGGGTCTGACTATATTTTTTGATGTTTGCTGACAGCTTTCAGTCCTCACTCCTCCCTCTTCCTCTTTCCTCCACATCTAGGTAAGCTAGTAAGAAAGCTTGGCTTCTTCCTCCTTTAATTCTGGTGAGAAGTTTGAACCCTCAGGAACCTCAGCCAGTATGAGGGAACCTTTACCTGGTTCTCTCTGCCCCCTGAAGATAATAAAAACCCCAGACCAGTCTCCTTTCCCTGCTCTCACAAGACATTTTTGGACCTGCTTAGAAAACATTCTGCTCTTCCTTAGAAGTTTTATTATGTAATAAACCTTTCATATCCCCTTCGTATGTGTGTGGCGTCATCAGTCTCAAAATATGAACCAAACTTTGGGCAGTGTCCATCCTGTTGCTTCAGGGTGGTCACAGGTGCTGCTGATGTGGAAGCTACTATGAGAGACATTTCATAGCATGGTTTAATAAAGGGTCCTTCATTTTAAAATGCTGCTAAGAAATCAAGTAAGCCGAGGATAGAAAGTTGGCCTTGACCTTAGGGAGATCATTTGTGAATTTAATAAGAGCTATTCTAGTGGAATGGGTTGGGGATATAATGGAATAGAATAGAGTGGACACAGAAAGCCTAGAGAATTCTCTCAATAAGTAATTTTTTAAAAATGTTAAGGTAAAGGGGCGCCTGGGTGGCTCAGTCATTAAGCGTCTGCCTTCTGCTCAAGTCATGATCTCAGGGTCCTGGGATCGAGCCCTGTGTCAGTCTCCCTGCTCAGCGGGAAGTCTGCTTCTTCCTCTCCCACCTCCCTGCTGGTGTTCCTTCTCCCACTATGTCTCTCTCTGTCCAATAAATAAATAAAATCTTAAAAAAAAATGTTAAGGTAGAAAGAAATGTTAAGACATATTTCTATTCTTATCCAGTGATCCAATAGAAAAGGAGAAGCTGGTGTGTGATAGGGAAAGGGGTGCTTGTTAATCAGTTTTTAAGAAATACGAGATATTCTCTGCAACACAATGGACACATTTATCCTTAGACTAGGAAAGAGAGGATTATATCCTATTAGAGACTTCTTGGAGGAAAATGAGGTTGACCCCATCTGATAGTGTCTATTTTCCTTATGACATAAACTGCAATCATCAACTCAATAAAGAGAAAGGGTTATGAAGAAATAGTCAGTGGAGAGTGGGACGTTGATCTTGTAGGTTATCTACGAGGATTCTGGCTTTGGGGTGGGGGCTGGCAGTGATGAGCACGTATCTGAGATGTGTGATAAGTCTGAAGGGAGACCAGGTGATACTGGGAGCCGGTGTTGACTAGGAGGTGGTGACTGCAGCTCTTACACTGAGCTTCTGGGTTCACATACTTTTGTTGGCACTAATTTGTTGTGTGACTTTCAACAAAATCACCACTGAAAAGGCTCACTGTTTTTTATAATATTCTTCTGACATGAGAACGTGTCAGCATTAAAAGGTCTCAATACTGCCATATGAAACAATTTCTTGCTCTACTGTAGGTGGATAATTTATTGTTTTGTCTTTAATTCTAGCTCTGTAGCAGACGTACATTCTACCACGCAAGTGGGTGGCCCAGTGACTAATCATGAAATCAGCACTGGATTTGTTCCTGGAAAACTGAGATTTAATCCCGGAAGAACACGGTAAGAAGAAGTACATGTTCTTAATTTTCTCAAACACTCTCAACCCCACTCCCATGGCTGCTTTAGTTTTGTGTCATTGGGATGGATAAAAATAGTCACTTTGGATCATTCAATCAATTATTTGTTAATTTTTTTTTTCTCTAGTGAGGGCTCCCTGGTGAGCATTCACAGTCATAAAATTGTCTTTCCCCCAAATTCATTGCTATATAATCTTTCAATTTTGCTACTTCCAAATCATGGACTATCTAGCCAAACTATTACCTACTGCTACAGGCAGCTTCACTGGCATGTGATCTGTCTAGTTGGACGGATCCCTTGCTGAGAATGGCCCGATTCTTTGTTTAATACTTTGGTTTCACCATCTTGAAATTCTCTGGACTTGACTTTTTTTAAGCGAAGTCTGATGGAACAATAGAACATGCATGTGACCAGAGGAGACACACTGGGTGGCAGAGCACTCACGTGGTGTGGGTCAGCAGAGGTCAACACCTGCTGGCTCAAGCCTCTCGGCATGGTGGAAGCATGAATGCATAGCAATTGGCATGGCACAGAATCACATGCCTGGGCTGCCAAGCCAGGACTGGAGGCCAGACTGGAGGTAGCAATGGCTATAGCAGCAGAAAAAGTGCCAGCAGCAGCGGCTGGGGGTGGGGCGGAGGGACTCTGCGTGGGTGTCAGGACCTGAGGTGTGAGGCTGCTTGCTCATTTGTCTATAGAGCCTATTCTTGAGGTATCTGCAGACATACTAACTCTCCAGTCTGTGTGCTGGGACAGAACCTGCTGGCAGTCAAGCAGTAAAGTATGTCAGCCAATTATTGCAAAATAAAAGTTTATACATAGGTATTGTAATAAAGAATCCTGGGAGCTATTAGAACATTTCAAAGAGTTTAGAATCTCTAGTTTTGATTACTAATGTAATATTGCAGAGAAAATTCCCACAGGCTTGGAAAAAGAAATGAAATTTAAATATCATTGTATTATTGGAAGAGAACACTATTTTCATATAAAGTTTGGATGACTCTATTATTAACAAGGAAGACAATTTTAAATTAAATTATTATTTTTTTGAAATTGAAGATACAGAAATAGATTGCATAGACAGGCATTTTGAATTATGTGTAAATCATGAAGCTGGTTTGTTCTTTATATGACCCCCACAAGTTATAGAAAATGCCAAAGGAAACATTAAAGTGCCATTATATAAATTTACATTTAAGTTAAATAAGAAACTGATTTGTATGAAGAGTTAAATCTTTTTAGAAAAAATGTTCCCTGAGAAACATCAGGTCCAGATGTACTAAATTTTGTATTTTGAAATAATTTATTAGAAATTTATCCCAGTGTTATTATAGCTTATAAACATTCTTATTGGTTCCAGAAATGGTTGTATCAGCAGAAAAATCCCTCAAAATTAGAAATTTTCAAAATTATTTGCAATCATGCATTTACCAAGAGTGACTAACATTGCTTTCAGTTATATCAATTATATATAAAGTTACTATAAATATAAATGTTGATGACCTTGTAAATGAAAACAGACAAAAATTATATGATTAATCAAGATACTACAGTAAGAAATTACTATTGAAGGTATTGTGTAAAATTATAACAATGTGTTTGCAATTTATAAATTAATATTCTTTTTCCTGCAGTGCTAGTGAACTAAGTTTATTTAAAAAAATCTTTTAAGGGAAAGATTTTTATATTTTTTCACTTTTAATAACAAAGTACTAAGCAAGGGACCCCACATTTTTATTTTGCTCTAGATAATGGAAATTATATAGATGGCCTTAAATAGATGCAGAAATTATTTCAAATTCTGACTCTGGTTATAATCTTACCAAGCCAGAGTAAACTTTAAAATGTATTGTTCAAAGATCTAATATTGGGAAATTTTTAAACTTTTTTAGGACTGCCCCTGAGAAGAGAGGTGGTCCACCATATATACAATGTATATGTCTGTCAATTCCCACCCACAGACCTTTCTGTTATATTGCCGAACTTTTTATTTAGATGCCATGCGGTATCCCACTGGCATCATATCCTGCTGTAAATAATTCACGCTGTATGTTTAAAAATCAGTGAGCTATGCTACGGCATGTAAACATAAGCTGGGCCAATCAGATCTGACTTTTAGTTCTATTTCTACTGCTCTAAGTTGTGTGATCTTGGACAACTGTCTTAATTTTTCTTAGCCACATATATTTATCTGTAAAATAGTGGAGTTGTTTAGATATCTTTTGAACTCCCAATTCTAAAATTTTATATAAACAAAAGTGAATATTTTTGAATATTTAATTACAATGAGGGTTGATTACCCAATCATAAATGCCTACCTCAAAATTTGGGAATTAATATTTTAAAGCAAAATTAATAGTTATTGACTGACTTAATGGAGAGTGTCATGATTTATACATTCCAGGACTGCATCATAAAATCATGATAGGTGAGGGGGGTCCTATAATTAAGTGGTCTTAAGTTTTTACAGAGGAGGGTATGTCGTGGCTGAAGCAAAACTGGCAAAGACCAGGATATATCATTGACAAACTTGGTAATAGGGTTTTTTTGACACTCTTCAGTTTGACATTTGCTGTATAACCCCTAATCCCATTTCCCTTCCTACTTCCTCAATTCTCCACTTTCAGATGTTTAACTTGCAATGTATTTCAGAGCATAGTAGCAAACATCAATATTTGATCTCACTTAAATTTACAAAAGCTTCCTGAAATCCAGTATTACTACAATGACAGAGTCATGCATTGCAGAAAAGTTCTCATTTATCTTCATAGCGCTATAGAAAGCGCATTTGTTGTACTAAAGATGGAGCAATCAGTAAAAACAAAGAAGTAAGTTTCTTCCTATTCCCAAAGTGTCACAAGTCATTTAGTCAGAGGCCAATTGACAGGTATGGTATTATATTATCTGTTCTTGCATAAATAAGGTCACATTATATGGTGCAAAGTCCCAGATAGTGCCTTGTGTTTGCTTAAATACTGTGGTAGAAATTAACAGCTCTGAGTAATTGATCACAGCGCCCATGATGCCTGTTTGTTTCTAGAATTCTTTGCAACTTCTGGGTCTGTTTATTCTGGGCCTACTCATTCTTTGTTTCCAGACACTCTGTTGATTTCTGAACTGAATTCAGGCTTCCTTTCTAACACAGCCTTATAAACAAGCGATGAGGAGATATGCAATACCCCAGTGTTGATCTGAGACTTCTGAAGTGCTGTGTGGAATACTTGGCACACTGTTCAGCTTTTGAGCAAAGAGAGAGATTCAGATCAGTCTTCCACTCTTAATCTGACTTTATATAATAGAGGAAACCATGTGGATAAAATTAGGAAACTTAGAATATTAGAACAAGAAACTATTCTGGAATGGAAAGAATGCTATCCTGTAGAGTCCTCTTTTGGATATAATATTGGCCAAAAATTTTACTGAAATTGAAGGGGAAAGTCTGAGTTATAATAGTTATTTCCTCTCTTTCTTTAATGCCATTTCATATTAAACCAAGAGAAAAAAATAACGTGCTCCAAATTCTGTCACTGGATAAATTACTAAATTTTATAATGGAAATCAGCAACAAAATTAATATTTTACCAATGAATGTGACATCATTAAAAATGAATCACCGCAATAGCATTTATTTTTATTCTGAAATAACAAGTCTTTAGCTCAGAATCACATTATCCAAAATTACTTCTACTCATTCTTTAAAACTTGAAAAAATATCTCTAACAATTTATCATTGATGTTGCCATCTTTTCTAAATCTATTCCAATTTAAGAACTATCGTTAATAAAAACACTGTGTTTACTTATTGCACAGTATAGTCATAAGGAATAATAAATGCCATTGAAATGCTTCTATAGAACTTACATACAAATAAAAATGTACCTACCAGTATTGTTCCTTAGTTTATCAGTTATAAAATAGCTAGTAAAAATAAGCAGAATTTTATTATCATCTTCAGGAAATACCTACCCTAGATTAATATTTGAGTCATTTAAAAATTTTGAATCTGTACGTTCCATTGGTCTTTGTATCCAGCTGTTTCATGTATCCAAGAACGTTAAATCTATAACAATCACAGCATTTTTCACAGCTGTTATTGGTTAAATCGCGTCTTTCCCCAAATCCATATGTTGAAGTCCTATCCTTCTGTACCTCCAAGTGTGACCTTCCTTGGAGATAAGTTGTCTTAGACAGGTCAGGCTGCCATAACAAAAATACTTACAGACCAGGTGGCTTAAACAAGAAACCTTTATTTATCATAATTCTGAAGGACAGGAGGTCACAAGGTATTGGCAGATCCAATCTCTGGTAGAGTCCCTTTCCAGGCCTGTAGACAGCCACCTTCTCTCTTGTGTCCTCAGATGGTGAAGAAAGAGGGAGACAGCAATATCTCCTGTCTTTTCTTATAAGGGCACTAATCTCGTGGTGATGGCTCCAACCTCATGACCTAATTACCTCTCAAAGACCCCATCTTTAAATATCATCGCATTGAGGATTAAGGCTTCAACATAAAAAAATTTGGAGGGACATAAACATTCAGTCCTTACTAAGGGTCTTTCAGAGAAAATCAAGTTAAAATGAGATCATTACAGTAGGCCCAAATATAAAATGACAGCTATACTTACATAAAGGGAAAATTTGGAGACAAACATGCACATGGGGAGAGTCAAATGAAAACAAAAGCAGGATCAGGGTGATGCTTCTGTAAGCCAAGGAATGCCCAGTACTGCCAGAAAATCACTAAAGGTTAAGTGAGAGGCATGAGACAGCTTCTGTTTCATAGGCCTCAGGAGGAGCCAGCCCTGCCAACACTTTGATTTAGGACTTATAGCAACCAGCTCTCTGAGACAATAAGTTTCTGTGGTTAAGCCATCTATCTAGTTTGTGATACTTTGTTATGGTAGCTGTAGGAAACTACTATAATATACGATGGTATGTGCATAAACCGTATATATACTTGTTTGTAATTATATATAACTCCATACTTCACATGTACGATACATGTTTTTGGAGTGTATGTAAAAGCAAATGGAGATATGGAAAGAAAATTCATTTCAGTGGCAATAAGAATATGGAAGAGGGATTATTAAAGAATTGGGTTTATCTTTAACATTCTAATTTGCAAACAAGAGAGCAAATTAATAGGCACTTGTACAATTTGAGCTTTGTTGAGGCTGTTGTGATATCTCATCTAGAAAATTCCAGTAGTTTTCTACTGGGTTTATTTTATTTAAATTCTATGTATTTATCATTTTTCCACTTAGAGAGATCTGCTAACCCTTCAATAATCAATGCTTCCCCCAGGAGTGCCAGGTGAAATAGTTATTCCTTCCTATGTGAACATACGATACTATGCTTTGATTTCTGTTACGATGCACCGAAGAAGGATCTTTTACAACAATTGTTTGGAATATGTGTGTGTTACTCACTAGAGTGTGAGTCCCTTGATGTAAGAGACTTTCCTGCAAAAAGAACATTTATCATTCTGCTTTGTAAAGAGTGGAAGCTTCAAAATTGTTTGCTGAATTTTACATTATACTGACACTTGTTTCTTATGTTACCTTGGGCAAAAAACTAAATACGTACCACTTAAATAATAATACTTACCACAAGGGTAATGGTAGATATTTAATATGAAGCATATGTAAAATATTTTGGCACCCTGTCTGGAATTTTGTACCCCAAAATTAAAGTTTGTTGTTGTTGTTATAGTTTCTGCATTTGCATAAAGATATTGGGATCCCATGTATTGTTTGGATATATAGTGGTTTACTGGTTACTCTACTAATAAAAGCCCTACAGCAATATATATAAGATCCAGGATGAAGCTAGTAGGTTGGGAATGTTTACAAGGCAACACCAGGGGCAGCAATTCTCTGGGAATCCAGATGCTTATCTCTCATGGTGGCTTATCCCTAACCATAAACTATGTGTTTCTCTCTTTTCTTTTAGCCTCCACTCGTACTGACCTCACCCTAATTTCTGTGTGCTTCACATTTCTTTCTATTTTCCATACCCTGCTTTATACCAGGGCCTGATTGTGCTTTCCTAACCTTCACAGATAATCTGATCATTCCTCCTGTTTGTTTCACTTTTGCGTGAAGATTTGGCTGTGTACTTAGCCCTGGAAGATGTTCTATTTTAGAAAACCCAGTTGAAGAAGGATGTGTAGAAAGAGCTCTGAGAAACATGACAAGGATGGTAAATTGTCTGGAAACACTGTAAAGTGAAGACCAGTTGTTGATTTTGATGAAGCTAGGAAAGAAATAGGATATGAGATGGTGGTAATAGTTTTCACAAAATTGAAGAATTGGCAGCAAAAAGCTAGAGTACCTTTTCTGTCTTTCCAGAGATCAAGACAAGAAACACTGATTTGAGAAACATGAGACATAGAACAGGCAGAAATCATTTCAATATGAAGTTCTTTACACATCTTTAAATATTTTTCTTTCAAGATTTACTTTATGAAACATTTTTGGAACTTTTTATTACAAAAAGGAAGATTTCCCTCTCTCAGTAAAGATGCCAGGAGCAGTTGGAGTATGATATGTCATCTTGAGGAGCAGTTGTATGGACCCAAAGTACTATTTATGTCTTTTTCAGCCAGTGGGTCCATATACGCTTTTCCATACTCTTCCTTCCTGCAGCTACTCTCCTCATCCTTTGTGGGATCTGGTCGCCATCCTCAGCCATTTGTTTTCATGTCTCTCTTCTACTGTCAAGTCCAAAAGTGACAGAACATTTGGTCTAAAGCACAGTTGTTCAAAGGACTCAAAATTTCTGAATTTTGAATGATATCTTCCTTTTGATTCCAGGAGTTCAGTGAAAGATCCCATCCTGTAAGCATTTTCTGTAATTTCTCATGTGGGTACATCATGAGGTGAGAATTATTTCTAGGATGAACTCCATGGAGTTCTCTAGAATTCCATGAGAATGCCTTCTAGGATGAACACCAGATAACGTCATTCTGGGCAGCATAGAGAACCATTAACCTTAATTAAAACATTTTAGAAGAGGTCAGATGCTCAACTATTAGGAATGTTGCAATTCGTACGTTAACGGGAGATGAGACTATATTACTTGTGCTGTATTATTTGTCTTGTATTTTTTAGGAAATCTGTGCCCACTTCAAATTCTCTTTGTCTCAACTTTTATTAGAGACGCTGCTTTGTTGATATGTTTCACAAGGATATATCCAGGTTCATGTAGGTATAGCATAGAAGTCCCTTGCCCCAGTCTTCAACCTCAGTCCTAGTTCTTGCCCTTGGCCTTCTCTGACATGGGACAACCCAGGCAATGTACTTGGAACTTTACCCAGAATTTATATATCTGGTAAACTCTTGATGTTTGGTAAACTCCTGATGCTTTGTCTTTGATATAGCATAATTCCTGCTAAAAATTAGCCTCTTGCCTTCAGGTTATAACCTCATACCCCTTCTGGCCTGGAGACGCAAGTAGATCAGAAGTGACACAAAGCTGGATATGAGTTTGCTTTCCCTGTGTACGGTGCCTTCGAAAACATCACCATAAAAATGCTTGTTTTACTAGCATGGTATATTGTATAGTATTGGCTCATATCAAGGGACTCATTTTATGTCAAAAGAAGTGCAGTGATGGGTACAAAATTATGGAATCTGCTGATCTAACATATATCTCATTGCCCAGGAGATGTTGATCTAATGAAATGATAAAATAGCCTATGAAAACTGGGGCTTGTCTTCTGGGGTGTGAAATATATTTCTGTAACGAAAGCATATATCAGGCCACTCTATGTTTGTGCCCCAGGACTTCTTTGCTCTTGTGTCTCTTCCTCAGCAAAGAAGTTAATATCTCTTGGAACAATCTCTGAACATGGGGACAGGAACTGATAAATAAATACAACTTTTTTTTTCTTGTCAAGGTTTCTCATGAGGTTTCTCATATGGCTCCCAGAAATTAAGTATTTTGTTTCCATAGTAGTGGCCAATTTAATAACAAATTGGCTCCCTCATGCATCACTCCTGGTTTCCGGGATCATAGTCTCAGACAAACAATTCATACATCATCCTTTGTCTCAGGCACTATTTTCTGAGAAAAACAGGGTAAGACAATATCTAAGATCTTTACCAACTCTTGCAATATATTAATTTTCCTAAAGATAATTGTATTCTAAATCTAACTTTTCCATAATAACCTAGCGGAAGGATCCTGGATTCCTTTCTCTGAAAGGAGTTGTCACTATCTGCTTTTGATTGAAAAGCTTCAGGGTACATTAAGTAACTCTTCTTAGTCTATGGCTTAATGGATACAGTTTTATGATATCAATTGTTTGTAAGACAAAGTAGAGCTGAACCAAAATGGCATGATTAACACAACAGAGCCAAGTTTAGACATTAGCATTTGGCAATGAGAATATGCAATCAGAATACTTGGCAAAAACTGTTGCTGTGGATTCATGTAGATGAGAATGGACAAGTGTTTCTTTGTGGCCATGAAAACCACAGTTTTATTGTTATAACATAAATAACTCTAGGCAAAGGGTCTTGGCAGTCATGTCTGACTTACTTTTGAGAATCTATAGACATTTTTAATCCTTAAATAATTTTTCTTTCTTTCACTCAGATGTAAAAGCATGAGAAATTCTACCACTTAATCCTTTGATATGATTAAGCTTAGTCTGTGTGTGAGTGCTACCATGATGGATGAGGACCAGATTTGTAGAATTCACCACTGGAATAGCTAATTGGTTTCCTGCCATTTGAGGTTGAGTTACTCTGTTATACTTAGATGAGTGCTGGGTTCTTAAGATTGTCACCTGAATGAAAATGAATGTCAATGAATGTCCAGTTTCTTGTATTTATGGAGGATAAAAAACCAAAAATCAAGATTTCCCAGAGTCCTTTTCAGATTCTAGCTGTAAAATGTGTTTGGCTAGTTGGATCCCCTTGGTGATTTGAAAGGCAAAAATGAAGGCACACTTACCTTCCTGAACTCTTGACTATTACCAAAGTCTAACAGTATGGATATATGGGACTTCTCAATAGCAGCATTCACTGTGCCTTCACCAATGTGAGAGGTACTTACAAGGTAACGGTGGCTATTTCTTGCTTTCAGCATAACCATAGCAGCAACCTCAAAAGTCACTCCCTCAGTGGGTCAGTGCTATATTATTCATGGAGAACTTCCAGGGCATCCCCAATACTCGTTAGAACGAGTTTCTAAGAGCTAAATTCCCTGTATCAAATATCTTCCTGCTGCAAATACCCAAGGCATTTTCTGTTTTTTTTTTCCCCCCTAAACCCTGTTGGATGCATCAAATTAAGGAGAACTGAGTCCCACAACATGATGGACAGTGGAATTTCATGTGATTGAAGGAGTCCCATCGCAGAGATTAAGAATGTAAAGTGAAATATATGTTCACATAAAATTATTTTCTTAGGAGAATAGCATGTGTGAAATGTATTAGTGAAAGTGAGAGGAGCCAGGTCCAAGGTGGAAGTCCTGGCTTGTGTGTGTCTGAGGACTTAGTGGAGTCAGAGGCCTTGGTGACAGATCAAGAGATGACACGAATCTTGGGGCTTTTGTGTACTCTGGACCTTAAACCATGATCCCTTCTGTAACCCCCCTCAAAAAAAAAAAAAATCCATTTAAAGTCCTTTCTCAAAATTAAAAAAAAAATAGGGATTTCAATTTTATCTGACTTCAACTTAAAAAATATGCAAAAATACAAGATACACTTGCACATTGCAATGTGTTCACATTTCTGTCTCCCATTCGGTGATCTTTAAGTCAGAGCAACATTTTAAGGGAGAAGGTCCATGTCACACATCCGGCACTGATAAGTTTCTTCGATAGATACATGTAATTCTAGATTGTCGGACAATTAAGGAAAACTGTTCTTATGGTCTATGATTATGCATGTTAGTTAGATGCCATCAATCCCTCACAATTCCATCCATAGACAGACACCCTGGTATACGGACTGATTGTAACTTCAAGAACAATTCATGGATTCGAGAACCTGAGGTTTAAATCATACTGAACTTCTGATTGGCTGAATATTAGCTCTTCACTGACTTATTTTTTAAAGAATCCTAAAATAGTACCAAATCTGTTAGCATTATTATCTGGGATTCATTAAATACAACATGCATGGAAGAATTTTTTAAATTGTATATTTTTCAGTTTTGGTGAGTGGTGAAAAAGCTGACTTCCAAAATACCTTTCCAATGATAGTCTTTTATTTTTGCAGGGAAATATGGATTATTCCCCATGTTAACTCAGCAGCTCACATGGCATTTGAAATCATGGATGACACAAAAAACTTGTCTCTGAATCATTTTGTAACAGCTGTTTCCACTCTATTTGTTTTTAATACCATATTATTTTACTATATTATATTACTATGTAATTATTATATATTACTGTATTTAACACTATATTACATTTTTCATAATCTCTACTCTTAAACAGTGATCTGCATGGCATAGAAATTTATACATTATAATAAATTGAATAGCATGGAGATAGATCAGACAGAGATGTGATTTTTAAAAATGAAATCAAATTATGTTCAGGCATCATGAAGAAACAGTTATGCAAATAGTGAACATAAATCATTCATTGGATTGAGTATATAGTGAATTAAGGTAAGCATGTGAACAATGCCCTTCATTTTCTCTAAAACTTTAATAAATAATCACACACACACAAAATAGAAACGTGGTAAAATAGCCCCAGCTTAGATGTTGAAGAGTGTTTCTGTTGCTCCCTACTTTACTGAACATAAAACCTCTATTCTTGTGTAAGGGTTTGAGAAAAAAAAATGTATGGATATACTGACTATTAAGTACAATGCTTCTCTTAGTGCAGTATAATCACTGGGGACTTCTTTGCACTGATATTTTTGAGAATAAATTTAATATTTAAATTTAATTAGAAATTTTAATATCTGCTTCTGTCAGGCTGTCTCAGTGCCTGACGAAGAGGGATGGAAATGGATAAATTCTGAGAATATTAATCTTCTGTTGGCTTGAATAATTCCTTTGAGACAGAATTGAACATTTTAGTGGTTGCGTGGAGTCACAGAGGTGATCTATTAGTGCAGTGGTTTGAATCACTAATGCTTTAATGTCTGGAAGACAGGCGATGGGAATGTTAGTGGAGTTAGCTTCCAGATGATGGAAGGTTCTCTCTCCCTCTCCCGTGAATGCCTCCACACACTTTTATGACAGCATCTACCTATTATTATAAGTTCATGTTGAAATTGTTTGCCAAAAATTCCTGCACTTAAGGAGACAGAAGAGACAACAAAGAAAAAGTATCTGGCAAAAAAGTATGTGTCCTGTATCCCTTTATCTGCTGCTCTTTGGAGACTTTCATAGGATAATATGATCAAACAAATGCTTTCTGTTGTATGCCAAAATTTCTCCAAGAAAATATTTCATCTAACATGTGGCTTTGACTTTTTCTGTCAACCACCTCTCTTCTCCAACCATCTTTTCTTCTTTACATCTTTAAAATTAATTATTACATAAATTTCAAGGAAATCAAGCCAGGTTTTTAGAGTTCCTTCTTTATGCTACTAATCTTTTCACAAAATTAATTGATACCTGCTGATTCTTTTCCTCATTACTACATAAGCCCTTGCAAGCTGCCTTCTACTCTTGCCCTAACCCCATAACCAACCATTTCTTTCTTTGGGTCAACAGTGTCTTTTCAGTGACCAATCACAGAGATTTTCTGTTCCATATTATTACCCCTCTTTCTTAAACTCTGTCTCTGGTTTTAATTTATATAACATTATTTATTTAGTTCCTTTTCCTACCTTCCTGTCTCTTTTCTTTCTTGTCTTCTTTCTTTCTCTGTCACTTTTCCTGGTATGTTTTCCACAATTCCTAAATAAAGGTGTCCCCCAAAGTGTGCATTTCCTTTGTCATTGTACTCTTGGTCATATGCTTCCATGATTTCAAAAAAAATCTTGAAATAACTTCTAGCTCTCTTGGTGACCAAGTTCCTCTTTCCATTAAATTCCAGATGCTGCTCAATATGAATACTGAATTTTTTCTTGTGCCCTTAATTGAGGTTTCTACTTTTAGATACCTATTTAAAATGTAATAAATTTAAATAGTCTAGAATTGTAACAGTGCTAAATTTTTATGCAAAGATAAATTGTAAGTTGAGCACACCTGTTATTACCAATAAAATATTCATTAGTGTTTGAAATTGTGAAGCCTAAGTCATATAATTTTACATATAAGAAAAAAAATAATGAAAATTACTGACCAAGGAAGACAGGTTTCGCAATTAATTGTCTTTTTAGTTGGCATTGATTAGGTTTGGTCTTACTCCAACTTTCCTGCACTCATTAGATTTTAAACTAGAATTTCAACAGAAGACAGCACTGTAACTCATCTCCCTTTACATTCTGAAAATCTGTTTCATGTTAACACATTGTGCATAAATAACACAGCCAGAAAGTTATGTACGTCAAGTGGACACTCATTCATTTAACACATGTACAACATACTTTGCTCACCAACTTGCTAACCACCGTTGAGGGGTCAATTCCAGGTCATAACATGAGTTATCTGAGTTTTCTCTAAATTAAATGGTGGCAATTATTTTTCAACTAGGTTTTACTTTGTTGATAACAAAGATATTATATTTTAAATATCAAGAAAAAGGAAAGTAAGAAATTACAAGCAAAAGTACTTTTGTAATTTGAAGGTAAAATACATAAGAAAAATAAGGCAAATGTAAGTGAAAAATACTGGGAAAAATAAAAGTATAATCACCAGAGGCGCCTAGGTGGTTCAGTCACTTAGGCATCCAACTCTTGGTTTTGGCTCAGGTCATGATCTCAGGTCGTGGAATTGAGTCCTGAGTCGGGCTCTACACTCAGTGTGGAGGCTGTTTGAGATTCTCTGTCCTCCCTCTGCTCCTCTTGTGCCTGCGCATGCTCTTTCTTTCTCTCAAATAAATAAATAAATCTTTTAAAAAAAATACAACCACCGAATGCAAAACTCTTACTTAGTCTTTCAATTATCTCAAGTGACAGTTTAGCTTATATCACAGAAGGTCAGATCTTCTGGACTATTTCTGTCAAATATAAATAACCTATTACATTTCATGTTCATTTATTATTATAGACAGACACATTTTATTGCCATTCTAGAAACACATCAATAATAGTAAAATCTTAGTTACTTGGAGCCAAACTAATTAGTATGCATTATAAGTAAAAATTGCAGTATTTCATTTTTCTAGATAAAGAAAGCCAAAATAATAACATTTCATTTAACCAGGGGTATGTTGAAGAAGTAGAGGATATTGGGGGGAGGGAGGAGGAAGAAAGATAAACCCTCAGAAACTAATTTCTGACAATTTTGTGAAAATATCTCTGTCTCCCTTCAGGTCAAATTAATTGTTCTTTCCCTTGTGCTTTTATAGCACAATTTATTCTATTCAAATAATTTGGAATTATTATAGTGTTAACTTTTTATAAAAAGCTAAATTGAACACACCTCTTATTATCAACAACAAACTCTAGGTGATGTTTTCAGTATTTGAAACTGTTTAGCCTAAGTCTTATGATTTCATACATAAGAAGGGAAGATATATGAAGAGATTGTTTTTATTCATTTATATTACTTTTTCTCCCATTAAACCAAGCTCCTTGAGAGCAGGAACCATGTATAAATCATCATTGAATCTCAGATATTAACCCAGCATGTGAGTTGCCATTTTCACTCAATAATTGTTACAGGAATTAAAATAATAGTTTTATTATATAGTAATTATAATATGCCTAGAATCATTCAAAATTAGCAAACATACTTGCAAAATGTTAAGAGTAAGAATAAAATATCCTAAAAAAACAAGATTGGGGGTCTCCTGGGTGACTCAGTCAGTTAAGCGTCTGCCTTTGGCTCAGATCATAATCCCTGGGACCTGGGATCGAGTCCTGCATGGGGCTCCGTACTCAGCCTGGAGCCTGTTTTTCCCTCTCCTCCCCACTTTTGCTCTCTCTTGCTCTGTCACTATCTCTGTCTCTCTGTCTCTCAAACGAATAAATAAACTATTTAAAAGACAAACAAAGAAACAAATAACCCCAAGATGAATTGCAGCCCTAGCTCTGAATAACATAAATTAATAAAGTTTTTAGATACTGCTATCATAAATATCAAAACATCTACTAAACCTGGAGGATAAAATGTTATTAGGGATTGCACTAAAAAGGAAATACCATTCCCTATTTTTAAACACAATTGAAGCTAGAAGTCTTTCATATATGATCCTTCTTTCTCATAAACAGGAAAGATTTTGTCATATACACAGTGATGTATATGATTTTCTCTCCTAAGCCAAAAACACTTGAGAATTATTAACTCATTTTTCTTCTAACCATATACCTTTGTCAAGATAATCTGCATGCAAAACCTCAGGATTTTAAGGGAGTTTCCCACTTGGCCAACTTTGTAATGGAAGAGACCCATAGCAAATATAGTTCCAAAGCATAAAGGAAGAAGTGTGATTTCAGGGAATTTGAGTGGCTTGGGAGTTTGGGGTTTATAAAGATCTAGTTTGGTTATTGACTCTTTTCTGAGTGTGGTTCTATATAAGCTTCAATTTCTCCACTTGTAAGTCAGAAATAGTAATTTACTTCTGATCTTATCCTTGGTAATATTAACATTTTTTTCATGGCTGTCTTGGATGTTCATCATATTATTATTCGTGTGATTAAGTATATTGCAACATTCATGGAAGGATGAAGTCAGGTATTCTACATCTGCTCTTTGGTATTTTCTGTTCATGTTAAATTTACTTGGATTTTTATTTTTTATTTTATTTTATTTTTAAAAGGTTTATTTATTTATTTGAGAGAGAGAGAGCATACATGCATGCACACATGTGTGAGCACAGGGAGGAGCCGAGGGTGAGGGAGAGAGAGAATCCTTAAGTAGATTCCCTGTTGAGTGTGGAGCCTGCCCCAGGGCTCAATCCCCAGATCCTGAGATCGTGACTTGAGCCAAAATCAAGAGTTGGTCACTAAACAGACTGAGTCACTGAAATGCCCCATAGTCATATTTTTAAAAAGAAATACAATTTATTAACTGTCTTGAAGACCCACCATTTCATTTCTAAATGGAGTTAGATGCTATTGAGACACAATATAAGAAGATATTTATAAGAGAAACAAACACTCAGCGGTGCCAAATGCAATTTTCCAGCAGTTTTTTTTTTTTTTTAATGCTGATTCGAGATTGGTCTTTGATGAAGTAGATTTTTTAAAAAATAAGCAATTTTGGCATGTACTCATTGATTTCGTATAAATATAAATTAAGTATTTTTAACAAGATATTTTAAATGGTTATTTGGCTTCATGTGGACAAGACATAATAAAATGCTATTTGCTTGGTTTTTGTCTTTTGGCCACAGATTTCACTGTCTACATGAAATCACATCCTGATTCTAATAAAACAAATTGGAGGTTCCTATAATCTGAGAAAACTTAAGTACTTTATATAAAAATGGTATGAGTTGCACCAAATTTAATTGTTATAATACACTTAAAAGATAATTACTTAAGGATCACCTATCGTTTGATGGTGGAAAACAAAGCTGACTCCATCACAGACACTGTTTATGGTTTTGACTATAATTTTCAGTGATATGAGAAAAGGCACAAGGTTCTGCATGGCTCAAGCCTGTTAAAGAACTAGAATTACATTTTTATTTCTTACATTTTTATATTCTCCCCCTTCCACCAGTATTGCTTTGGACAGCACTATGAGTAAATTGGTGCAAATGAATTAATTGTCCATTGTGTGTTGATGTTAAAATATTGAATCATGAAAATTTACGTTCGCAATGGTTAGTATCCAAAGTAATGGTTATTGGTTACATTTTTTTGGTCAGGATGACTGCGTAAGTTCAATGAATCTGTTCAGATAGCAGCATATGTTACTTCTTTTTGGTCAATACATTCATTCTTTTTACTGATGTACAATGCTGAACTTCAAAGATAATGCTAAAGGACATGTATCAAATCTGTCACTTATAATCTCTGTGAGGTACTCTTGTGGAATAATCTATGCCTGGTGCTTTCTTGAGTGGAGAATCTCTTTGAAAATATAATTTATTTATTATGGCCATTTTTTTTCCAGTTTAGACTTTCTATACCTTGTGTGTCAGTTTCAATAACTTATATTTTCATGAAAGCATCTATTTTATTCAGGTTTACAAATTTATTTCATGCAGTTGAACAAAGAACTCTCTTAAAATAGTCATAATAATTTCCTACATATCGATGGCAACTTTCCACTTAGTATTTCTTATTTTACATAATTTTATTATCTTCCTTTTAATCTTGATTTGCTTTAGTTAACATTTTATATATTTTACTGTTTTATTATATAAATAAATTCTTTTCATAGAATAAGTTAATTTACGTACAAATAATTAAATTACCCATACATCTGTTATTTTGTCAGTCTTAAATGATTTTTTACACATGTAAAAAATGGGGAAATAACATTACCCAATTTCTTTTCTCCTTTCTGTGACAAATCTTTTTATTTTTGTCTTTTCCAAGATGTTAGGGTGTATGACATTCATATGGTAATTTGTAAACCCAAACTCCATATTTAACTTATTTATAGTCACACATGCTTCTTGCCGTAAATTCATCATCATTTCAAGGTTGTCTGAAGTTCAGCCTCAAGTAGTGAATTAAGCAAAAGCTTATAAGCAATACATGAGCAATGTATTGCAAAATGTATCTGTTTCTTTTATATTTGAATGATGACTGTGTCATATATAATATCATTGTGTCATACTTTCTCTCTCCTGAGGAACTGCACTGTCCCATTGGCTTCCCCATTGGCAAGTCCAGGTCCTTTCCAAGTTATTGTGAATTAGTTATAGGAAAGGATTTATGGGCAAGTTCTTTCATCTGTTACATCTCTCAGGCAACTGAGTATATTGCTTCCAGTTCAATCACTGTCCTTTACACTACCTGACTGATAAGTTAGTTTATGAAAATATTGCTCATCTCTATGATTGGAAATCAAACCAAGTCCACGGAAGCTCCCACTGCCATCTCAGGGACCTACTTCTTATTATTGCCAACAGGAACCCGTCAATTGGTGCCTTTGCTTGTGTCTCTTACTTTGGAGAAGTGTTACCTACCACTCAGTGTACCCTAAACAGAGCTTGCTGTGTCTTCCTACACTCCCTTTTGACCATTGCTACATTTGAAATCCCTTCTTATTCACTTGTGATACAAGGTTTGTGGTTTCTGTAAGGTTTATCAAAGGTAGAATTTGCATTATTGTTTCTCATTCTCTTTAGAAATTTCGAGTAAATCCCAAGAAGAAAGACAAAAAGACAGACTTAACTGCATCCTGATAAAACTACAAATTGTAAAGTGTATTTGTATTATTTTAAAAATAATAACTCAGCGTGATGCTAATAAATTGTATTATTTTAAACCATTGAACTTAGCAGAATACTTTATTCTTAAAGATAGCAGATCTTAGTAGTAAGATAGAATGGGTAAAAGAGAAGAAAAATTGAAAATGATTTCACACAGATTTGTTATGTCCCCTTTATAAATGTTTAAAATGAAAGTATTTTTTAAGTTTATGTGTCGATTTTTTGTGAACAATTAATTGCAGTCGTCTGTTCTTTATTACTATTTTTATTTTAAAATACATTTAACACACAAAGTTATATTAATTTCAGGGGTACAACATATTGATTCAACAATTCTATACATTACTTAGTGCTTACCATGGTAAGTGTAGTCACCATGCACTGTTATTACAACATTATTGACTATATTGCCTTTGTTGTACTTTTCATCTTTGTTACTTATTTATTTTATGACTGGAAGTTGTACCTCCTAATCCCATTTATCTGTTTCACTCATTCGCCCCCACACCTCCCCTCTGGAAACTACCAGTTTGTTCTCTGTATTTAAGAGTCTGTTTAATGGCTTATTTGTTGTTGTTTTTTTGATTCCACATATAAGTAAAATCGTATGTATTTGTCTTCTCTTGTCTGACTTATTTCACTTAGCATATGGTCTTTTAGGTCTATCTATGTTGTCGCAAATGGCAAGATCTCATCCTTTTTTAAAGCCCAATAATATACATATATATATATAAATATATGTTTATATACATATGGCACATCTTCTTTATCCATTCATCTATTGATAGACACTTGGGTTGCTTCCATATCTCAGCTATTGTAAATAATGCTGCTATAAACATAGGGATGCATATATCTTTTCAAATTAGTGTTTTAGTTTTCTTTGGGTAAATACCCAGTTGTGGATCATCTGGTATTTCTATTTTTAATTATGTGGGGAAACTCCATGCTGTTTTCTGCAGTGGCTGCACCAATTTACATGTTTGCCAACAGTTGTTATTTCTTGTCTTTTTGATTCTAGCCATTCTGACAGGTGTGAGGAAATATCTCACTGAGGTTTAGATTTGCATTTTCCTGTTGATTAGTGATGTTAAGCATCTTTTCACATCTGTTGGCCATCTGTATGTCTTTGGAAAAAATGCCTATTCAGGTCCTCTGCCTATTTTTAAGTGGAGTATTTGTCTTTTCAGTGTTGAGTAATAAGTTCTTTATATATTTGGAATATTCACTCCTTATCGGATATGCCATTTGCAATTACCTTCTTCCATTTAGTAATTTGTCTTTTTTCTTCGTTGATGGTTTCCTTCACTGTGCAAAAGTTTTTCATTTTGGTGTAAACACAATAGTTTATTTTGCTTTTGTTTCCCTTGCCCAGGGTGACATATCTAGAAAAATGTTTTTAAGGTTATTGTCAAAGAGATTAGTGCCTATGTTTTCTTCTAGGAATTTTATGGTTTCAGGTCTCACAACAAAGATCTTCCCTTTGTTTTTGTTTTTGTTTTTGTTTTGTTTTGTTTTTTTACTTTAAACTTTTTGTTTCAACTTAATGGTTAAAATTGTAGGGTATGGTGCCCTATGGTATGCGTATTACTCTACAAAATGACTCAAATGTAAAAGCAACATTCTTCTTTTATCCTTTACATGTTCTTCTAATAACTAAACTTTTTATTGGTTTTATAAAAGTAAAAATTTACATTCCAAATAAAATTTTAGTGCATCAGTGCCCTAATAAATTTAATCGCTACAATAGGCCAACAGATTTCTTTTCCAAAATATAAATTAATTATTTCAAAGCCATGTATTTCAGAGTATGTAGATAAAGTTTAAAAATGTAAATCATCGGTTTTATAGAGTTTGCTGAAATTTTCCATTTTATCTCCATGAAATCTTGTTTGAAAGCAAGTGTTTGAAAATAGTGTTTTACGGCTTCTTGTAACAAGTACATGGATATTTCAGGTATATGATCAACATCACTTACCCAGTATGGTGAACCAGCAGTAAATCTTGTAGGAAATGGGGGAGGGCAATATATTTAAGGCACACATGCATAGATGGCATAATATTTTTTAAATATTTCTTCTTCCTCTTTATTTCTCTCCACCTTCTAGGATTATAATTGGATATCCTCTTTTTTTTTTTTCCTGTGATTTCAGTTGCCATAAGATACTATTTCTGAGTTTCTTTTCATATAGAAGCAAATCCTACTGATGGATGACCCCAAATCCATACTGACGATGTTCTCTTTCATTGCGTCACACTACAGAGGATGGAAAGCCAAATACTCACTTTTCCAGCCTCATATTAGAGCTTGTGGAGACTACAAAGTTCTGTTTTTGTCTATGAATTTAAATGGAAGTTGGGTCAAAAGCTTCTGGAAAAAGTTCATTACATTTCAGATGGAATGTATTCCCACCTATTCTATGCATTAAAGACATAATTTCTGCCACTATGACAGCCTTCTTGGATGCATAGTGCTGTAAAATGATATGCTAAAAATTGTGAAGCTGAAATGCAAATGAAACCTGAATCTTCGATATTGTTGAGACACTGAACCAACCCTGCAATTTCTATACTTAGACTTTAAAATTTTTTCATTATTGTGCTGAAAAAAAATTATCAGTCCAATCTGAATTCTAAACCCAATAAAAGCATGTTTCTAAAAAGAGTATGTAAAAAAAAAAAGACATTTTCAGATAAATGAAAGCTTCGAAATTGTGTCTCTAGCAGAATGCACTATAGGAGAAGTTGAAGGATGTTCCTCTTCAGGATGAAGGGAAATGGTACTTCCTTCATAGTTAGACTGGATAGAGTAATAGCTATTGATATATTCAGATCTGAAGGAACGAATGAAGAGCAGAAGAAATGGTAAATAATTGGATAAATAGAAAAACTATGCTTAATTTTTAGCAAAATTTCGTACAAGATAAATTACTTTTTAAACCCAGAATGTAACATTATAGATAAGGGTTTATGAATTAGGTAAAAATAAAAGTTATTACAACAGTCAAAAGAATGAGAGCTAAGTAAATAGAATTATATAATGTTATAATATTTAATGGGAAATGTAAAGTAGAAAGTCATAAATATTTACTTTAAGTAAACTGATAATTTAAGAATACATTTTAGATCTAAAGCAACTAATCGGTGTATGTAACCTTATAAAAAATAAACATAGTTATGTAGAATAGAAAGGAACAATTAGAAAATAGTAATAACAAGCCATTTATAATGATATTAAAGTAGAACACCCAAAGAATAATTTTTTAAAGGCCTATAAAATGTGTACTTTGAAAACATAAAATATTTATAAGGGGAATTTAGAAACAATAAATAAATGTCAGGGTACACAGGCACATGAATTGAAAAAGTTAATGTTAAGATATCAAATTTCCCCACATCGATCTGTAGATTCAATACCCTCCCAATCAAAATCACAAGCAAGCTTTTTTGTAGACATTGATAAACTGATCTAAAATTTATGTGTAAAAACAAAAAACCTAGAAATTCAAAACAATAGTGAAAAAGAAAAATACATGGGATGACCTACACTATGCTCTTTCAAGAGCTACTACAGAGCTGCAGTGAAGCAGAGAGTGGAGCATGTCATAAGGATAGATACATAGATAAATGAAACATAATAGAGTCTAGAAGTAGATTTATACAGCTATGGTCAACTGATTTCCAACAAAGATGTCAAGTTCATTCAATGGAGAAAAGATCGTCTTTTCAGTGAATGCTCCTGGAACAACTGGATATCTGTATATAAAATGTGAACATTGACCCCTCTGTATTATTATTTCTAAAAACTCAAAATGAATATTACTCATGAACATAAAAGTTAAAACTGTAAATCTTCAAGTAGAAAATATAGAGAAAAATCTGGGATGCCTGGCTAGCTCAGTTGGTTAAGCATATGACTTCATCTCAGGTCATTATTTTAGGGTCGTGGGATTAAGCCCCACATGGAGCCCACAGGAAGCCCCTCATGGAGCCCCTCATGGAGCCCCTTATGGAGCCCCTCATGACCCCCCCTGCCCAGTGTCCAGTTGAGCCTCAAGCTCAAGTGGGAGGCTGCTTGTCCCTTTTCCTCTCCCTTTGCCCCTCCCCCCACTTGCATACACTGTGCATGCTCACGCTCTCTCGATCTCTCAAATAAATATATCTTTTTTTTTTTTTTTTAAAGAAAACATAGAGAAAAATCTTCACAAACTTGGTGTAGGCAAAAATTTCTAGGAGAGGACACAAAAAGCATTAGCCAGAGATGCATTAATTTTTAAGTTGGACTTCAGAACAAGTTAAGGTTTCGGCTTTTGAAAAAAGGCTCACATTGGAAGAAAAAGTATATTCCAAACATATATCTGACAAAAGGCTTCGATCTAGGACATATACGGACTTTTATAAATTAATACTAAAAAAGCCCCATTTTTCTAACTGAGCAAGTCTCAGATACCTCACAAAATAAGATATATCGGTGACTCATAAGCTCATGAAGAGCTGTTCATCATAAGACAAGGGTTTAAACTTAAAACCATAATGAGATACTGCACACTCACTAGAATGACAGAATTTAAAAATACTTACAGTATCAAGTGTTGACCAGAATATGAGCTGTTTGAGTTCTCATATATTTCAGGAGTGACCTTGAAAAATATTTTGATGTTTCTTGTTGAAGTTTAACATATTTTCTATTTTCCCAAGAGAAATAGAAACTTATGTCCAGGGGGCGCCTGGGTGGCGCAGTCGTTGGGCGTCTGCCTTCGGCTCAGGGCGTGATCCCAGCATTCTGGGATTGAGCCCCACATCAGGCTCCTCCGCTGTGAGCCTGCTTCTTCCACTCCCACTCCCCCCGCTTGTGTTCCCTCTCTTGCTGGCTGTCTCTGTTAAATAAATAAATGGAATCTTTAAAAAAAAAAAAAGAAAGAAATTTATGTCCATCAATGACATACCCCAATGTTCATAGCTGCTTTATTTATATTCACTTCTGACTTGAAAGAACTCAAATAAACATAGACATGTGAGTGGAAAAACAAACTAGTACATGCATACAGTGGAGGATTACTCATCATTTAGCAAGAAAAAACTTCAGATACAGCTACAACATGCATGACTGGCGAAAGAAGCTAAACATACAGCCTGTATGGTTTTTTTAATAAGGTCCTAGGAGAGGTAAAAATAAGTTATTGTTGTTTTTTTTTTTTAAGATTTTATTTATTTATTCGACAGAGAGAGACAGCCAGCGAGAGAGGGAACACAAGCAGGGGGAGTGGGAGAGGAAGAAGCAGGCTCCTAGTGGAGGAGCCTGATGTGGGGCTCGATCCCATAATGCTGGGATCACGCCCTGAGCTGAAGGCAGATGCTTAACCGCTGTGCCACCCAGGCACCCCAAAAATAAGTTATCGTGATAGAAATCAGCTCAGTTGTTGTCTGGGGTCAGAGTTTGAGAGAGAACTGAATGAACAGGGACATGAAAGAATTTTCTGGAGTGATAGAAATTCTCAATATCTTATTTTGGTGATAGTTTAAAGGTCTATATACTTGTCACAGCATCATAGGGCAGAATTAAAATGTGGGCATATCATTTAATGTAAATTATAACTGAAAAAATTTGATTCCAAATAATATTATCAGAACTATGCTTCAGCAAGATACTTTGTCAGTGAAGTTTATATGGTACGCACGGCAAGAAGTAGACAGGTTGTGGGCTGGTAGCTCAGGTAAGAGAGTGTTGTCATACCCTAGATAAGAGGTAAGGAAGACCTGTGGTGGAAAAGATACATAAAACTTAGGAAGGAGGGACACCTGGGTGGCTCAGTTGGTTTAGCGACTGCCTTCGGCTCAGGTCATGATCGCGGAATCCCAGGATCAGGCCTGCATCAGTCTCCCTGCTCAGTGGGGAGTGTGCTTCTCCCTCTCCTCCCCGCCTCATGTGCTCTCTCTCTCTCTCTTTCTCTCTCTCATTCTCTCTCATATAGAGAAATAAATTCTTAAAAAAAAAAAACTTAGGAAGGAAAATACCAAAGATAGTTGAGGACTTTACTGCTTCACTTTAGCTAAACTTCTGAGGTTGCCAAGCCAAATTCTTGAAATACATAGCCCCTATATTTTCTCACTTGAAGCTGTTAGAATAATGATATACTAACCAAAAGAGTGATTAGTGACAAAGAAACAAGGCTACAGTGGAACAAACTTAGACTATGGACAACCACTTGCCAGCCTCTGCTCCTTGTATAGTCAATTTCTTGTTATAAATGGGTAATAATATGCTAAAACAAATGAAAGCAATATTTCTCCTGTACTCATTCAATATACCCTAATACTTTGGGGAACATGATCGCACTTTGGTTGAAAGTCCTGTGGATCTTTGGCTCATGTGTACCACAAATTTTGAGGTACATATTTGAAAAATATAAGAAATGTGGGACAAGTTTATATAAATTTTTGTTTGTCATAGTTTTCAACAGTCATCTTTGTCATAGGAATGAGGTATTGAATGCAGGCTATACTTAAGGCATTTGGTCTTAAATATATAAACAATGAGTTGTAATTATGCTAAGAAAAGCTGGTTTACTTACCTTTTAAAGATAGAATTAATATTTTGTTCACAATGCAAACACTTTATCTACAAGAAAAGAATAAATTCTGACTCTGATTTACATGCTCTTTCAGTAAAAACAGAGCTCTGTTAGAAGAAAAGACAGCTGGAATTGCTCTAAAAGGTGAAATAGAAGTATTTTGACAAGATCACCATGAATTAAGGTTAGCTATGCCGAGAAGGCAGAAGTAGCTAACATGGAGAGATTAATATTCTGATAAAAAGAGAAAATGTCTTAGAGATGGGAAAGGTTAAGGGTTAAATGCCGTAGTATTTGACTGTTGGCCAAACAATACCCTGTAGTTTATATCTTAGTTCAAGATCTGAGATGTGAACCTTTGCTTTTGCCCCAAAACATAATAATAAATAGGTTTTGTTAATATACATTTAAAGTGGGGAATTCAGAGGGAGGGGTACTTAAATTTTATTTAAAGAAGAGAGATACCACGACCTTGAGTAGCCTTTGCTCTGGCAATTTTAGTAAAGATAGCATCTTTAAGAAAATGTATATGAAAATGTCTACTTGGAGAACATTAATTTTTTTGTGCTTAGTACTTCCCAAGTCATTAACATTTGAATTATTAATAGTGAATCTTAGGAGATCATATTTGTAAAATATGATCACTCAGACTCTGTCTACTCTAAGATGGCAAGAATAAAAAAGTCTGTAAGAAATAAAACAAATGAGAAAAAGAGAGAGAGAGAAACCAAGAAACAGACTCTTAACTATAGAGAACAAATTGAGGGTTATCGGCAGAGGCGGTAGGATGGGGGAAATAGGTGATGGGGATTAAGGAATGCACTTGTTGTGATGAGCACCGGGTGATGTATGGAATTGTATTGTACAACTGACAGTAATATAACCCTATATGTTAACTAACTGAAATTAAAACAAAAACTTAAAAAAAGGTATAAAAAGTCTACCAGCAGTTATGAAATTTCAGGAACTTAAAGCTTGTAATCAGAAAGTTAATTATATTCTTTATATAATTTAGTCGTGTAAATGTGATTTCTTCTCCGATGACATAAAAATTCTTATTCCTGAAAGGCATCTTCAGTGTTAACCCATCCACATTTTCACATAATGAGGAAACTCAGACCTAGAAAGATTCAGACTTAAGCTTACCTGACCTAGCATCACAGCTAAAAACCTGACTCTAAAACGGGAACTGGAACTCTTTCTTACTGGAATTTTGTTTCTTATTTTCCTTCTTTGTAAAATGTAGTTATTGGAGAAGCCTAGCCACCACCTTGCAGTAAATAAGTGAATGTGAAACACTCAGAACAATAGCAGACACAAAGTAACCACTCATTAAGAATGAACTCTGCCCTGGAAATTCCCGGTCCTGCTCAGGTCTTTATTCAAATACATTCTCTTAATCTTTCTAACATGCTTTCTTTCTTGCAGTGTTTAATGAAAACATTTATGATACTTTTCAAATAGGCACTTTGTGAGGAGCAGAATTATCTTTTATTTACATGTTAGAGTAACCCTGTTATTAATATATTGTGACTGTAGTTGGGAAAGTGGGGTGGACAATGTGATGAAAAATACAGAGATTAAAATTAATTTGTGTGATTGAGATTGTAAATGATAATTTGTAAATAATTCCTAGGATCTTTGGTTTTTTAATCTTAAACTAGCTCTTATTAATTAGTCATTAGTATAGGAAAATATTTAATCACATACTGGTTTTCTTAGGGTAACAATTTTGATAATGAGTATATGGGTATGAAATGCTAATTTAATTAATGAGAGATAATCTAGAATATAGTTGTTATCTCTTCTCATATATTTATTTGAGCAATGCATAATTAAAATTAGCTACTCCCTTCTCCTTATTAACTTCTTTTAAAGGTTTTTAATCACAGCCAATTAAATATTTAAGAAATACACTGGTAAGAACTGCTTAATTGCTTGTCATTGAAGACAACCGCATGGTTCAGAAACATTTATTATTCATCTGACCATACCATTCATTCAATAAACTTGCTGCAAATTCCCAAGCACTTCTTTTAAATCCATCAATTGGCCAACAGGGCCTAGGTCTTTCTCCTTTTCCAGAAAGCTATGTCTCTGTCAGCAGGCCATTCTCATTGCCAAACACCGTCAAGAATTGTGAAAAACTGTGGGATTTTCCCTATTGCAAGATAGTAAGCTAATATGCCGCAGTTTCATGGAAACTGACGACAGGGAATTCTTGAATCAGAGGTGAGACCAAAGTAGTATTCCCCATGTCAGCATACTTTTGTAGGTCTTTGGAGCCCCAGTTCCCATAGGACCATGTGTATAGAGAGCCAGAGGATACCTGCACACACAGTGAGTCCCTTTAGAGGGAAGAACCCAGGGGCCAATGGCCAGCTACTTCCTTTTCTCAAGCAGCAAACATTGTGGCATGCCACAACCAAACCACTGCCTCCTCTTTTGGAGCAAACAGATACATGTAGTCACTCTGTGATCTTCTTAACCTATGTAGGTACCTATGTGACTAACTACAGAAACTTCTCTGTATGAAGACAAGCCTTGCCCGCTGACACAATCAAGAGCATGCAGGGATGCTCAGGGTCTGTAGTAGACTCCCTTTTCCAATACATACTGCAAAAATAATAAAACTAAACAAAAAAATGACTAAATAGTAAATTTAGAGACTGAAGGTAAACAACTTATCAATAACTGGGACATAATTTAAATTAAGAATCCACAAACCTCTCATAGCCTGTTTCCCCCTCTCCTTTTGACTTTGGCAGAGACTCAGATGGTGATGTCTAACTGGGGATAGGTAAGCAGGGAAAGAGTAAAGATACCCTAGCACTTTCTACAACCCTTCTGTTTCTGACTCTGATTTAGGGAGGATTTAATCTTACAAAAAGATTAAAATATCAATAGATAAATTGAATTGGGTGGTTTAAATCACTAATGAAAACTGTATTCATAGCATAAAGGAATGGCAATTCTCTTATTATCTAAAAATGAGAAGAGAAGTGATAGGACCCACTTCCATAGGCTCAGGTCTAGTTCTTTTTGTAGGAAAGAATGTTCTAGTTACTTCAAATTATATTCATCATGTTAGGTTTGTGCTCACTGTTTTGGGGAGAGGATTGATGTGAATGTTAATGATATTTTATAACTGTCTAGGGTGAGTTTAATTTCTTTAATCTATAAATCTATCAGATATAAAAGCGGAATGGTGTGGTCAAAATTACATAAATTTGGGTTGTATCAGCCTAAGTCTACAGTTACTTATTAACTTAAAACCATAGCTGTCTAGAATTTTAATACATAATGGGGCCTTAGAGTTCAGATAATATAATTTTTGTGTTAGATCAGTTGAAGCTGAGTCAAATGTGATTAGTATAGGAGCACGCACTGCAGAGTTGGTCTAGAAACAAGAAGCCTGACACACAGTCTAAATATCTTCATACTGTAGCATAACTCACGTGAAATCTTTGAACCTGACCCATATAACAACAGAATAACCCAAAACACATAAAATCTTTTTTTAGACAAAACTAAACAAAATAAGCAGGATAACTGTCAAAATAATATGCGACTAAGGATTGCATCTAAACCTTGTCTCTATCTGGTAAAAATTCCTAATTCTCCACTTCTGTTGTTTCTTTTTCTTTGTGACAGGTCTATATCAAGACAGGGAGACTTTGGAACATTAAAGTTATGCTAAAATTCATTCCAGAATGAGTTACCTTTGTCAGTTTTCATTAATACTGTGGAGCTCTAGGGACCCCCGGGTGGCTCATTTGGTTAAGTTTTGGACTCTTAGTTTTGGCTCAGATCATGATCCCAGGGTCCCGAGATTGAGTCCTGTGTTGGGCTCTACACTCAGCAGGGAGTCACCTTGAGATTCTCTCTCTCCCTCTCCCTCTGCTCCTCCTGCTCCGGCTCTCTCTCTCTCCAAAATAAATAAATAAAATCTTTAAAAAAAATAGTGTGGAGCACTAGACAATCAGGGAGCAAAACAGATTATAAAATCCTGTTATTGATTACAAAGATTGCAGGTAAAGACACAAATTGAAAAGGGGAACATTGGTGGGGTGCCTGGGTGGCTCAGAGGGTTAAGTGACCAACTCTTGATTTCAGCTCAGATCATGATCTCCAGGTCATGAGATCAAACCCCATGTTGTGCTCAGAGCTCAGTGCAGACTCTGCTTGAGATTCTCTCCCTTTCTCTCTCCCTCTGCTCCTCCCCCACGCTCTCTTAAATAAATAAATAATAAATAAATAAACAAATAAATAAATAAAATAAATAAAATCTTAAAAAAGAAAAGGGGGGATGTTTGTGACATAATTTTTAACTTACATCCTAATCGTTTGGGGTCTGGTTCAGAAAGAAAGTCCAAGGAGAGGAAACTAAAAGGATGACAACCTGCTCAAGACGATCAACAGCATGTTGCTTCCAGGGGCTAAGTCGCTAAACCACAGGCTTGGAGAGAATACCGCCTCCCTAAACAACTTCACTGAAGTGGATTTTAATTTTGTTTGTTTATAATTTTGTTTGTCTTAGCTTTATCATGCCCTACCTTCCACCAGTCCCTCCCCGCTGGCACCCAGACAGACCACTCCAGACCACACAGCAGGACATGCTTGGGGTGGCCATGGCTATCTGCTCCAAGGACTTTTGAGATTTTCATTCTGCAAGATCAACAGGCCCTTCTGACTGACATCCTTCTCAGTATGTGGAAGACAAGAATGCAGCCAACATTGGAAAAGACCAGTTTCTAGAAATCCAGTGATTATTGATTAATGATTCCAGGAGGAGACATGCTGGAAGATGTGTTCTCCTACATTTCTTTTGTAAAAGATTTTATTTATTTATTTGAGGGAGAGAGAATGAGCATGAGAGCACAAGTATGGTAGGCAGAGGGAGAGGGAGAAGCAGACTCCCCTCTGGGCAGGGAGCCTGACAAGGGGATTCATCTCAGGACCCTGGGATCATGACCTGAGCCGAAGGCAAATGCTTAACTGACTGAGCCACCCAGGTGCCCCGTGCTGTGCTACATTTATGTCAACAAATTTTTAAAGATAAATTTAACCTTACCAGAAAATGAATTATTGTTCATATGCTTATTTTATTATATGTAAGGCTTGCATTTGCTGTCTTCATCAACAAAATATAGTAACGTTAATAATCTTTGAAAGAGTAATTGGAAATCAATATTCATGGACAGCACGACATAAAATGCAGATTTATGAGTGATGGCGAAATTAGTGTTAAATAAGTGATGTTCAGAAACTCTAGAGGCAAGACTTTCTATTTTGTTTCATGGCGATGTGAGTATTAATTACATTGCTAGTTTAAAACGAACTTAAAAAGATTTTATGTATTTTAGAGAAAGAGAGAGCCCAAGTTGGGGGAGGAACAGAGGGAGGGAGAGGGAGACAATCCCTCGCAGACTCCTCACTGAGCGCAGAGCCTGACTCCAGGAGTCTGGCGCTCACCTGACTGAGCCACTGAGGCATCCCTAAGAGAAACTTAATTTTTTTTTTATTGAGGTATAATTGACATACAGCATTATATTAGTTTCTGGTGTACTACATAATGAATCAACATTTTCATATATTCAAGATGATCATCTGGGTGAGTCTAGTGAACATCTGTCACCATATATACTTATAATTTTTTGTGTGTGATAAGAACTTACAAGATTTACTCTTAGTAACTTTCAAATATGCAATACAATATTATTAACTATAGTCACCATATTGTGCATTACATCTCCATGACTTACTGACTTTATAACTGGAAGTTTGTACTTCTTGACCCCCTTTACCCAATACCCATCCCCTATTCCCCAACCACCAATCTGTTTTCTTTATCTATGAACTTGGTTTTTTGCTTGTTTGTTTGTTTTGTATTTTGGATTCCATATATAAGTGAGATCAAATTATACCTTTTTATCTTGGTGGGACATATGAAATTAGCCAGGATGGCACATTTAACAATAATCATAAAGAGGCAGTTCCTGGACATTAATGGGAAGAAATGGTGCCCAGACACTTCACTGATTGGACAAGAAACTGACTACAGAAAGTTCCCATATGAAAGTATTCTACCTATTATTCAGAATCTTCACTGATATTTCACCATATGCAATATGGCTTTATTTATTTTGTAATCAAACTGTTCCTTTGACCACACTGTTCCTAGACAAAAGTTCTATCAAATGAATTTCCTTGGAACCTGCAGAAGCAATAACATTAAGTGAAAAAGTAGAACTAAAAAAAAAAGTATTCCTGGAAAGACAAGTTTCAGTGCTCCAGGGCTTTCATGCAGTTGCTACTTCTCACATCTCAGTCCAATAAAGGCCGATTGGAACCAGCTGCTGCTATTCCTGGTCTCCTGGCTCACCCAGGGTTCTGTGCGCATGGCAGGGGAAAGGCAAGTTGGTAAACTGAGGCTATTATGGGTTTGGTAGGGAAACACCAGCTTTATAAAATGAGTGTTATTTGCTGTGTATCTGTACAGCAATGAGATCTACAGAGTACAACCACGCTTCCCAAACTATGCACCATTGCACTCTCAAGAGCTTCAGCAAACTCATGGGAGAGCTGCGTATTATTTTAAATTTTCAGAGGAAACGCAGCAGTACTCAACATCTGTCAGACACCCCGCGAACTATTAACAGCTTCAACATTACATTGGTTTACATTCCTTTTGATGACATCGTAACTTGCTAAGCTGTGTTTCCTGTGGTTGCCTGATGGAAGTGCCACAAGAAAACCAACGAGTGTGTGAGTGCTTGATCTGATTTAAGGGCTTGCAGAGCCAAACAGGTGCACACATCCAATTTGTAAATAGCTAGTTATTTAGGAATGAACTAAAAATATTATTTCATTCTTTCCATTTGTGCGTATCTTTTCCCAGAAGCCTATTAAATTGTTAAGATGTAAATACTTACTAAACTGTTTGGAATTAGCTACTAAAGAAATGGAACTCTTAGGTATTTTTTTTGGCCTAAGACATGCAAAGAAAAAATTACTAAGATACTAAGTGTTATGAATCCAAGTGTTTGTGAACCTCCCAAGCTTTGGGACAAGAGGAACAGTTTGGAATCATTTTTTAATAGGATGTCTTACACTCTCTTGACCCATTTCTTCTTGGGAGCTCTGAATGCACAAGTTAAAATTTTAAGGTTAATCTGTCCCATTTAAATCACACTGACATTTTAAAAATGTCACTGTGTGGTTAGGCCTCTATGCATTGATTACTGTAAAGCTAAGTTTTTATTACATGAGCACAAATATGAATTTAAAGAATCTAAACACACTGATAGTACAAATGAATTTGGCTCACTTAATGACATTAATATGTGCCCCCAATTTGAAATTGATAACATGAAATTTGTACCTTGCTAGTCTCTTAGAACTAAAAGTCAATATAAAAAAAAAGTGAAATTTGATGCAGTTGAACTGGCTTTTTAAGGAGAACACATCTTAACCACATTTGTGACAACCCTTAAAATATTACAACCTGATTCAGCCAAATTTTCCATTCCCAAGTGGATTATCTGACCTTGACAAAGTAGACTTGTGGTTTAAGTTTTAGCACCTTGGGGGTCTTGTTTTCATGTAATATATGTCACTCTGCTTGTTGTCTGGGGGTGAATAAATCATTGCCTTAAGGAGGACGTATAACTGAAGTGAACTGATAACAGTGAATAAACCTGGTAAAGAAGCCCAATAAGAAAGATTTCTATTGGCTTCATTTTATCCCCTCAAGCATTTTAGCACGTTTTCATGTTAGATAATACAATGAAGCAGCCATTCATTTTTCTGAATATGTTGAAAATCATTTTTGTTAATTAAAACGTATTTCCATGATGTTTATATGTGGCTTATATGTGGATTACTTCAGTTAATGTATGTAGACTTTCAGTATGATGGGTTTCTTTTACCTCCCATGTTTTTATCTCTTTGCTCTGTAAGCTTGCTGGAAGTCTGTAACCTGCCCAAGTCTCAGTGTCTTCAGTTATTAAGCTGAGTCTAATAATAATACCTACTTACAAGGTTGTTGCTGCAAATAATATAGCCCAAGTAAAATACAAAGTACGGTGCCTCCACAGGGAAAGTAATTTATGTTCATTACCATTATTTCTGTTGTTTTCATTGTTGTTATTATTATATTGCTACTTGTATTATTACTACTAATACTGGAACCTCCTTTTCCTACATGCCTCGTCCACAGTGCTTGGTATATAGCGATCCTTCTTTTTTGTGCTTGGAAAAATGAATTCATTATGAGATTAATTGCTTAACGAATAGCAATAAGGATTCAACTTGGCACCATTTAAGTGTCTAAAAATTTCAAAGGAATGTTCATGAAATAAACTGCACTTCAATGAAAAGCCTGTAGTTCGAATGTGTTTTCTTGAATGAGCTGACTGTGTCACCACAGTTGGTCTCCTGTGTGAAAGTGGAAGATCCCAATGAGAACAAAGTAAAGGAAGGGCATTCTATGTGTCTACAAAGGCAGCCAGAATAATTTAGGAATGGCTCTCTACCCACTGGGAAATTTCATACACTCATCACTTTTTTAAGTCTGATATATGGGCAGTTCCTCCCAATACTCTTATTCTTGGCTTCCCTGAATGATTGCTTTGCCAGAAATAAGGCCACAGCTCAGTGTTGCCAGATAGGCCATGCTCTGCACGCACTCAGAAGAGGGCCTGAAGCCTGTTTATGGTACACGTCAAGTCTGAGGTGAGTTGCAGATTTCTCTGGAATTTCACAAAAAAAAGTCCATAGTGGTATTTAGCAATTGTTTGAAGTGGAAAAAAAAAAGTACGGATTGTTTTTTGTAATGTCAGATGACAGGACACAATACAAGTTCTGAAAGAAAGAGAAAAGGACAGTGAATGAAAGAAAGAAAAATGAAGACTTTAGTATGAAAACCATTTTCTAACTCAAGAAGAATACATTGAAAACTCTGAAGTTTCACATTTGAAAAGGAGTCCGCCCTGAACTTTGGATTCTTCTACTTTATTTATTTGTTTGATTCTTTTGTAATTTAAAACGTGTTAACACCTTGAATCTTATAGTGATTAATGAACAATAGCTGATGCCTTGCCTGAGTTTTGTTCAGGGTTCTTATCAACAGTAAGATTGGGAAATGCACTATAAACCTTTTGATGGTGTTTGGACAATACTGTGTCAGACACATCACTGAAATAGCTGTCTACGTTTCAAAGTTAATTTCATTCAATAGAAGTTATGAAATGTTCTATTAACATTTTCCCTGAAATTTTAAAACTGAAGAACATTTCTGGAACCCACTTCTCTAAACAAGGTTTTGAAATAAAGCAGTTGTGATGCCTCTGGGCCCTTGGGAGGTATTCCTGATCTCAGCCTCTCAAACCTCATAAGCTATGGAGATCAGATGAGCAGTTAGGGGGTAAATGCATAAAACAGAATTTTGTATGTGAAATTCATAGAAGCATGTCCAAATAAACTGTTGACACACTCATTTCAAAATCTTGCAATGTAACTGAGATCAAGAGAGGTTTGTTTCAAAATTACTTCTCAGTGTTGAATTTCTTACATGGATGGAAAACTTGCAATTGTATTATTTAAAGAGTCTAGAAATGTCATTGTGATAATGCATAATGGTTTAAAAATAGAATATTAAATGTGAGTTCCCTGAAGACAGATTATCTCTTACTCATATGTATATACACAGCTCATAACAAAATCTGTGATCAATAACAGATACTCAAAGCATGTTTATTGAATTTAACTAAACTGAGTCACACCACCTCATTATGAGGTAAAAAGAATACTAGATTGGAAATCTATGGCAGTGGCTCTTGAATTAGGTCATACAAGAATTCCCTGAAGGACTTGTTAAAATACAGTTTCCTCTTTCAGTGTCTCTCTCTCCAAACTCCCCAAACACACACACACACACACACACACACACACACACACACACACACACACTTACAGTAGGACTAAAATAATAATGCAAAAGAAAAATTCAAACAATAAAGAGGACAGAAAGAAAGAAAGGAAATGGTAGCAAAACCCTAGACAAGGAAAACACTAACTCAAAATGATACATGCATCTCCATGTGTACTGCAGCATTACTTACGATAGCCAAGATGAGGTAACCTAAGTGTCCATCAGTAGATTATTGGATAAAGAAGGTGTAGTATATATTCGATGGAATACTACTCAGCAATAAAAAGAATGACATTTTGCTACTTGTGACAGTATGGATGAAACTAGAAGGAATTATGTTAAATGAAATAAGTCAGAAAAAGACAAATACCATATGATTTCACTTATATGTGGAATCTAAAAAACAAAACAAAACAAACAAGAAATGTAAACAGATCTATAAATAGAGAAAAAGAGAATAGGGGGATGGGCAGAGTAAGTGAAGAGGATTAAGATGTTCAAACTTTCAGCTAGAAAATAAATAAATCACAGGAATGAAAAGCATTGCACAAGCAATATAGTCAATAATATTGTAACATTGTATGGTGGATAGATGATAACTCATTATGGTGAGCATTTTGTTATATATATAGAGAGAGAGCGAGAGTAACTATGTTGTAAACCTGAAACTAATATAATCTTATAGGTCAACAGTACTTCAATTAAAAAAAAAGGAAAAACCTTAAGCATAGGCATTGAGAAAACCAAGTCTTATCTCAAAACAAAGGAAATATTTTTATGTCTACTTTATTTAGATCTGAATATAAGACATTGGTGAAGATAAAGAAGAGTAAACTTCTAGTAATCCCCCGTGTACCAAGTCATGGGACTTGTTATTTTTCTGGACTTTTCACTCTATTCAAAATATTGTTATAAAATATAGTTATAAAATAATTCTGTATGTTACTAAAGAAATGGTTCCATTAGAATTCCTTCTTTGAAGACTCTCCTCTCAAGCCCTATGTAGAGCCAACATAAGTGAATAATTTTGAGGAAGAGAAAATGGAAGTTTAATAGAAAAAAGAAACAGAGGCTCACAACACTCACTTTCCTCGTAGCCTCCAGGACACACATGTGACACATGCATTTTTAGACCTCAACTATGCTTGGTCACAGGCTAAGATTACTTTGGACAAATGAAACTTTCCATGCTTTGCTGGGTTTGCAAGTTATGTGGATTGACTACTTAGAACACACAATAAATTTATTTTGCAGACTTTGTAATATGGTGTACCCTACAGGGATTTACGCTTTATTCTGATGATTGCCCGGTTTTAGAAATCCTCGTAAATCCTAAGCTTACCAAATATAACAAACCAGGCCAGTCTCCTGTCAGCTTTTCCAAACGGGGTCTTGAGATGTAGTTAGCAATTAAAGCAATATGTGAGAAAAAGTCGGCTTTGGGGTAGATGTTTCATGTGACATAATTAGTTCCAAAGTCATCAAGTGAATATCTCATCCATATGCATGCATATGTTTATGTTATATCTGGCTGCATTTAATTTGAAAATATTTTATGGTACAGTTTTAGTAATTTCTTCTTTTATTATAAATTCTCAGTGGCAGAAAAAAATTAGCATTTCCTGAATACTGGCTAAATCTATATACTCTAGTTAATTGTCTCATGGCTGTTCATTGCAGCTGCCTTACTTTGTCTCATAGCTGAGGTGACCTCATGATCATTCTCTCCTGAGAAAGCCAGTGCATGCAGTTTGAGGTCTGAGGACAGACCCCAAACTGCACAGGAAAGTGAAATTAATGGAAAACCTTGCCACTGTACAGAGAGGCAGTTTTGGGGTGACGTTACTGAATTCATTGGAGGAAAATAATGTTT
The DNA here is from genome assembly GCF_017311325.1 of Ursus maritimus. Lineage (NCBI taxonomy): Eukaryota > Metazoa > Chordata > Mammalia > Carnivora > Ursidae > Ursus > Ursus maritimus. Next base: position 75,566,455 of record NW_024425563.1, on the reverse strand, counting down.
TTAAAATTAAATTGGTATTTAATCACTGCGTGGAAGTCATATTTAAAGTCTAAACAGCAAATTACAGCATCTATTAATATCCAGTTAGTAATAAAAAGAACTGGTGGTCACAGGTGACCACCAGTTCTCTTCTGGCTCACTTCTAGAAGTTCACTACCTGTGACCATTCCCAGGTAGATCAGAGAATATGTGAGCAATCTAGAACGCAGGAGAACAGGAAAAAAGGATAGAGCAGACTATGGACTCCAGTCTACAGGTGCATAAAAATTTCTACAATTCTGAATGAGGAAAGGTTGAATGAAACTTATTAGCAGAAACACAGCATATTGTATATATATCATTACCTTAGTTGCCCTAATTATATCATAAACTGTATTTTTCTTTGTTTTTTAGATTTTCTTTTTCTGGTCTGTACCAAATCCTGGTAACCAGCTAAAATTTAATTTTTTTTGATAGCTAAATCTCCTCAAGCTGGACCCTGGTTCACAAGTGAGATTCAAGTTTTTATGGTAAAATTAGAAATATGAGGCAAGCAGTGTCCTTTCTGGTGGGCTTAACCCAGTGGATATGTACTTTGTACTTAAATTAACAACTGAGAAAGCACTAGACTGGGAGTTAGGCAGTCTGTCTTCACCTCCTAGTGCTGCATCCAACCAGCTTGGAATCAGCCGGACTGGGGCATATAGACTAAGCAGGTACACTTTCTTCTATTTACGGAAGTCTTTGGTATTTCCCTTGCTTTAGGAGCAAGTTGACTTGCACAAACCATGCAGTTCTCAGGGTCTCAGTTTCCTCATATATAGAATGAAGAGAGTGGTGGTACCCAATCATAACAGGACTGAGGAAGAATTGATCGAATTAATACACGTAATGAGCTCCGACAAGTTCCCAGCACATAATATATGCAAAAGCACCACAGCAAGGCAGAATAACAGGAGGTTAGGAGCACAACTCTACCAGAGCTTGACTGTGTGGGTTCAAATTCAAGACCTCCCCCCACCTTACCACATGCTACTGGTGTGATCTGGCTTCTCCAGCCCTCTGTATTGTTATGTGTAAAAAGGAGAGAGAAGTCATATCTACCTCATCGATATATTTTGGGGGATTGAGAGTGTAGATGTAAAACAACTAAGCCAGCCTTGTGGAAGGTAGCTATATTTAATTATCATTATGAATCAATTATAAAAGTATGCATCTTTACTACCTAAATAAAGTAATTTTTATACTCAAGTATGCTTATCATGCTTCCTTATAAGGAAATTAGCTACAGAAGAGAATCTAGATTCTTAAGATAGTGTTTGAAAGAGAGAAACTGAAACACCTGCACCCAGTGTTTATAGCAGCAATGTCCACAATGGCCAAACTCTGGAAAGAGCCCAAATGTCCGACAGATGAATGGATAAGGAAGATGTGGTATGTACATATATAAAATACACAATGGAATATTACTCAGCCATCAAAAAATGAAATGTTGCCATTTGCAACAATATGATGAACTAGAGGGTATTATGCAAAGCAAAATAAGTCAATCAGAAAAAGACAATTATCATTTGATTTCACTCATATGTGGAATTTAAGAAACAGAACAGAGGATCATAGGGGAAGAGAGGAAAAAAATAAGATGAAATCGGAGAGGGAGACAAACCATAAGAGACTCTAAAACATAAAACAAACTGAGGGTTGCTGGAGGGGCGAGGGGTGGGGGGATGGGGTAACTGGGGGATGGGCATTAAGGAGGGCACGTGATGTAATGAGCACTGGGTATTACATAAGACTGATGAATCACTGACCTCTACCTCTGAAACCAATAATACATTATACTTTAATTGAATTTAAATAAAAATTTTTAAAAAAGAAAAAGTGAAGTCTTCAGAGAGTTTAATGTATAAGCAAAAGCAGCTACAAGGTATATTATTATTACTGTGTTATAATATCATTATGTTATACATTCCCTAAGAATAAAACCTCCTTCTAGAAAGAATCTCTGGTGATGTGATATGATGGTGAAAGCCTATCCTGTTTTCTAAAAGAAGAAAAAAAAATTCTACTCACCACGTAAACATACAAATTATGTAAAAATTTAGGTGATTGACTCCTCATTCTGGGAATTTTGTTTATATTACTTATGGTTATGTTGTTTCATACATTATGAAATTGAAATACGTAATTTCATGAAAGGAAAGTGTCAGCAATCATGTGGTTACTGTGATTCTAGACACTGTGAAGAAAATGGACTAATCGGTTGTAATTTTACAGCGCAAAATATTCTATTAAATGTGTCTACAAGACACAGAGCTCAAGAAGGACTCACCTAAGTCCTTCCTCCTGGTTTTCCATTTCTTCTACCTCTTTCTGTGCTCTGCGTGCTTCTGGAGGCAACTAATTAAGTGTGGGCTCCCAGGCATTCCTCACCAACTCCTCCGTTTATTTTCCTCTCTCCTTTGGCTGCTGTCACCAACCCATGCTTAGCAACAGCTACTTTCCATTAATGTCTTTAACCCAAGACCTATTGTGAGTACATCCTTAATACTTACTTAGTTCCTAATGGCCTCATAGGTAGCTTTATGCATATTTTATGTTTTCTATAGGCTTTTCCAATGCCCTCTATCTCTTAAAGAGAAAATACATTCCACTGGTAAACTGTAAGAATGGTTTCAGATGACAGATGGACAGAGAGTGTATTCATGGAAACGTTTTTTGGAAGGCTTTTATTTTCCAAAATATTAGAATGTAAATCACCTAAAGGTAGATGCATAATAAATACTTAGCGTGAACATGAGTAATAATGAATAATAATGTGTGTTATTCACTGTGGTTTTCCTCATTATGCTGTCTCTAATCCATCTGTTCTCCATTTTGCAATGCTGATCCAGACAGTTCTTTTCATATATGAGACTGCAAAAATTTATAGATGGAGAGGAGTACAAGGTAGTCCTGTTACATTAATCAGATTTTATGTTAGCTTCAAAATGAGAAGGCTGTCTTGAAAAGCCAGAGGAATCTCTTCCTATAAAAAGACCAAATGGCTATTGAAAACTTTCTTCAGGCAGCTTTAGGCACATTTTTCTGGGATTGATTTTGATTCAGAGCATAAAGAGGAAGTTAGCAATTTGGGAAAAGTTTTCTCTAATGCAATGTGTCTGTGATAAAGCAGTGGATTTACTGACAGGAGAAAACTGGGATGCAGGGTCTTGAAAACTGATCCTTGCTATCAAATACAGTATTTGTGCTCTTCGTATTGGGTGGTAAATTATACCTTCTGGCTTTTTCCATGTGTTTTGGTTCTTATAAAATGCAAAATGGCCCACACCTGGCTTTTCAAAGTAATAGTTAATAGAGCACTTGAAATTAATGCTAGCATATAAAATAATTATGTTTTGTCCTAAATTTTTGATTCTTATAGTTTTAAACTTATAAATGAATGATGTTACTATTGTTGCAAATCACATACCAATCTTTTCTTAGGAAATGCATGTCAAACACATCATTTGACAAGTCGGCTCAGTTTACTTTGGGAGAAGAGCTGCCACCACACCTGAACTTTAATCCTGTTTCCAGCATTGTATTACCTTGGGCAAACCATAAATTATTAGTGAGCCGCTGTTTTGTTTTGTTTTGTTTTCCTGTATTCAATGGCCTGAAGTTAATATACTTAATCAAAGTAATATGAAATGGTATATCTTGAATGAGGTTTGCCTTATGAAAATGGTCTCATGAAATTTTGTTTGATAATACATTTGTTAAAATAATTTTTCAAATTTAATAGTACTTTGATATCACTGGAGCCATATCTGTTTTATTGTAGGGAAAACAACAATAGTAAAAGTCCTTTAATCATTCTTAAAGCATCGTAATATTTTGTACATATAACCTAATGTTACTTTTTCAGAGGAAAACAAGTATTACAATCTTACACTTTGGGGGAAGTAGACCAAAGCAAGCCACTACAAGCATGAGATCTGCATAAAAGTTATTATCATATATATCCTTGAAAAGATGTCGTTCTACCTCAGAATACATGTGTGTGTTTCCATACCAAAAAAATAAACAGCATTTACCTTTCTTGTCAATTAGAGATCATGTTTTCCCCCCAAAACTTCAGATGAAATTGAAAGAAGATGTACTTAGTTATTCTATAAGGAAACGTGTATTTTTTTTCTTGTGTTTATAACAAGTACAATCTTTGGCAACAGTTGGTGCTGAATTAGTTCAGATTTATTATATTTAATTCTTATGGTAAGGTTTTTACCCGCAGCAGGTCAGAGGTTAAGCTCCACACCTCCTCACTTGTGTTAGCCCCTTCCCCCTGGGAGAGGCCTGGGGAGTGGATTCACATAGTCTATATTTTTACTAAATTTTACCAAAGCAAGTTATTTAAACTTAAATCACTGAAGATTTTTGTCTATTTACTCCAGCTTTCATGTCAAGTGGCTGTGGAGTAGCCATGGACGTTTTGGAATCTGCCTAAGGGGAAACTGGGTCATCTTCGGGTTTAGGAGGCTATCTTTTTAGCAATAGCTTTGTGATTTGGCAATGACATCTATGCATGCATACTTAATTTATTGCTCACCATTCCCTTGTAGGAATCAATTCCAGAAGTGCCGTGACAGCTTGTCCAACGTGGTGGCACAAAGGTACAAAGCCGACCGTCATATCAAGGTATGAACCCCCCCGTCCTTCAGCGCCCAGGCCTTGATGTGTGGGGAGTGAGGACAGTACGAGCTATAAAATATATTGAGTCTGTGCTGAGATCTGTTCATTTTTTTTCCCCATCAACTGATAAACAAGCTAAAACAAAGTTTTTTTCTTTGAGGCATATACTTAACTGTGACCTAAACTCTTAGCACTAAGTAATAATAATAAAAAGCAAGTTTCTATTAGCTGTGCTGAAAAGCAATTTCAACTCTTTCTCCACAGAAATTATTACAAATACATTATCATATGAAAAGTTAGAGTTTTAAGCCAAAAACTGTAGGGCAAAATGTATCATAAAACTGTGTCAGGCAGATAACTAAATTAAAAACACATTGATACTATGTTTCTATTTTTTTTCATGTGTGTGGTAGATATCAAAAATTTGTTAATTTTGTGATTTATTTTCCCATTCTAGATAAATCACTTTCATACTGAAATTTAAATTCATAAGTTTGTAATTTTAAAGAGAAGTCTCCAAATTGTATAAGCTACAGGCCTCATAAAACTGTATAGGCCCCATGTCATAAATAGTGATTAATTGATATCCCTCTTGGTTACATTATGATTGAAAACATGTGGGTGAAAACATCAAATTTACATCTGTGATTTCTAATAATTCTATGAATCCTTACAATAGTCCCACAAGGTAAAAAAAAAAAAATCTAATAACAGTGACTATTACTAGGTACTGTTTTACCTATACTTTATTTAACACTATCAACTCATAAGGAAGATTCTATCATGGTATCATCTCAAATAAATAAATGAGAACACTGACTCACAGAGAGAGTCAGTAATTTGCCCAAGCTCACATAGCTGTGAGTCTGAACCCAGACCATCTACTCTAGCATCTGTCCTCCTCCCTACGGTACATCCAACCTCTCAAGCGATCCTCCTTCATCTGGCAGCAGACCCCCAGATTTCAGACATGCTGAGAAGAACTTAACCAGCTTACCTGTTGTTTTGTCTTCAAATCTTTGTTTTCCCTCCCAGATTTGGGGAATAGAATCCACAAAGCAATTCACCGTCATCTAGGAACCTTCTTCAATGTTAATGGGGCTAAGGTCTGTTCTGCATAACTAGAGTGGATGCAGGATTTACATCCGTATTTATACTTTGAAAATTCACTCAGGTGATTCTGCTATACCTTTTACATGACGAGTAGAGTAATAATATTAGGGCAAGAGCAGAGTATAAAAAACCGAAGGAATCAAAATTCTTCTTAGAATGAATTGGCATTTTCTTTTGGTTTTCTCACTTTGGAGTCCCCACAACTGGTATGTTCATAATACTTTGTAGGAAGTGTTGAAAGTATACCTGCATTCTAGAGAAAGTACCCACAGCACTTGAAACACTCTTGATTAGACAGTGAGTACTCAGGAATGATTCAAGTAGTACCTTCTCAACCTCTGAAACATCACTTGGGTTTTGAAATCTATAAACGGAAAAGAAACAAAATCATGTTGTATATTATTTGGGTATTTGTGTATATATATAAAAAATTTAAAACTTGGAAAACATGAAATTCAGTGGTTATTTCTGAGATGGATGGTAGGGAAGAATAGGAGAAAGGCAGAGATGGAAGGGAGAGGTAGGTAGGAACTGTCAATCATAAATATGTCAGTTTGCTTTAGCTTTGGGTTAAATGATGGGTTCTTGGGTGTTCATTATTTCAGTAAAAACAAACAAATGGAATTAAAAGATAAATGTAAGCAAAACTGGAGAGTATACTATTTAGGCATACACATACATATGATATAAATTATTTTTTAAAGGGCTATACATAGATCTATGATGACAGTGTGTTGTAAGCCAAAGATTATAATGTGTGTGTGTGTGTGTGTGTGTGTGTGTGTGTGTGTGTGTGTATACTTGGGAAGCTTCTGATTTAGATTTAGACCCTGCCCCAGTATGGTTGAATATCCTTACCCAGTATTTCTTCCTATGTTCTTAGTGTTAATCCAGTCCTTAGATTCTTTACTTGATTAACCCACAACATAGGAGAGGTCCTTGAAGGAAGAAGACATGTATTTTTGTCTGGCTCCGTGATGCCTGAGGCAGTGCAGTGAACAAACTAAGCAGTTAGTCAGTATTTAACCAATGAATGAACACTGGCTATTATGTTCATTAGTTATATCATTTATTATTTAGTAACTCAAGTCTCTCCTATAGTATAAAATAATTGTAACATATTTACCATGAAGTAATATGAAGAGCTTGTAATAAATATGGTCTGCTCCTTCAATGTGAAATTTTTAAAAATTTCCACTCTGCTATTAAAATTAGGTAGAACTTAATAAATTCTTTAGTTATTTTTAGATCAAAGGAACATACAGTTGAGTATGTGGAAATGACTACCGTGGAAATGAATAGCCACATAGTTAACTAGGCCAAGATGAAGAAAATCAATTCACTGGATTCCCAAATCCTATTACACTTCTCTCTTTCTCATTTTCCAGTACTTTTAATTTGAAAAATACCTTTCTATTGTTAGTACACATGTAATATAAATCCTGGATATGTGTCAAAAACACAGGACAGGGTGCGATTCCATAGTTCTATGAAAACGTTGTTTACATGATGTTGGTTTTGGATACTCCTTATTAAAATTTGACAGAATTATCAGATGAATGAGTGTGTTGGTATTAACAAAATCTTCTGATTAAGAGGTTTTCTTTTACTGAAAATTCTTGACTTCTGATCAAATTGGATATGCTTCAGTAATTTTCTCTTGTATGACTTAGTATCGACTTTCTCTTGTACATTTAATTAAAACTTTGGTTTTCTGCTTTAAAATTCAACTTTCCTTCTGTAATCAGAAAGATGGTAATTATTGAAAAGCCTGTCAAGGCTGCCCTTAGGCACACATGAAGGCCACAATTTTCTTTAATCATCATTTATTAATACCCTAAATCCAAATATTATCAAGTAAGCATATGTATGCATATAAATCAACATCTTAGTCAAAACCTTTAAAATTTTGCAAGGCACAAGATTACATAGAGGGTATGCCATAGGCAAAATGTGTTTTCCATTTCTTTCCAACTCTTGATTTTCTCCTTTATATTCAAAGTCTTTCAAAAGTCTTTCCACTGTTTCTTGACCCAGTGCCTAAGGGTCCCACTGTTTGCTGGCTAATCTTACTTTTCCATTTGTGTTAATGTTTTATAGGTGGTAGCTCTCAAAATTTTGCACCCTTCCAGCTAAAAAATTTCAACAGAATTTTTTTTCTTCTGCAATCCAAAGGCAGTTTTATGCAGTTTCAGGCATTCCAGCAAGCCATGCACAAAAGTAATTTTCTAATTAAAGAAGTCTTTAGTATTTAAGATAATTAAGACAGTTCTATATGGTTATATGATGAGGAAAGAGTGAATAATGCTACCTTTGTGTCTTTGGAGGGCAATTCTGAGAGTGAATTTCTCTCTGTTTAAGTGTAAGTTCTGGTGTGATATATGAAAGACTATTGTGGTAAATAACTCTGGCCCTTTAGTGGTAGGCAAAGTGCAGAAAGCACTAAAATATGGACCAGCCCGTATTCCCCACGGAATTAACCTGGTTTTACAGATATAGGAACAAAAAAGAAAAAGTCAAGGGTTAAATATACTAATGGTGGAGCTTTCGCACTGTAAAAGTGAAAGCAATTGTGGGAAGGCCATCCTCTGAATCATTTAACAGATGAAGGAAGCGTTGTCTTATTCTTTGGGGAGATATGTTTTATGTGTAGAAACACTGGGGGAATAAAATGGGCCAGTGGGCATTTTCCAGTTTAGGTTTGGTGATACTACGGTTCATTTCTAGCTTCTTTCGGCAATAAAAATGGTTTATTTCAGGGCCCACAGAGCTTTATTCCTAGAGTTGAGTTTCATGCTACTCAATATTTTCAGACAGTGCCTGTCTGGGACATAACACACTTAAGTAAAATAGCAGAATGACTGGAGTTTTGTGGTTCCATGAAGTCAGAAGGTCAATCAAAATTTCTTTTCCACTAGGTTATTTGGCACCTGTGATAACCAAATCATAGCGCTGTCTATCATTTGAATTTCTAGATAAGCTTTTATGGAATTGCAATTATGCCCTTACATTTATTTTAAATAGAAATGTCATTATAAGTCCATGAAATGGGGCAGGTTTATAGTGGAATGGCGTAGAAACAAAGGTAGTATTCTTTCTCTTTCCTCATCATATATCAGTCAATATTTAAACAATACAAGATTACTTTTAAAGGTCCACCATTTATTCACTGTCTGTTATAAATAGACCCTATTTATTATTTATGACCTCACATTTAGAAAGCACTTTGCAATACATTTGACTCATATTTCATGAAGCTTTGACATGGTGGTCCTCGTTTAATAGATGAGATCACGGACTCAAATGCCAAGCCTGTATACTTGTTGAAGTGATGCTTAGGCATTTGAAATTGAAGTGGAAAGTGACCAAAGGAAAAATAAAACAAGTAAAGAGTGGGAATGCAATATGTATATATACACGAAGGACACAGAAAGAAATAATTCTATCTACTACAGAATGGGAAAACATGCTAATCAGGAGGTGAATATAAATCTAGGAACAGGAATGTTTTGTGTGGAAGCTATAATAGTATATATTATACACACACATACATAGATATAATATACACATACATATTTGCATTATCATATTACATATATACACTATTATATATGTATGTGCCTGTGTATATAATGGTATATGTTACTGTTTAGTATAAATACTGCTATTTCTTACTGTTTTACTACAATAGATTGTGCAAAGGGATTTGCTTAGTGTACATGTTTGACTCATAAGCTCACTATCTGATGCAAAGAAATTAGAAAAGAATCTATAATCAGTTCAAGTTTTATTTTTATTTTCTTTATAAAGGTTTTTATTAAGTAATCTCTATACCTAACATGGGGCTCAAACTTATAACCCCAAGATTGAGAGCCCCATACTCTACCGACCGAGCCAGCCAGGTGTACCTATAGTCAGTACGATGTTTAATCAGTAGTTTTAATCAAGTTCTAAAATTCATTAATATTATTCTCAAAACAGGGGCACCTGGGCGGCACAGTCGGTTGAGCATCCAGCTCTTGTTTTGCTCTCAGGTTGTAATTTCAGGGTCATGAGATAGAGCTCTGTGTCGGGCTCAGCACTGAGAGCAGAGGCTGCTTGAGACGCTCATCCTCTCCCTCTGCTCCTTGCCCCCCCCAAATAAATAAATAAATAAATAAATCTTTAAAAATATATATTATTCTCAAAGCAAAAATTTTGTATTTTATCTTTCAATGTATTACCTTGTTTTTGTACTTACATTTATTGATTATTATAAATAAATGTTATTTTTATGTATGCATGCATTTATTTTCTCAAATTTTTTGAGATATAATTGACATAGCATTGTCCTGGTTTCCAATGTACAACATAATGATTCAATCTATGTATATTGCAAAATGATTATCACATTAAATCTGGTTAACATCCATCAACACATGTTACAAAATTTTTTGTTCTGTGATGAGAACTTTTAAGATATACTCTTATCAATTTTCAAATATACAATACAGTATTATTAACAGTAGTCACCACTCTGTACACTAGAACCCCAGTACTTATCCGTCTTATAACTGGAAGTTTGTACTTTTGATCACCATTACCCTTTTTGTTCATCCTTAATTCCCAGCCTCTGGCAACCACCAATCTGTCTATGAGGGTTTTGTTTTGTTTTGTTTTTTGTTTTTTTAATTTATTTTTTAAAATTTTATTTTTTAAGAATTTTTACTTAAATTCCAGTTAGTTAACATACAGTGTAACATTAGTTTCAAGTGTACAATTTAAGGATTCAACACTTCTATACAACCCATGATGCTCATCACAATCACCCCCCTCACCTGTTTAACCCATCCACCACCTACCTGCCCTCTGGTAATGATCATTTTGTTTCTATAGTTAAGAGTCTGTTTCTTTGCTTCTCTCTCTTTTTTCCCCTCCATGATCATTTGTGTTGTTTCTTAAATTCCACTGATGAATGAAATCATATAGTATTTATCTTTCTCTGGCTGACTTATTTCACTCAGCATTATACTCTAGCTCCATCCACATTGTTGCAAAGGGCAAGATTTCTTTCCTTTTATGGCTGAGTAATATTCCATTGTGTATATATACCACATGTTCTTTATCCACTCATCAGTTGATGGACATCTGGGCTCTTTCCATAACTTGGCTATTGTAGATAATGCTACTATAAACATCAGGGTGCAGGTACCCCTTCAAACCAGTATTTTTGTATCCTTCGGATGAATACTAGCAGTGCAATTACTGGATCCTGAGGTAGTTCTATTTGTAACTTTTTAAAGAATTGCCATACTGTTTTTTTGTGTTGTTTTATTTAAGATTCCATATATATATGTGAGGTCATAGGGTATTTGTCTTTTTTTGTCTGATTTATTTTACTTAACATGATGCTCTTAAGGACAATCCATGTTATTGCAAATGGCAAGACTTCCGTCTTTTTGGCTAAATAAAATTTCTTTATATATATATTGTACATTTTCTTTATCTGCTCATCCAACAACGGACAATTAGGTTGTTCTATATCTTGGACACTGTAAATAATGCTGCAGTGAACATGTAAGTGCAGAAATCATTTCAAGTTAGTGTTTTCATTTCCTTTGGATAAATACCCAGCAGTGGAATTACTGGATCATATAGTAATTCTATTTTTATTTTTTTAAGAGCCTCCATATTGTTTGCCATAATGGAAAATTTACATTCCCACCAATAGTGCACAAGGTTTCCCTTTTTTCCACATCCTTGACAACATTTGCTATCTCTTATCTTTCAGAAAATAGCCATTCTAACTGGTGTGACTTATTATCTTATACTTGTTTTGATTTGCATTTCCCTGATTATTAGTGATGTTGAGCATCTTTTCATATACCTGTTGGCTGTCCTACTAGAAAAATGTTTAGTCAGATCGTATGCCCTTTTTTGAATTTGATTGTTGGGTTTTTTGCTATTGAGTTGAATGAATTCTTTATATGATTTGAATATACATATATATGATTTACAAATATTTGCCCCAATTCAGTAGGTTGCCTTTTCATTTTGTTGATGGTTTCCTTCGTTGTGCAGAAGCTTTTTAGTTTGATGTAGTCCCACCTGTTCGTTTTTTATTTTGTTGTCCTTGCTTTTGGAGGCAGCTCCAAAAAACTATCACCAAGACCAGCGTCAAGGAGTTTACTGCCTATGTTCTCTTCTAGGAGTTTTATGGTTTCAGGTCTTACAATTAAGTCTTTCATCCATTTTGAGTTAACTTTGTGTGTGGTGTAAAACAATGGTGCAGTTTCTTTCTCCTGCATGTGGCTGTTAGTTTGCCCAACACCATTTGTGGAAGAGACTGCCTGTTGCTAACCACTGTATATTCTTGGCTCTTTTATCATAAAACATTATTTATTTCATATTTATTTTAGAATTTATGTACCTTCCCCTCATCTTAAGATAACTTGTTGATTTCTAGCCTTTTAAAACTATCTAAAAATTTTAACTTTTAGATTTTTAAGTCACCAAAGTAAGAAGATAGCATTAATAAAAAATGAAAGAAAATACTTCAAAAATGTGTACCACCCACTCAAACCTATTCTAAAAATTTTACACATTTTTAATCTGCAATCAGCTCCTTGAAATGGGTGTCACTATCCTTTTTGCTTTCAGATGAGAACACTGATATGGAGAAGTCCAAGTCATACAGTTTGTAAGTAGCAGACTCAAACCCAGGACCTTCTTGCACATGCCTTTTTGATGTTTCCCAATACATGTTCTATGTTTCTTTTTTTAATAGTTCTAAAAAAATTCACCACAAGAATCTCTGGAGATCCATATGGTAACTGTCCCCAGAAAGGTAATTACTATATGCAGAGATATTATGCTTCACTTATTGCCCTGGAACTAAATCTTTGCATTTCATATCATCTTGCCCTAAATGGAGGGACTTATGTATTAAGATTCTGGCATATATAGTTAGTAGGTTTTGAGCAAAAAACAAAAACAGAAACAAATGAGCAAAAGTAGGCAGGAAAACCAAGTTAAGAGAGGGTCATCCCTTCAACCAATGCTGTTTTACTAACCTTGGTGAATAATGAGGGATGGCACACATCTGAAGAGTCAGTAGAAAAGTATGGTCCCTGGTTCTGACATCATAAATATGCAAGCCTCCCTTCAAAAGAATCGACAGTAATTTTTCTCCTTTACTAAAATTCTGGTCGACATTATGTGAGTATTTTGAGGATATGAAAAATCCTTCCACATTCTCTGATTGCTATGAAACCAGAAGCTAACTATTGTGAGCAGTTATTCCAAAAAGGCTGTTCATTTTTAAAATAAGGGGTCAATAGTAGTCTGTGAAATATTTCTCTTTATTTCATTTGGTGCCCACTTCAGCTCAACCTGGGGCTCAGTTAAACCCAAGCTCACAAAATTTGGTAGGCGTAGCTATTTATTGTTAATATTTCTGAATTTCTGTCTGGACACTTGGGGATTGAACTTTTTAATATGCCAGGTGTTTGCAAGTGAATGGCTTTAGGCAATAAAATATAAGTGGCTTTAATATGTATTACTTTATATAATACAATGTCCCTAAAATGTAGACAATATTATTATCCCCATTTTATAGATTAAAGAAACCCAAAAGCTGAAGTTAAAATACTACCTTACCATCACACAGCTTCTGAGTAGAAAAGCCCATTTAAACCTATGTCCACCTGAATTTAGAGATCAAGGTGTTAGCAATACCTCCACACGGGGTTAGTTTAGTGTCTCCAGATACGTGCTTGAGTCATGGGTGGAACCTAAAGGAAGAACCAGGATAGGAGCTGCTTTGTAACTTTTCACTGAGAGTGAAGTCATCTGCCTTAATTGGGTTTGTTTGATTTTGAATCCAGGTTCTGTACTGGTAAACCTTACCTACTTGAAGTGACATCGATCCAAAGTCTAGCCATGATTCCTATTGAGGTGATACAAAGATGAAGACTACTTATCCCCAGATTCATTTATTTACCCAAAAGCAGTTATGATGTTAATTGATATTAACCTCCATAGCAAGGTTAATTCCTACTTTTTGTAAAGTAACTGAATTCATCTTTATTTATTGACTTGGTGAATCATATACATTCTAGCAAATAATCATAAATGGTATCTTGAGTATGGTATGGCAAAAGTAGATGTGTATGCTCATAAATACTATGACTACTTGTTATTGATGCTTCTATCAGGTTGATTACTAAGTGGATAGAAATACATATATGGGGGCATCAGGGTGGCTGCATTGATTAAGGATCCTACCCCTAATTTCAGCTGAGGTCATGATCTTAGGGTTGTGAGATCCACCCCCCCCAACTTCCACCCCCCATCTGGTTCCATGCAGAGCCAGAGTCTGCTTAAGATTTTCTCTCTTCCTCTCCCTCTGCCCCTTCCCACTTCCAGCTCTCTCTCTCTTAAAAAAAAAAAAAAAAGAAAAAAAAGAAATACATATATGGCCCTATATCTTATCCTTTTAAGCAAAGCATAACTCAAGTTTATTATTGTCTATTTATAAATGATTATGAATGTGCTCTTAAAAGTTAAATTGGGGCACCTGGGTGGCTCAGTCATTAAGCATCTGCCTTCAGCTCAGGTCATGATCCCAGGGTCCTGGGATCGAGTCCAGCGTTGGCCTCCCTGCTCAGCAGGGAGTCTGCTTCTCCCTCTCCCTCTACTCCTACCGCCACTTGTGTTTTGCTCTCTCTCAAATAAATCTTTTAAAAAAGTTAAATTTAAAATTTTTAAATATCACACTTATTAAATAACTTTACAATAATACCCACTTATAAAATAACTTATGTTTAAAATGTCTTTGAGTAACTCCCCTTGAAGTAGAAGGAACTAAGTATATAAAGAGCTCTTTAGCTTCTGAGTGTACACACTTCACAGACTGTGGGAGGAAAATAGGGATTACATTTCTGGTATCCACATCCAAATGTTTGATATCTAGGATGCACGATTAAAAAGTGCATTGTTCCTGTAACTGTCCGGGCCCTCCTTAAATGTTATTTGTTTGTTTTTCTGGTCATTTTGTCTTTGATTGTTAAAAATTACTTTAATTATAAATATTTTTTTCTAAATTTGAAACAGTCAATAATTAACTCAGTATTTTCTAAATAAAAAATGAAAACCAAGACTTTCACTGAAAAATGACATCTGAGCTAACCTCTGACCTTTTACAAAGTCCTAATGAAAACACATTAAGAGACAGAAAAGTCTGCCAGAATCTGGGAAGAAATACCATTAACAATGAGGCCAGCTGACCTGGATTTAGAACTTGAACCAGATCAACAAAACTGGTTATCTGCTACTGCTGCCCACCCTAGAGGAAGTTTGAAGAACATATATATTTTCATGTTATCTTAAATATTAGCCTGAGTCTCCTTGCTCTTACGTTCATGGTAAGATGGGTGTAAATGTGTAATTTCATATGAGATGAAAGTCCAAAGTCCTTTCTAATTATGAGGTCCAACTGAGTTCATGGGCTCATAATTATTATTGGTTCTTTGCTCTTCATTGTATAGACTGTGCTATGATACTATATGCTGCCTATGGGTATTCTCTAGCATGGCAACTCTGGAGTGAAAAAATGAAAGCCAGTTAATCACTAGACACTGGGCTAAGAGATACGCCAGTTCTAGGGTGACCAACTATCATGATTTATCCAGGACTGACAAGTTTTCCAAGATGTGGAACTTCAGTACAAAAACTAAGCCATTTCCAGGGGAAAAACCAGGAATGTTGGTCACCCTAAGTATGAACTTACTTTTTATCTGTGAATGTGACAGGAGTGTTCAAACATGTAAGTGGACATTGAACAAGATATAAGTAATCTGCTTGTCTGTTCATTCATTTGGCAAATACAATCTGGAGCTTTCCCACTTCAGGAAAAAAATGGATATTGAACGGAAGAAAAAGGAAGAAAGCACACAACTTATAAAATATGATAAAATAGGGAAAAGGTAGCATCACGCTGACAGAAGTTATGAAGAAATAGGCAAAAGGGAAATGTGCTAGAAAGATTTGAGGGGTATGCAAATAAAATGTAGAAATCTGGTAAGACATGATTTGAAGTCAGAAGAGGAAACCACAGTATCAGAATGAGACAGGATGACTTGAAGAAACAGTGAGGTGAACTACAAAGACTGCAATTTGTGATTAAAAGGAAATAAAAGTAAGAAATAATTCAGGAAGAGTGAAATAGCTCTTAAAAAACTAAAAAAGTAAAGCAGCATTGGTAGCAGAAAAGAGCAGCATCTGCAAAATGGGAGATTAAATCAGTAAAGGAAAACAAGTTTTCCTAAAATGTAGAATTAAAAAAAAAACTGTAAAAAGTGAGAGAGAATATGATAGACAGGGAAGACATATGATTGTCATTATACAGTAGGAAAAAAGATATGGAAACTGAAACAATTGTCAAAGCAATGTTTATAGAAACTTTTCTGAGTTAAAATGCACCTTAGCATACAGAACAATGCATTTA
The DNA here is from genome assembly GCF_017311325.1 of Ursus maritimus. Taxonomy (NCBI): domain Eukaryota; kingdom Metazoa; phylum Chordata; class Mammalia; order Carnivora; family Ursidae; genus Ursus; species Ursus maritimus. Next base: position 75,550,203 of record NW_024425563.1, on the reverse strand, counting down.
TTTGGTTCAAGGAAAAAATTTCACCTGTAAGCATCTTGGAAAATTATTGAATTGCAATTTTCTATCATGAAAGTGTTTAAATGTTCAGGAAAGCCACAAAAATTGTAAAATAAAACCTGTATACATCTTATCTAGATTCCAAAATTGTTATCACTTTGTCATGATTATTTGTTACACGCACAGGGTATGTGTGCATGTATGTGTGCACATGCACTTATATTAGGCACAAGAATCCAGAGTGGAAACATATTTTATTACAAAGGAATAAAAAACCAGTTGGCTTAAGAATTCTCTTTTGTGAATCAAATTACCAGAAGACAAGGAAATAATGTCTACAGTGTTTGAGAGGGAAAGAACATGATTCCATTAGGTTATGCCCAGCTGAGTGTTCCTTAATGAGTATAGAGAGTAGAAGGTCATTCTTATGTAATAAATATATCAGAAAATATATCACTTATATGTCCACAGTAAAAAAAATACAATTTGTTTAAAAATGCATGTTACTAATTTTTTAAAGATTTTATTTATTTGAGAGAGAGCACGAGTGCGAGCTCTAGGGGGTGAGGGAAGGACAGAGGAAGAGGGAGAAGTTGAGCAGGGAGCCCAATGCTGGACTAGATCCCAGGACGCTGGGATCATGGCCTGAGCCAAACGCAGACACAACTGACTGAGCCACCCAGGTGCCCCCATGTTAGCTAATTTGAGAGACAAAAAATATTAAAGCTCCAGAAGGAAAATTAGTGGGAACAATGTGCTGAGATAAGCATGAGAATCAATCACATATATGATTAACTCTGATGTAAATCTGTCAAAATCATTCTTTAAAGAGAACATAGATTCCAAAACTGTTCTAAGGTAAGGGTTTATATGATATGAAAGCCCGTTAGCAAAAAGATTAAATATAATGGTCAAGAGTTCAACCATACAATAGTATTAAGTTATATAGGGGAATAAGAAGATGCAACTTTATTGATTTTCATGTAATAAAAAATATAATTTGAGGAATTCATAGTAACTAAAACAGTAACAACAAAAACAAAAAAAGTGACAGAAAACAAAATAATTAAATGTAAATCTCTAGGATAATGAGTCTTCATTAAAGGTGAAGATTATCAGCTAATTATACCAAAATTGATGACTACCTTATATGCTCTTAATTAACTGTTATCAAATATGAAGAAAAGAAAGAGATCCAATTCACAATAGAAATGAACACACGAAATCACTAAGGAGAGACTCCAGGATATAGCAGGAAGGTCTATTATATACATGCAATCTTCCAGAATTGTAATAAGTACTAGGAATAGAGTTGCAAAAGAGGCTATAGTGTAATTAGAAAAAGAGAGGTTCCTAGTGTGCTGAGTGTTATAAAAGGGAAAATACAGGGCATTAGGTGAGCATATTTCCTTGAAGGAAATAGCTGGGTAGTTGGCAAAAGTCTACTCGCCAGAGAGGACTGAACAGGTAAAAGCACAGAGGCAGGAAAGGACAAGGCAGTTTGAAGTACTGGAAAGCTATGGCTATGGTCAGCGAGTGCTCTCACACTTCATCATCAGGACATAATTTACAAAATGTGGCATATGAGTGGCTGTCAACTTTAAGTAAATATTTTTTCTGTTTTCAAAATAACGAATGTTAAAAATATTTTAATATGATTTTATTTCATGCTCCTCTGTGAATAATACTGCTTGAGTCTTTTATTAAGGTATCCAGATTTGATTTTATTGTGCATAACTTGAGCAGTGGATTATATTTCCATATTATTTTTTATTTTTGCTGAGTCGAAGAAAGACTTAAATATTATATCAGAAAGTGCCACTGAATTTGGAAAGGGACCTTATTAAACTAGTCATATGTCAATGAAATGTTTGAATACCAATTACATGAAAAAATCTACAAGCTTTAAGAAAGAAAATTTGAATACCCACCAAACACAGAAATATTTTAGCATTACTTTGGTATCATTTACAGCATTAAATGGTTGTCAACAATGGATAATTAGTGATTTCAGAATTTTAGGTAGAGTGACTTTAGCACCAGAAAGCTATATCCATGTAAAATAACATTTAAATAGAAGATTTTTAAAAAAAGATTTTTTGAAGGTCCTTATTTAATAAATTATTTTGTAACAAAATGATTGTAGAAAAAAGAACAGATGTTTCCAATTTCACTGATGGATTAAAGACCTAAACGTAAAAATCAAAAACATCAAACTACTAGGAAACTATTATGCTGAGGGTATAAAAGTCTTTTCTAAGCATAGCATATAACCTAGAGAACCCAAAATAGCAACAATCAAATTTGACATTATAAAAATATAAACAATTTGTATGTAAAAAGATAGCGTTGGGGCACCTGGGTGGCTCAGTTGGTTAAGCATCTGACCTGTCTCTATCTTTCTCTTCTCTCTCAAAAAATAAAAAATAAAAATAAATAAAAGCTCCTTTGGTGGGTTTTCTGATTTGCAAATCAGGACATCTTTCTGTGCTATCGTTGCAATGCTTCAGTGAGACAACCTCACTGAAAGGGGTGAAGGAAAAGGGCTGATTGAGTATCTCTGGAAATAAGTATAGTCTGTAAGAAAAGGCAAGTAGAACTGTATATATGCACTAAAGTCTAGTTGATAAAATTGTTTTCCATGGAGTATTAGTTACCAATTCTGCAAACACTATCCATGTGTTCTGGAATTGAACAATTAAGTAAGTGGATGTTAGATGGTAGGAGCTTGTTGGAAAATCAAATAAGAGTTGGTGACATCAATATGTACTCAGATTTAGCTTAATGATAGATATTTTATTACACATAGAGATATAGATATGTATATGCACACAGGTTAATATACACATATATATTTCTTTGTTCTTTCAGGTAAGAGGGCTGAAAAGCCATGACACACGGTAGCAACGATCACACTTAGCACCTAGAATTTTGTTGGTAAGTCCATTCCCTAACAAAAGAAACCTTAGTTCTTTAGTGAAACTCCTGAATCTAGAACTAAGAAAGAAATATGCAGAATGAGCCTAGAATACCTTGCAGTGCCAGAAGGTAAGGAAGTGACCATCCCCAAAAGGGTGGTGGAATGTCAAAGGGATATATCAGCCAATAGAAAGGGCTCTCAATGACCACAGTGGAAATAATATGAGAAAAAAAACAGTATTAGATTATAAAACAAAGTTTAAAGTAAATACTCATGGATTCATAATTCTGTAAATAAATGTTAAGCAAATAAATGGTATAGAATAGACAAATCTCAGTGCAGAAGAATTCCAAATAATTTGTGTCAATACTCTATTCTTCAGGGCATGAACGTATCTCCCCACTCTCTAAATGTGGGCTTTGCAGTGTCTTTCTTCCAGAGAATGGTATGGAAAAGGAAGGGAAAAATATAACTTCCCAGTGGAGAGATCTGGCAAAAACTATCTCAAACCAGGCAATCAAGGTTAAGATTAATTATAAGTCACATTGATAGTCCATACACTTAATATGATGTGATATGATGAGAATGGTACTTTGTCTTTGTGTTTTTCCTCCCCAAAGCATATAACCTGAGTCTAATCATTAGAAAAATGGCAGATAAACACCAACTGAGAAATATTCTACAAAATGCCCAACTAAAAATCCTCAAAATTCTCAAGGTTACCAAAAGTAAGGAAAGTGTGACAAACTGTCACAATAAAGAGTTGCCTAAGGTGACATGGCTATTAATGTGATGTGGTATCCTGGATAGATCCCGAAACAGTATAAAGAAATTAGAGATAAATGGAAGAAAGCTGGATGAAATGTGAGCTTTTGTTAGCAATAGCATGCAATTATTGGTTCACTAACTATGACAAAATTGCCATACTAATTTAAGATGTTAATAATAAGGAAAAGTGAGTGTGGGGTATACAGGGACTCTCTGTACTGTGCATTATTTTCGTAAACCTGAAACTTCTGAAATAAAATTAAAAGTTTACTAAAAATAAACTTTTTAATTTTATTGGAACAATTGGTTATCCATGTACTAAAAAATCAGAGATTATACAGAAATTTTGTAAATATGAAGTGAATCGTAGAACTTAAAGTGAAAACTAAAGATATGAATTTTCTAGAAGAAAATGAGTAAACATATTTCTTATCCTGGATTAGGTAAATATTTCCTATTTATGACACAAAAAGCATACATCAAGATCTTTTAAAAATTGATAAATAGGATAATCAAAATTAAGTCTTTCTATGTTTCAAATGCACTCAATATATTAATACAAAAAGGCCTGCCAGTCACATTACTATCTATAAAACATATAAGCAATAAAAGACATATATCCAGAATATAATTCATTCTTTTTTTAAAATTTTATTACGTTATGTTAGTCACCATACAGTCCATCATTAGTTTTTGATGTAGTGTTCCATGATTTGTTGTTTGTGTATGACACCCAGTGCTCCATGCGATACATGCCCTTCTTAATACTCTTCACCAGGCTAACGCAACCCCCAACCCCCTTTATCCATCTTCTTTATCCATTCGTCTGTTGAAGGGCATCTCGGCTCCTTCCACAGTTTGGCTACTATGGACATTGCTGCTATGAACATTAGGGTTCATGTGGCCCTTCTTTTTACTACATCTGTATTTTGGGGTAAATACCCAGTAGTGCAATTGCTGGGTCATAGGGTAGCTCTATTTTTAACTTTTTAAGGAACCTCCACACTGTTTTCCAAAGTGGCTGTACCAACTTGCACAGAATATAATTCATTCTTAAAGTGATATAATAAGAAGATAAAAATACTGATTTTAAAAAAGGGGAAATGATTTGACCAGACACTTCAAAAATAAAAGATATTCATTCACATGGCAAAGAAGCACATGAAAAATTCTCAAAGCCATTCATTGTTCATTGGGACAACACGAATGATTATTTCAAACCCACCAGAATTTACAAAAAGACTGATAATACCACGTGTGGTGAAGATATGGAGTGACTGAAATTTTTATATATCACTGGTGGGCATACAATAAGAGACTGCTACTTTGGAAAGCTATTGACCTGTTTCTTATAAAGTTAAGTATACAGCTATATAACCTAGAAGTCCTTCTCCTAGCTATTTACTCAAGAGGAATGAAAATATATGTTCACACAAAGAATTGCCACTGAATGTTCATAGCTGCTTTGCTCATAATAACCTAAAACTGGAAACACCGGAAACGTCCATCAACTGGAAATGGACAAAAAATTGTGGTGTGCCCTACAATGGACTAATCCTCAGAAATAGTATACGTTGCTATTAGACAACATAAGTACATTTTAGTAGCATTATGTTAAGTGAACAAAACTAGCCCAAACAGCTACATTCTATATGCCATTTGTAAGAAATTCTAGAAAAGGTGAAACCATAGCAATGAGAAAGCAGATGAGTATTTGCCGGGGGCTGAGGCGAGGGGAAGAGACAGGAGGAAAACTACTGGGATGACAGAAATGTTCTAGTTCCTGATCACGCTTACTGTTGTTTGATTATATTTGTCAAAACTCATGCAATTATACACTTAAAAGGGTGATTTTCATATGTAAATTAGACTTAAAAAAGCAAATAAAACATAAAATTAACTTCCATACAAATTATAAGTGTTCAGTTGTAAACATCTAACTCTCCTTTCTTCTATGGCTCTTGATTTGACTGTTTGGAATGACACACGTACATTTCACTTCTACCTTATTGAACCTTAGGACTATTTCAATTTTATTTACAATGTTACTAAGAAGGAAAAGAAATTTTCTAGGGGCACCTGGGTGGCTCAGTTGGTTAAGGGTCTGCCTCCGGCTCAGGTCATGATACCAAGGTTCTGGGATCAAGCCCCACATCGGGCTCTCTGCTCAGTGGGGAGCCCGCTTCTCCCTCTCCCTTTGCCTGCCACTCTGCCTACTTGTGCTCTCTTTCTCTGTCCAATAAATAAATAAAATCTTAAAAAAAGAGAGAGAGAAAGAAGTTTTCTGAATAGTCATTGTGATTTGGTTACTGGCATTAAATTTGCTCTTCATTTCAATGGGGATGGTAATTAAAGGAGTAATTTATTTCAATTATTTTAGTCTGTTCATAAAGAAAGGTAGTTTATGTTATATACTCTGTGAATCAAAATCAAAATATTTTACTTGAAATATAAACTCATATTATTTACACACTCATCACAATATTATCTAAGTCAGTTATAAATTGTGGAAATACGTTCAAAAGATACAGTCTTAAAAGCAGAACTCAAAGACATAATTTACCTTGTTATTCAATCCATTCACTCTTTTCAGCTGTTTTCTACTGTTGTTTTACACAATATACTTTTAGCCTTAGTCAACAGAGTTACCTTGAAAGAATTAATGTGCTTTTCCAAAAATCCATCTTGAAACTATAAGAAACCATGTTCTTTGGATCAATTTCTGTTATTTCACATTTTATACATATATTTTAAAAACCACAGATTAGAGGCATATTTCCCTTTCAGAAACATAACAGTTTGTACAAATCCAGTGTTATTAGTAGGCAATGCCACCAGTGGATGAGTCCTTAGAATATGAGCATAACTCAAGTTTGCTTTAGAAACCACAGATCTGGCTTGAATTGAAAGTAACAGATTCAGCCTGGTGTGTTCCCTTACATTGGTCCAACTTAGCATTTCCTGCAGAAATCCAAATTCCATTAGTACTGTTAGTCCTGACCTAGAATTATTTCTAAATTATTTAGTCAATTAATTGAACATATATTCACAGGTTAACTATTTCTTTTTTTTAAAGATTTTATCTATTTATTTGAGAGAGAAAGAAAGGGAGCATGAATGGGGGGTGGGGGGGGTGGCGAGATGCAGAGGAAGAAGCAGACTCCTCGATAAGCAGGAAAGCCCGATGTGTGGGACTCAATCCCTTGACTCCAGGATCATGACCTGAGCTGAAGGAAGACGCTTAACCAACTGAGCCACCCAGGTGCCCCCACAGGTTAACTATTTCAAATGCTATTATTCATTTTATTTATAAAGAAATTGTAACTGAGAGAGGCTGAATGATTTGCCAGAGGTCGTTAGGAGAGAGAAAAAGAGAGAAAGTGGGGGAGACAGGGAGAGAGAGACAGAGAAAGAGAGAAAGGGAAGAGAGAGAGAAAGAGAGAGGAAGGAAGGAGGGAGGGAGAGGGGAAGGAAGGAAGGAAGGAAGGAAGGAAGGAAGGAAGGAAGGAAGGAAGGAAGGAAGGAAGGAAGGGAGGGAAGGGAGAATGCAGAGCAAAGAAAAGACAAGTACTAGGTTTCCTGAACTCTCAGCTGGTGTTCTTTACTTTCCACCTTTTCACAACACTAATAAACACATGAGAGACTTGTGGGTCACGGATAAAATATACAACTAAGTACCCCAGTGTGAATGCTGAAAACATAGGGCAACGTTTCCACGTTGTGTTCTGTAAGACTAAATGAGTAGGCTTTCCATGCTGGTGAACTTTTAATATCTGTGAAATAAAAACTCATATGTGATACAACAACATAATTTATTAATGGAGTATTTTTTTCTTATCTATGACAAAAATAAAAAGATTTCATAATAGAAAGGAAGTAGTTCCACTCCTTATGAGCCCTGTTGCCTAAACCAGGGATGCTGGCCATGAAAATACACAGCTTATATTTCCAGCTGTGGAGAGCACAGTCAGTGGAAGACCTTCCTACTGCCCTTCTGGACCTGCCACCACAGTCATGCCAAGGCTGGTCCCCTCTCAGGTAGCTCTCAGCTAGTAATGAAACTCGGCATGGTACTAAGGCAGGTCCATTGTGGTGAGACTTGGAAATCCTCCATCTGGAGACTTAGCCTCATGATTTCCCACCATGCCAGCTTCAGTAACAGACTCTTGAAATATATTTCTTATTCCTCCCTCTCCTCATACAGGAGTAAGATCAGCATCAGAATCTGAGGCTCTCCAGCATTTTCTCGTCTGTCCCCCATTAAATCTATATCTAATTCCATCTTGGCATCTCTTTTGAAGGCATGAACTAACACACATTTGCTCTTAATAGCTCTGATCTTGAATTTCTATATTTATAAAATAAAGATCTTTATTTTGGTGATTGAGTAACATTTCTCTTTGAATTCACAAAGAAGTCATTTTGAAAGCACTATTCAAAAGCTTGTACATATTTTCATCTCACCTAAGATATACTATTTCCTGTGCAAAGAAAAGCAAAAAAAAAAAAAAGTTGTCAAAAAATTACAAAATGCCAGCAATTGTAAACTGTATCTCAATTCCAGAGATATTAAAATGTGTTTTTTAGAATCGGAGAAAGTGATCCTTGTTTTCATCATAAATGTTTCTCAATAGAGATACCATGGAGCATATCGTTCATTTCTCATAGCTACTTTTAAGTTAAATAGTCTTTTATGTCTTGAAGAATATACACGAAAAAAAATCTGCTGCTTGCTTCCTTCTAAACATTTGCTTACACATCTGGTTGCACATAAGAAGAAACATAACAGTTTAATTATGCATACGTTGCATCTAGTTTAGTGCAAATGCCCTTGAGAAAAAAATAAAGCTCTGAAAGTATGACTGATAATTGGATTTTATGAAGCGCTTGTATAATTTTCAGAATAACTTTTTCTAATTCATTAACTGACTTCCACCAGAGGTTTGGGGGTAAATGAGTGTTTTTATTTTCTTTCGCAGATGAGGAAATAGAAAAGTTAAGTAACTTCAGAAGGTCACGCAGGAAACCAAGGCCAGGTATATGCGGTCCAAGATTTTGACCACTTGACACGGCCGCCTTCAGAGTCTGCTTTTTATAAAATATTATATTAGTTTTGCAAAAAGTCATTTTTAAAAGGTAATTAGTTACAGAAAACGATGCTAAGACGACTTCAGAAATTTTACCAGTTCCATGGGCTTTTTTCTTCCCTTTTGGTTTTTAAAAGCTTTGAGAAAATTAAGAATGTTAGTTCAGGATAAGTTTTCTGAACTTTGAGTCCCTTGGCTTTTCTTCATTTGTAAAATGTCATACTGATTATTTAAACTTAGTGGCTGAATTTTTGACAGCTGCGCTATGGCAACACTCCTGGGGAAAACCTCTAGTGGCACTGACAAGGTTTGGACGCTAGGATGACATTAAAACCTTGTAAATAGTGGAGGTGCCACCAGGAAGCCTCCACCTACCTGGCAAGTAGCATCAGAAGTACATCATGTGTGGGCTGGGGAATGTCACTGCGGCAGGTGTGGTGGAAGCGGAGTCCTCTTCTTGCCAGCAAACTTTTATTTCCGTTCACTTGTTTTTCCTTCCATCAATCCTCTCAAATATTGCAGCGGAGAATTTTTCATAAGATTTTATAGAAAAACTTGTTTTTTTATAATTCTTCTATCTCCTCTGCTTCACCCCTTTCCCTCCTTCTACTTATTTTTCACAAAATAATTATCTGTTCCTTCCTAGTTCATTTTCAGATACGTGTAGAAACAGTTCTTCAGTAAATGGATTCCACTGCTGAGACTGGATTACATTCAACCAGAGCATGGTGGTCATTCCTTCAGAAATTCTTTGGAAATCTCAAATCTTCTTAGGCCATTTGTGTGTGTGTTTGTTTGTTTGTTTGTTTCTTTCTTTCTTTCTTTCTTTCTTTTTAAGATTTTATTTATTTATTTGAGAGAGAGAGAGAGAGAGCACAAGCAGGGGGAGGGGCAGAGGCAGAAGGAGAAGCAGACTCCCCGCTGAGCAGGGGGGTGGATCCAGCGGTCTATCCCAGGACTCCAGGATCATGACCTGAGCCAAAGATAGATACTCAACCGGCTGAGTGACGCAGGTGCCCCTGCATGTTTCTTCTCCATGTAATGCCATCAAAATTTTTGCTACTTAGTTTATTAACAAATAATATTTTTCTTATCATTGGTCTAGTTCTCAAATTTCCTACCCTCAATGACCTATGTTTTTAAAAAAGAAAGGAAAACAGCTATGTTGAGTACTTACTGTGTTCACGGAGTTGTGCGAGAAGTTTGTATTTCTAGTATTATCCCTGAGTTTTCTTACTTATATTTCTGTTTCCTGGAGATTTGCAAACTCATTATGTCCTAGACTCATTATTTTGCTTTCAAGTCTGTTTTCTCCCATATAACGTCTTAGTGGTGCCATGATCCAACTGCCAGAAATTAGGAGCTAAACTCTGATTCTGCCTCACCCTAACTCTCCTATTTATAATCAATTACCTCAGCACTTCAGATTTTTCCTTGTTAATCATCATTACATTAAAACTTGTCACTTTTTGTCTCTGCTTTTGCTCAGGGTCTTATTTTCTACGCAGACTAATGTAACAGGTTTTTTAGCTTACCTGCCAAACTGCTTTTATAACATTCTCCATTCTGCTACCAGACGAACTCTTTTAAAAGACAAAAATCTGGCCATGGTCTTGCCTCCTTATAAAAACCCCTTAATGCCTCATTTTTGACTAGATGATTAAGAAGATTCTTAAAGATATATGAGGATCTTATCTTTTCTCTCCTGCCAATCGATAAGTGACTATCAAATCTTACATTTTAGCAATACCCAATATTGAAGATTGTTTCACAACTGTATGTCTTCAAATACGTATGTACTAATTTTCTGACTATACTAGTCCATGACTCTCGTCAATGGCTCCCGTCAAAATATTTTATATTCCCAGTACCAATTTTATATTCCCAGTACCAAGCTGTAATACTTAACTAAATTGACCAGGCAAATTATTTCTCTCTGGTATGGCCAAAATAGTAAATGTTAGTTGCTACAATAAACACATAAAACTTCAGTAGCTTGACAAGACAAAGTTTATTTCTCAGTCTCTGGAAGACCTCTCCTTCCAATAAACTCGGAGTTCTGGATGCTTCTGTTCTATGGCTCTTCAAACTCCCTAAGGCTTTCTTGGTCATTACCAAAGAGAAGAGAGGAAAGAGGAAGACTTTCTTTTAAGGGACATAAGCCCACAAGCAGGCACAATCATATGGCTTCAAACTGACTGCAAAAATGGTTTAAATGTATGGAAGCACGTGGAATACGTTCCGCCATACTTGCTGGCCTGGCACAGTGAGACTGAATCACAACCTTGCCTATATTTCTTTACCTTGCCCGCTCGTGTGTAGTCGCACGTGCTATATTATATTGCAATTGTGTGCTTACGTTTCTGTCTCTCCCGCTTGAATATAAGCCTTTGAATATGAAAGCAGGGGAAGTTCCTATTATTGTTGTGTATATAGAACAACATAATGACAAATAATAGACGATTATGTTTTCTGAATGAGCTAATACATGCTGATTTGGTGTCAGGGTAGGAGCAGGACCATATGCCCTGAGACGGGTAAACCTATTGAAGGTGTGCAAAATAACTTGCAGACTTTGAGGAGGATGGCTAGGCAAGTAAATGTGACAGAGGCTTTTTTATTCTTATATATGAAACTTAATGTGACATTTTCGGTGTGTGTCAGTCAGTGTGCCTTGTTGCATACGTCTTATTTAAAATTCTAGTCAACATATGAACATAACTTCTCAGGATAACCTGGGCCACCATTCTGCGAGTGCCATTGTATGCTGCCCGCATGGCACCGCAATAGGAACAGATGGACAAAGTCCCTGCTGGAATGAGAATGACATCTCATCTTCACTAGCAGAGTTCCTCATAATCTTTATTACCTTTATGCTGTATTGTGTGCATCTTTGGGGCAATTTTAAGCTTAGTTATTTGCCATATGTGATACTGTCTTATATGTCACAGAGGCCTCCTTTTTTATTAAAAGCTTAAGTGTCTGAAAATCACAAAAGATCTCCACTTGAACTACTGACCCTTCTCAGGGCGTATGGCTCTAGAGAATCGTTGGCTTCATGACCTGCCCTCTGTGAAGCTACCAGGCAGCAGCTTTTTCTTTCTTGACTTTGCCACATATGACATTAAGTGTTTCTCCTTGTGGGGTGAAGAGCTTCATGCTTCAGCGTCTCCTACTGTAATTATAGAGACAGATCACCGGTTACTGCTGCCAGCACACTGGAAATAAAATAGGGTTCTTGTATTATTAATTCTTCTGAGGAAATTGCTCTTGACATATGCATGTTTAAGTTGCAAACAGTTTTTCATAAACACTTCCATTCTGCATTGTAGAGTGCCAGTGTTCATGTTTAAGGATGACAGAAACTCCATGGAATCTTTGAAGTGGGATGATTAATCTGCTAGAGGTCTGCAATTCTGGGAAGACACCGTGGGTAGGAGACCTATGTGAGACTCCTGCTGTGGCTTGAAAGAAGTCACACAGACTGGAAGTAGGCTGCTTGAATGTAAGTATTTAACCAAAGCATTTAAATCTTTAGTAGACAAGAGTGCTAAGGAGAGAATTGGAGAGAAAATAATTATCCTCGTTGTCCAGGCAAAGACATAATGGAGCCAATAGGACCTACTTCATAGCTTAGGATTTTAATATTGTCATCTGAAGACCGGCTCCAGTCACAACTAGGTAGCTTAGCAGGAAGCTAATACCTCTCTCAGTCTTCACTGAGGTGGCCACTCTGTGGGAGCCTTTGTATATCAGCACCTGGAAGTGGAATCTCACTTGTCGCCTGTGTCCTTAGCCATTGTCCCCAGGGCATGCACACCATGTTAGAGTGTGTTGGATTCGAAGTACAGGTAATGAGCCTCAAATCTTTGCTTCAGGATGGTCCTTCCTACTAAGAGTCTAAATCCCGAATACAGACTTTGTATTCCATCACAGTGAATTCCCCTCTCTCTGGGGGAAGATGGTCCTTGGCATCCTCTCCTTTTCCTACCAGCAGATATCGATTGAGGCCACATGAATCCATGAAGCCGGTGAGCCTTTGATACTCTTCTTTGAATGCTCTTGATCCAATCTCTTAGTGCCAACTCAAAAGTATTTGTATTTACTTTATAATGGATGTTGGAGGAGTGCAGGTCACCTAAAATGTCCCGCTACATTTTTTCGTGGGACAATGAACACCAGTTTAATTTACATTTCTATAAGTAAGAGGAATAATTTTACAATTCTTCCAAAATAAACATCAGATAAGAGTGACTTGCTTTTAAATGTGGAACAGGGATTCCTAAAAGGGACTGTGCCAGCACAGGGAATAGAAATATTTCTAGTTATTACAAGCCAGAGGGAGATTGTAGAGAATTAGATCCTCCCTTACACCATCATGGAATGACGAGAAGCTGGAGCCAGGGGACGGTATTTAAGGGGCTTGCCTTGTCATGAAGTTTAAACAAAAGTTAAACCTTCCTACACCTGATTTTTCTGAGTTACAAATTTACCTCATATTGTGTGATTAATGGTTTTCATGTAAAGAGAAATATCTGAACACTGAGAAAAACTCCGTGAAAAGGCACCCCAGCAATAGCCTCACAAGCTATATTCTGACTCCTGTGAAATGTGTGACCCAACTAACTAGTGTGGAACAGTGTGGACTTGCCATGGCCATTCTGATATCTGAACTGCCTTTAGAGATTGTCAGCCGCTGGCTTGGTGGCTATGTCACGGATTTGCAGCAAAAACATGACGTGCGTTGTGAATGTAATTAGATCAATGACCACGTTTTGAAAGTATATTACATTACAGATTTCCTGAACCGTTCCACTCCTCCAAGGATTTTATTAATTGGTTCTGTATGTTTCTATCAGCACTTTTTATAACTATATTTTTTAAAATAATGACAAAAGTGATATCACTCAATTTCTTTTGGAACAAATAAAACTTTTCAGTGTTGCCGGAGCACCTGCAATTTTTAGTTCTATACCGCGGCTTGGATCTTGAGCCAAATACAGTCTTTTTGGGAATCATCTCTATACTCATTTCACCTACAAAGAATTGAAACAGATAGCAGATAAGGGATTTTTCACCAGAAAATGTATGCTGACTTTGCCTTTTCTAAGCTGTGACGTTGAATCTAGCCTTCCTTTCACTTAAGGCAATAAAGGTAAGTAAAGACTTGAGCAAACAAACAAAAAAGTATCATAATTATTATCAATGATTGTAGGATTATTAAATATTCAAAAAGAAGAACTCAAAGACTACACATTAATCAGTCTTTCCACGCGTATGTTCCTCAGTGTATTCTATTGTGGGCAAAGTCTGGGTCCTTTGTGTGCTAACACTGCAATATGGCTAAATAAATATATTATTTACTATCTAAATGGGGACATTTTTGCCAATGAAATGGGACTCTTTTTCCTAATTATGCCATGATAACAGGAGTGAACTGAATCATTTCCCAACAAACTTGGAGGTAAACATCCATACATATCACCCACATTCGGTTAATGGAAAGATTTATCTTTCCTTTCAAGCAGACCTTATAATAAGCTTATTTGTAGCTGATATGACAGAGGTACCCTCTTGTCTCTTTTTCTTAAATATATTTTCAACTGCCAAAAAAGAAAATATCACTGGGAAAAGTTGACATGCTTTTTGTTTGTTATGCTGAAATGTAAATGAGGTCATCAGTTGTTACCCTGAGAACCTTTCTTGAGAGAATATCTAAAGTTTGAGTAAGCAAGAAAGACAAAATGTACAGAAAGTAGGAGCTGGCAAACCAAAACCAAACATTATTTCACTGTAGCCGGATTTATTGTATCTGAGAACTCTGATAACTAAAATGCAAATGGAAGACACAGGTCACATGAAGGACTAGAAAACAAAATGTAGATGGACTGAACCAAATTTATTACCACTGCCAGGAAAACAAATGAAAGTCCATATACTTCTGATGCTGTGTCAAAAAAAAAAAAAAATCAACTTACATACCTAAGATGGCAGCATGATGCTATTGATTGTGTATTTGTAAATAATCTCGTGACTGACTGGGAAACTAGCTGTTATCATCATGAGTCATAACAATGCTCAAATGACAACAAAATAGAATATTCTGTTTTGAACAGGTCAAAATAAGTTAAAACCTTAAAGATATTGCAGCACTTAACACTAATATAAAACTGTATACTTTTGTGAGAAACACGGTGATGTTTTCATACTGCTCAGAGAAGCCAAATGGTAATGTGGTCCATCTGGATTTCTTGAAACTCTACAAGTGTAAACTCCAAGGCATTTTACTGATAGAAAATGGACTGCAGGATGTTGGTTAAATTGTAGTTAAATGTTCACAAAGCCTTTCCAATCCCATATTTATAGTACCCTAACGTATAGTGACATGCACAGTATTTCTTCTGTTCACAGAACCTTCTCTTAATGGGTTTCTAAGTGATTAGTTAGAAAAGTAGATCCTATAATTGGTTTATAATTATTCTTTCAAGTATACTATGTTTATCAACATTAACATAAACCTCTTATCAAACCAATTACTACATTTGCTTTCATAACTCTGTTCAATGTAACAAATGTAATTGAATAGTTGAGAAGCATATTAAGATAAAAATTTCCAGGGTGCCTTTTGGGTTCAGTTGGTAGAGCATGCGACTCTTGATCCAGGGTTCCGAGTTCAAGGCCCACATTGGGTGTAGAGATTACTTTAAAAAAAAAAGAAAAAATTTCCTCTTTGAAATATGAAAAATGGTATTATAAATAAGCCTGAGAAAACTCAAGGTATAAGTCCTTGTTTCTTGAAAAAAGTATTTATTTCTGCAATCTAACTATAAGAGTATATAGAATCTTGTTCTGTTAGAGAATTGTTATCTATACTGTCTACTACTAATTGAAATGTTTAATATATTAAGACTATTCTCATGGGTCTCTTGCTAATTAAATACTATTAATATGTAGAATAAAACAAATTAAATACCACTAATTTAACAAAAGTATCTTAGTAATATAGTGAAGTAAAATTTTATATTCATATCTATTTATTATATCTATGTAACTATCTTACATGTTATTCATAAGGAGAAATATTCAGTTTGCATAAATTCTTCAAGATTATCCTTAGGATAGGAAACAGCATTGGCTTCTAAATAGTATCCATTTTTATCGGCTCCACTAAAATTTCGATAATATAATACATTTGTGAAGGGTTTTCTGGATCTCTATGTATTTTCCTTTATCTTGGACAACTGGAGTTGATTTCTACTTTCCTTTATACCTATCTGTTCTCTATGGACATCATTATAAAGGAATGTTCTATTGTTTACAGTCAGAACTCCTAATCTAATTAGACTATAACTCATTGAGGGCAGGAGCTGAATTAATTTTTCTCTCCTGATTCTTCCTTAGCATCAGATAGCACATTATAGATACTCAATAAAGCATTTTTTTTAACTTTAAACCTTTTATTTTGAATAGCTTGAAATATACACGAAGATTGCAAAGATGGTTGAGGGAGTTTCTGTACACCTTCTGCTCAGCTTTCCTTAATGTGAACATAATATATACCTTGGCACTTTGGTCAATACTATCTCACTAGCTTTAGTAATACTATTAAGAATTTTACCAGTTTTTCCACTAATGTCTTTTTTTCTGTTTCAGGATCTAATCCAAGATACAGTGTTGCATTTATTCCTCACGTCTCTTCAGTCTCCTCAGATCTATGATAGCTTCTCGGTTGTTGTTTTGTTTTTTTTTTTATAGTCTTGACAAAAAATTTGCTTAAATGAATGAATGAGTGAATGACCTTATTGAAAACCAAGCAATCTGCCTTATTATGTGTTTGTGTATAGAGAGTTACAAATCGAAAAATATATATCCTATGATTACATTAAAATTCTCTTAATATTTCTGATGTATATTATTATCTAATGTAGCTTAAATATTGATTTAAAGGCATATGTATTAACCAAAGTAAAAATCTTTATTCTGATTGTTAATTTCAGATGTGAAAATTATTTCCAATGATTAATGATCAAGAACTTCTTTAAGGAATAAAAGTGAGGAGCCAATAAACATAATGCTAGTGGGACAAAAACAGAATGGATTATAGTTAAAAGCATCTACTTTGGATTCAAAGAGACCTGGATTTTGTTAGTTACATGGCCATTTGCTTACTATGTGGACTTAGGTGAGTTACTTATTTATTAAAAGTTAATTTTTGTCTTTAGCTAAATAAAAATAGTAATGTTACTCATCTCAGAGGTTTGTTGTGAAGATTAAATGATGTAATTAATGGACCTAATTTAATTAAAATTAGCCCTTAATAAATATAAATAATAAGCCAAAAGAAAGAAAAGGGAAAAGGAATGAGCATTCAAGAACATAAAATAAGACTTATTAAAACTGAACAAACTAAAAGAGATCTAATTAATAGATAATTAATGGAAACTTATGTAGACTTTCTCAAGAGGAAACCCAAGACAATTCATTCACTTATTCTTTGCTGACATTTTTATTTAATGTTTATCAGACTATATAATTGCAGTCTTCTTCCATAAAATTTTATAGTTTCTTTATAAATTTATTTCAGTAAAGAACTATATTATTAATGCAACACATACTAATGGACACTCCCACATATTTTAACAATCTACTATGACACTGAGGAACTTAGTAAGAAATAGGCTTTGCTACAATTTTCAGGAGCATTCTTTAGCAAATTTATCCATCGTAGAAAAGTCATACATTTCCATAAATAAAAAGTACACTATGTTAGAGATATTTTATTTAGAAAACTTCTTCTTCAGAAAATAGAAAGATAAGTTTTTAAATCTAAGTTATTTTCACAGTGGCATTTTAGATGGTGCTCATATCCGTTGTTCCTGGCTATTTCTATTGTCCAGAGAAAGCAAAATCCCAGATTCATGTCTCAGTTCTTTTTCTCAGATTCTTTCCTACCAAATTTGAACAAAATCCCAACCAGTGTGATTGATAAGGAAGGCAGTGAAACTGAGGGTAGAAAAGCAAGCTGAAATAGTAATATTCTAGCATTTTTAAAAAGATTTTATTCATTTATTTGAGAGAGGAGCACAAACGAGGGGAGGGTCAGAGGGAGAAGGGGTGGGAGAGGCAGGCTCCCCGCTGAGTGTGGAGCCCTACTGACTCTGGGGAGCTTGATCCCAGGACTCTGAGATCTTGACATGAGCCGAAGCCACATGCTTAATCAACTGACCCACCCAGGTGCCCCTGTAACATTTTTATATTGTTTATATATTTCAAAGTTCATTGTTGTTGTTGTTTTGATTTTCTGGTTTTATCTTCATTTAATCTGTGGAGTAAATGAAGAGAATGACACTGAATTAAGTACATAATAGGAAAACTGAGCACAGATACAATAATAATTTATTAGTTTTGTCACCCAGGGATCTCCTGACGAAGATGGTACTAAAATCTGGTTCTCTTAAGTCATGATCCTGTTCTCATTCCTTAGGCTGCATGAAGAAATCTTCCAGCGAAGATGAATCATCCGTGGTGGTATAATTTCCCAGTACTTGAACACAGAGGGGTCTCACCAAAAGCCTTTTGCTCCTTCATAAACAAAACTGATTCGCAGAAACAAAAAGGTACATACATCAGGGAATGAAAGGCCCTTCAAATACCACCCTTACCAATAGAATGGAAAATTTAGTCATATCTTGCTTAAGAATCTTATGCAAAAAGATAAAACTATGAAGTTTTAATTGTGGAGTTTTTTCAATTGCATAAATATTTCAGGTTTCTTTCTATAATCAATTAAGCAATCAGTCAGTGTTTTCTTAAAACAACAACTAGTGAGTACCCAGAGGACTACTAAAAGCCATAGTGCACTCAAAAGAAGCATAACCATTATCTCTCCTACAAAAGGATCGTAATCTACTTGGAGATGTAAGACTAATATTATGCAATACTGTTGAACATAAAAAAAATAAACTAACATACCCAATAAAATAGTGTATTAATGTGCCATTAAAATGTCCACAGGAAATCACATAAGAGATCAGAGGAAGAAAAATCACTGAGAACATGAGTGATTGGGAAAGCATTGTTGTTTGAAATTTGAAATAGCTTGAGTCTTGAAAGGCCACCAAGATTTGAAAAGGCAAGGAGACAAAAGAGGGTATTCTAAGCTAAAGAAAGAACATGAAGCATAATGATATGAGCGAAAATTGGGAATCCCAACGTTTGGGGATAAGTCCAAAGGATCTTAGAATTTTAGAGCTCAAAGGGACTTCAAACATCATACAGCTTGATCTCCTGTTTCTTCATTTTGGGATCCTGAGAGTAAGAAAACAGGGGTGACTTGCCAAAGACACGCAGCTTGTTAATGATTCAATTGGTACATGAATCTGGGTCTCTTGATTTTCACAGTCCAGTGCTCTTTTAAATAAACAACAAGTTAAATTTTACTAGTTCACATTTAATTCAAATTGAATGGAGCAATTAAAATTATAGACTGGAAACGGGAGATTGCCAAAGAGAGGGCTTGAAAAATACGTTGCTGTAATTATCGTTAACCTGTGAGAGTTTCATCATGTTCACTTATCTTCCTGTTCCTGGCATGAGATAGCACTTCTGAAATCTAACATGGCCTCTTGCAATTATTTGGCATGAAATGACCTAAATAGTGCCAGAAATATCATGAGTGAGACTGAACAGCAATGTTTCCACCCCATTTTCAGTGTTAAGATTCAAACACAGTTTGGTTAAAGCTTCTGATGATAGTTCCAGACTTGGGAGATGAAATGCACGTGTGTTAGATGGGGATCCTGTTGGAAGGGCAGGCCCAGCTTATAATTTGATGCTGTAGATTTGATTTTTTTTTTTTTTACTTTCATGACTGAAATATGTGTTGAGGTATAAACTCAAAGTTGGAAAATATTTTATACACTAATACAATTCATAGTAAATAATAGAAAGGCAAATAATAATTTTTGTGATTAGACACTTTAGGATCCAATTAAAATCAAATAAATAACTGAAATAAGCTAATTAAATGCACTAATGCTAATTCAGTAGAAATGTATTAGTTCAATGAATATTTCTTAATTGAGTATTTCCTCTGTGCCAGGTACTTTCTGGGAGATTACAGCAATGAAAATCACAAAAAAACAATGAAAGTCCTATTCTCCTGAAAGTTATTGGTTACTGGAAATTTACATTCTAGTTCATCTTCTGTGTGCTAGGTAAAATGTCAAGTAGAGGGTATGGAAAAGATGAAACAAAGGAGTTTGTCCACTTATGAGTCCATTATTTTAAAAGAGAAGGCAGACATAAGTTATAATTACAAAACAATAGGGTATGATGTCCAACTGAAAAGTGTATTCTGTCAGACACAGCACAGAGGAGCAAGTCAATCACTCCATGGGCAGCAGATGGAAAAGGTTTTGCTAAGAAATGGGCTCTGTGTGGGTTCCATTTAGAATGAAGAGGTGAAGCATACTAAAATAAAATCAAATACTTTAGCAAATATATAAAATCTGACAATTTTGAAGTTAAGATGAAGGGCCACTTAAATAACAGGCAAAATTTCTTATAAAATTATACATATTTCTGGGTTCCTATAAAATGTGAATAATTTTCCCCTCCTATGCAATCCCAGTAGTAACTGTAATGAGATCTTTTATAAAAAGCATTGAATATTGAATAATCTGATTTAATGCATGTAATTTAAGAATGTTTTTGCATTTGCACAGTAAAATATAGTTCATTAAATAATGTGTTAATGAAGTAGAACTATTACATATCAAAATTTTGAGTCTTTGTTATGGTTACTGTTCGTGAGTTCTACCTTAAATTTAAGACATTGAATGAAGGCATTGAAATTGAAGGCATTCCATAATATAGTGGCACTAGTTCTCGCATTAGTTCATTAATCTTTCTCTAATCACATAAAATACTAATTGCACTTTTCATCTAGCCAGATAAAAAATTAGTCAAAGAAACACAATATTAAAAATTTGCTGAATGTAGAAAGGAGTCATATCCTCATTTACTCTAAAAAGTTGATTCAAATAATTGGAAATATCCTTGCACTAAAAATTCAAGCTGATAAGTTATATCAATTTTGGCAGCTAGATATGACTTAAGATTAATTTTGGAACTTTACAAGCCCACCCAGTATTTTGATTTATTTTCAGTGGGAAGCTTTCTTTTTTCCTGCTGAGAGATTCAAGATACCTAAATAAAAATAAAGGTATCCAGTGACTTTAGAAACCCCCTGTAAAGATGGGGGGAAATGCCCAATTAAAAGAAAAGAAAGAATGGGCTTTTAATATTAACTATTTGTGAAGTCCATTTAAAATTGTGTTGATCCAAAAGACCAAAGTTAAATCTATTGTTCTCTAAAAGCAGAGTTCAGAGAATAAATATAACTACCTAATAAAATGCGTGAAAGGAAAAAGCTCATCATACTGAGAATAGAAATTTTAAAATGATTTTGAGATAATTTATCAGACCCATGCATGCTTGAAAGTTACAGTTGTGAAAAATACACAAAGCTGCAAGACTACCGTGTGTGCACGGAAGCAGATGGGTCCACTCACTAAGCAAGTGCATTTCCATGGATTGTCATTCCCACCTTATATACTCAGAGTTATGAGCTACACAGAGAAATAGACTGAGGAGAAACTTGAGGCTATCATATTCGGGAGCGTGTTTTTCAGGTATTTTCTCCCAAAGAACTGTGTGTTACTTTTTTACATGAAGAAACTGAGTAAGGTGAAAGGGAAATTTCTTTCTTTAAAAAAAAAATTATTTATTTGAGAGGGAGAGAGATCTGCATGAGTGGGGGGGCGGGCAGAAGGAGAGGGAGAGAGAGAATGCTTAAGCAGACTCTGCTGAGCATGGAGCCCAACTCCTGTCCCAGAACCCTGAGATCCTGGCTTGAAATCATGACCTGAGCCAAAATCAAAGTCGGTCACTCAACCGACTGAGCCACCCAGGCCCTCCAACTAAGGGGAGATTTCTGAGGAGAATAATTTTGTTTTGTTTTTCTTCTTTAATGAGATTTCATGGTTTATCTAAGTTTTTTTTTCCTTCAACTTACCTTAGTTTACGATTTCCTTTTCACACAGTGATTAGAATCATTACATGTATTTTACTTGAAATGATTTTTCCAAGAATTGTTAGCCTTCTTTTGAGAAATAGACAAACTAATGTGCAATTCCTTTTGGCTTTCTGTCACTTTCTGTCATGGTGGGATGGGGTGGGGGGTGCTTTAACAGACATACTTGAGTTTGAAGTTCAGTGCTGTACCTTAAAGTTGTGTAACTCGGGACAAATTAGCATTCCTCCCCATCGGTCTTCTCACTTGCCAACTGGATTTTTGTGAGGCTTTAATGAGATAATCTTCCTTAAGCAGTTACGTTTTCACTCATAGTTTTACCAAAATAAACAGTATAGATTAGTTGCCCATCTGATACTCTCGTGTTGTGTTTTGTTTTTCTTTTCAAGACAGATGCTACTAAAAGTTTAAACAACAGCAACATAAAAACCAGTAAATATCGAGTCCCTACTGCATGTAACGCTAGGTTCTATGTGAGTTACAGAAATGTAGTATGTACACTCTGCCCTAAAGAGTATTCTAGTCCACTAAGATAGGACTTTACAAACGAAAAGGTAAGCTACAGTTTCTGCTATATAATGCGGATTTTAGTTAGCGGCAGACAGTCTTATATACTGGAAGCTTGTCTAGTGATATTATCTGAAGTTCTTTATGGGATATGGTTAGATAAATATGTATGCCCATGAATCTCTTTACCAATGAATAAACCCCCCTGGAGAGAACCCTACAGAAGGTAAACTTAGGCTTGATACACCAGACCTCACTATAGCTGCAAGCACGCCGAATACCCGGTACCTCGACACATACAGGAAGCAGTCTTCGGACAGAGAATGTTCTTTGGAAGTTATACTAGCTCTTTTGGGTCTTATTTTTTTTTTTTTAAAGATTTTATTTATTTATGTGACAGAGAGACAGCCAGCGAGAGAGGGAACACAGCAGAGGAGTGGGAGAGGAAGAAGCAGGCTCTCAGCAGAGGAGCCCGATGTGGGACTCGATCCCAGAATGCCGGGATCAGGCCCTGAGCCGAAGCCAGAGGCTTAACGACTGTGCTACCCAGGCGCCCCAATGGGTCTTATTTGACCATTCAAGGGAGAGTTTGCTAAACAGCACCCTAGTGATTACTAAAATTCCTTTCAGTTCTAAAAAATCCAAGATTCTATGATTCTGTAACTTAGCCTATAAAAATAGTCTCCAAAAAAAATCACATGAGCCATTCAGGAAAAAATACCACAAGGCCTGTCATGTTTGTGCTTCTGCCTTTTGGAGGACCACGATTTGTTTTTATAGTTTTCCTCTTTATGGAACTAAATAGGAGGGGTGGATATCAAAATATTGTCCTTATTATTATCAGTTCTTAGTTTTTGCAAGCTTGGAATTCATTTGCTGGAAAATCATTAGATTTATCCTGACTCTAGTTAGTTTTTGTTGGACCGAGGTTGATAAGTAAAATAAAATACTGGACACAAAGCTTCTAAAAGTTTTCCAAACATTATAAACCTTTTTTTCCTCTTTTCTTTTTTGAGGCATTCTTACAAACTCTGACTTGACTTGGAGTTTTGTTTTGTTTTTTTTAATCTCGAGTTTTGAAAATGCCGTAAAGAGAAATTCATGTAAGCGTATTTGATTTCATGTTTTTTTATTTTTATTTATTTTTTCAAGTTTTTATTTAAATTTCAGTTAGTTAACATACAGTGTAATATTAGTTTCAGAAGTAGAATTTAGTGATTCATCACTTACATACAATACCCAGTGCTCATCACAAATGCCCTCCTTAATATGATTTCATGTTTCTAAAGCAAGTGTTAACAAACAATGAAACTATGGAAGGTTAAACATATCGAACGATGTGACATCAGCCCCAACCTGTAATTTATTACATCTGCAAGAACTAAAAATGTAGCCAATTATCAAAGATCATTGGACTTTTGGATCAATGATAAAATTGGCTAAAAAATCCTACTTAGCCTTTGAAGTATTCCTGATAATTCATAATTACTCATGGAGAAAAAAGGTCATTCTAAGGGATGCGAAAATTATATACATATGTATTTCTATACTCATACATACCATATATGAGTAATGTATATATGTATTAAATGCTTATAATGTATATGCAATAAACTCTATAAAATATGTATGTGTTACATATTATGTTATATAACACACATATACATGTATGTTCTTAATATATATATATTTCCATGTAAACACTAAATAAAGCTACAGGTTTTTTTTTAACAAATAATAATACTTCTTAACATGTTTTGAAAATAATTTTATTAATATAAATATTTTACTTCATTTATTTATTTATTTATTTGTCAGAGAGAGAGAGAGCACAGGCAGGGGAGTGGCAGGCAGAGGGAGAAGCAGGTTCCCTGCTGAGCAAGGAGCCCAATGTGGGGCTTGATCCCGGGACCCTGGGATCATGACCTGAGCTGAAGGCAGGCGCTTAACCGACTGAGCCACCCCAGTGCCCCTTATTTTTTTTATTTGAATTCAATTAGCCAACATATAGTACATACTTAGTTTCACATGCAGTGTTCAATAATTTATCAGTTGCGTATAACACCCTGTGGTCATCACATCACATGCCCTTCTTTAAAAAACATAAAGATGTTGAGTAACTGGCAAAAGTCATGAGCCTCATATTCCTCTTAACCCTAAAATAGATTATTTTAGAATTGACAAGTTTCTCAAACAAATTTGCAGTATGATCAGAATGAATCACTCTCACATTTCATCTTACCTCACACATAATATTGTGAAAACATTATCAGTAATCCAAAGAGATGCACAAAGATGTTTATACATTTCTGAGTAATAAAGATTTGAATAGATTATTAATAAGTATAGAAATTAGAGAACACATTACCATAAAATGGTAAAAGACTATATGACATATTGCTATGGTAGGGCATTTTGAAATTTTATGAATTCATCTCTGAAATTTTCACAAGTGTTGCCTTGGAAATAAGTTATCTTTTACATTTTACTAAATATATGGATGCTTATCTGAATTCTTTTATGAAGGAAAATTGTGATAATTTTAAGAGAAATTCTTAACTATGTGTCAGGAAAAGTGGTTGAAAAGCATGAATACTGATCAGGCCTTTTTTTTTTTTTTTTTGGTCTGTCTTACGTCAAAGTATCAGTTCAGAACACACTAGATTAGGACCCTAAAACTGTTGTAAGGAACATTTTTATTGCCTTTTATGGCAAAAGGGATTAATCTGAGCACCCAGAAGAAGTATTTTTCCTTCGGGGGAAAGAGGGTAGGAATGTGAAGAAAAGCCCATAGCGGTTACACCCATCCATCCCTTCCTTTAGTATTTACAAACTCGGATCATTTTTGGTGTGTTTATCCCCAGCGATGTGGCTACCCATGCGGAATATGCCCTTTGGACAGAAAAATTTTATTCACTGTGCTTGAAATTCCAGGAAGAAAGATGGGCTGTCTTTCTTGATCTTCTCAGTTGTCAGTACTAAATTTGAAAAGTTATCCTGGGCTTTCTATTGAATTATGTATCAAAGCGGTTTTCCTGTCCAGTCCAGCAGGGATCTGCTGTGGAGAGGCTGCAACAGAGTCCTGGAAATCCATACAGAGCATTCTGTGTCAAAATTAGTTTCTGTCATCGGAAGATACGTTTTGGAAACGACTGGTCAAGACAGAGCACAGAGGGGGAAGCAGTGGACAGAGACCTTCTCCGAAGTCTGTTTGCAGCCACTTCTTGCTTTTAACCTTGACGTTAATTGGCTACACCTATCCTCATTAACATTCCCTTTGTGCATCGCATGGTAAATTGAAAAGAGCTGGAATTTAATGAGTAACTTTCCCCACCCCATTAGGGATGACCAGGGTCATTTTTAGAATTTTAATACATATGTTTCTGATTTATTTACAGTTAATTCAGAAAAAATGTTGCCATCTCCAAGCAGTTTGGTGTCCAAGAATGCTATTAAAAAAAAAAAAAATCAAAGGTCATCGATATCCTCTCCTTTCTGTTTAAAATTCCTTTATTGTCTCCACCCTCTTAAATTTCCCCTGTTGTAGTTTTAGTGGTGGCGAGGTTTCTTTACTTCCCCTGGGAGAGAATTCCATAATCTAATCATTTTTGTGGTTTCCTTAAAATTTAGCTTTAACTTCTCTGTGGTTTCTTCCATATTCAACCAAATATACACATTTTTATTATTATTTTCTTTATAGCACTGTAAGTCATTCTTCCTCTGCCCCAGGATAGCTAATATTATATTATTAGGATAAAGATCGGTAGCAGTTTTTGACATTTTCTCTGCAACGTTTCAAAAAATTCTTTTAGTCATCAGGGAGTGCCATCAGGCTAAAATGGATGTTAGGTTTTCAAGAATCTGGGATGGTTTTCACCTGAAGCTCTGTCGGACGTCGGGGTGGAGGGTGGGGTGACTGAGGGCAGGGTGACTAAGCACAGAGTTAAGGCTGCGGCTGTGGATGTGATCTATGAGACACGGACCGCATCGGCGCACACTTGCTTTAGCTCATCCTTCAGTAAACATTTCCTTTTATCCGCTCTGATCCATTCCATCAAGTCTGCTGAGTCAGTCGGTGCTAATTTTATACCATAATCTTTTGTTGATGTATTAAAATAAAACTGTTGTGTAATTATCTTTTTCTTAAAGATTTTGTTTATTTATTTGCGAGACAGAGAGAGAGCAAGCATGAGTGGGGTGACGGGCAGAAGCAGAGGGAGAAGCAGACTCCCCGCTGAGCAGGGAGCTGGACCTGGGGCTCGATCCCAAGGACCCTGAGATCATGACCTGAGCCAAAACTGGGAGTCGGATGCTTAACTGACTGAGCCACCCAGGCGCCCCTGTTGTGTGTTTTCTGAGAGCATTTGCTGTATGCTGTCATTAGATCACCAGCATTTTGTGTGTCTTCTTATAGCCCTTGTGGATATGTTGTATCGCCATTTTCAACTTCATACCTCTGGAACAACCAGCTTTGCCCAGCCATATGGATTTTTAAAATTGACAAAAAGCTCCCCTTTTCAGTGAGCATGTAGAAGCTGCTCGTCTTCACCACTTAATAAATGTGGGGACTGAAATGAGTCATCGAAGACTTGGAGAAGGAAGCACAATGAATAAGTAGCAGGACTAAAATGAACATCTCAACCTTCAGATTCATCCAGCAATCCTTGTCACCATCAATATTTAGTAAAGGCCATTATGTGGCAGATCCTGAGCTCTGTGAAACTTTGCATTAACAAATATTTTAAGTACTCTCTTTCAGGCTTCTCTCCTCGCTCTGCCTTCTGGTATAATGCCACTGACAAGGCAGAAATCAAGCAAATATTTTTAAGTTTGAATTTCTCCTTATTAGATTTCCACCATTTCTTAGGTACCCTTGTACCTTTCCTAAGAAGAAAATAGCTAGTTACAAGGTACTTGTGCAGAGTGGATGCACAGTCGTTGGATTTCTAGTCATCTAGCTGTGTAAATGGTATGGAAATGTGTAAAAGACAGGTGGGCAACATCGAGTATCAACTATGTATTAGTTCTCGGGCTTGGTTCTAGCCACAAATGACAATTTGACTATCTTCCAATTTCCTTTCAGGCTTTTTCTACCTCTGTTTCAGCTTTGTTGAAATGTCATTGTTCCTTGTGGCTTTGGGGAGAAACCGTCTTTCCATATATCCCCCCATGATTTCGGTCCTAAACCACATTCTAATTATCCACTTGCATTTTTTGCAAATTCATCTTGGCCCAAGATCCCAAACGTCTTTTCAACTCTAACTGCTCCCACCTCCCTCCCTCCCTCCCCCACAGCTTCCCAACCCATTGTCAGCAAAGCCACTTTCTGGGAGGATCATATTTATAGGGTCTTTGTCTAGAATGCTCTTGCTCGTTTTATTGTTGAGTGATTTTCATTTTCCAGTTGTTCCTTGAATCTCCTGGACCTTATCAGTTCATTTTTTATAGAATCACAGATTTGATAGACAGGAAAAACATTATGTATGTTACAAATGAGGAAAATAAGGACCTAAGAGATTACAAAGTTGTCCAGGTTCACATATCTTGGAAGGTCTTTTTTTCTTACTGGTTTTATATTTCTGCTTTATCCCCATCTGTTTTTCCTTGAATTTGATTTTTTTTTCCTAGCCACATGATATCTTCAGCATTTCAACAGCTTCTGGACTATTATAAAATCAATACCCACAAAGTTATGTTTGAATCACATGTATATGATTATATGTAATTTAAAGAGAAAGGGGTGCATATATTCAGAGAATAATTTCAACTAACATACTTTTTTTTTTAAAGATTGGCAATATTTGATATCAGAAAGTACTTTTCTGCTTTATCCATTTTATTGTTTATACTTTTAAATAATTGGGACTAGAGTTTGTATTTTGGTTTTACAATATGAGACAAAATCATAGATCCTAATTTAATATTATGTGAAATGTTGTAAATTTTCCACATTTATACATTTTTATATTAAGACCACTGCTTTCACCAGCCTGCTAATCATGTTTTAATGCTGTTATTTTTAATTTCTAAAAAAGAGATTTTTATGTGTCTGCTTATAATATTTCAATTAATTTTCATCTTTAAGTCAAATAAAAATTACTTCTGTATAATAGTCCTCATGGGTATTTACTTTACTTTGACCAAAATGCTTCTAAGGCTACATCCTTCATCGTCTATAAATTAGAAGAAAAGTTTGCCTGCTCATAATTGCACTATTGTTATCAGTGTTGGATTTGCACATTTTTTAAAGTAGTGAAATGTTAATTGCCTTGTGTTTCCTTAGGTGCAGTGTTATCACAAGTCACCGGGACTCATGTTTCTCCGAATTTCCTTTCTTCCTCGAAACCCTGCCTTTCAATAGATCATGCCCTACCGCTGGGAATGAGGGGATGGACTGTCACTACTACTTTGAAGATGAGCAATCTGAGGTCTAGAAATACAAGCTCATGGACTTGGTTAAGCTCATGCAGGTTTCAGGCAGCTGAAGTGGACTTATCCCTCCATGCTGCTTCTGAAACTTAAAAGCAGTTGTAGAGGGATTTTTGTGTTTGTTCTGATGCTCCCGTCAGGGTCATCCTCTGATTTGGGGGGCTTAGGATGTGTCAATAAGCAATTTGAGTTTTGTCCACATTTGAACTTTTGTCTCTGCTACAACTTCTGATTTTCCATTGTTATTTTTAAAGTGGTGGTGTGGGCAGCAGAATAATGGTTCCTAAATGGTGTCTACATCCTGATCCCTGGGACTTATGGTTCTATTGCGTTATATGGCAAAGGGAAATTCAGGTTCCAGGTGAAAGTAACACTGCAAATCATTTGACCTTCAACTAGGAGAGCAGTCCAGGTTATCCAGGTGAGTCCAATGTAATCAGAGGGGTACTTAAATGTGGAGGAAGGACGCAGAAGAGTCAGTGTCGGAGCGGTGAAGTGTGAGAGCAGGCTGACTGTTGCTTACTATAGTCGTGGAAGAAGGAAGGTATGATCCGAGGAATGTTGGCAACTTCCAGAGAGAACTCAGCCCTCGTGACACTTTAGCCCTGTGAGACCCCTTTTGGACTCCTTACCTCCAGAATGGTAAGTTAAAACTTGGATTGTTTTAAACCACTTGGTTTATGGTAGTTGTTTACAGCAGTAACAGGAAAGTGACACAGGTGGAAATTCTTCTTAGTTTGAATCTGGTTTAGGGAAAATCTCATGAGTGAAGTATTGCAAAAAGTCTCTGTCCCACTGGGCTCTTATTGGTTTCCACAAAACCTTTTACTTGGTGGATGCATAGTGTTTCTGCATTGTAGAGGAAAGAGCGTTCTGGGACGTGCCCTGGCTGTGTTTTGCCCAAGCAGGGTAATTTCAGACAGCTGGGATTATTGTCTTCACAGACCTCAGATAATTGGAGTATGAGGACTACAGCATCATGGAGTTTTAAGTAAAGACAAACTAGGCTTTGATAAGTTCTCCATGATGTGCTGTTAGCATGATCCCTCTAACTTGCATTCCTTCATTTATGAATTGAATATAATAATACATCACCGTTCTGCAATTAAACCACGTAAACCATGTGCAATGCCTTGTACAAAAACTGATTTATAGTAAACATTTGCAAAGCACCAGATTGTTTTACAAATTGTCATGAAACAGAGAATCCAGTTTATTCTGAATGCATATGCTCTCTAAGAAGGAAAACAAAAAGTCTGTTCTATTACAAAGTCAGTTTTTGTCCCTTGAGTCCTGATTGCCAAAATGATGGGGTAAAAGCCATGCTTTAGCCTTTCTTTAGCCTTTCATCTCAAAGATGATCCTTTTTTTCTCTTCATATATTAACAAAAGCAATATAGAGATGGTAGTAAATTTGTAGATATATAGGGGTGTGTGTGTATGTATGTATGTGTAAATAACTTGTTTTTTCTCTTTGGGAAAACAAACCAAATCAATCCTGATTTAAAGGATGATAAAGGAGTAGAATGAAATACTTCAATATGGCATTGCTTTAAGTTCTAATTTTTGGAAGCCAGTCTTTAGATATCGATAATGGCCATGAGACAACCAGTTTTCTTATTGCTGTTCACTTCAATAAAGTTCTTGCTGGAATGAATCCCAGCCAGTGTCATTATATTATCCAACCTTTACAATAAGCAGTGTATAATAAATAACTTCAATTTGGCTCATCAGAGCATGCACACATATGTCCTAGCACAATTTCCATTAAGGAAAAAAAAAAAAGAGTTGGTTTTGGCAGATGTTTGATCGCTCCACGGTTTTCTCTCTTCTGCTCGTGATCTCTGGTGGGACATCGGCATGCTAACGCCTCAAACAACTCCTGTGTTGCAGACGCTCCGCAACACGAGCAGTACTCCATTCCACTTAAGATAATGGCCTTGCTTCTTAGAAAAAAGGGTTCACTCACTTTTCTGCTCATCCAAAAACCGTGGTAGCCAGTAACTTTCATCCGAATCATTTGGCGCTCTGGGGAATTTCCGTGTAGCTTATTCACTTGTTAGTTCCTTGACAGCCTTACAAGTTGACTGATTGTACTTTTTAAAATTGCCAACTATATTCTGAAGTATTCTGTGAGCTGCAATTGGAAATCTTATTTATAATGACGCAAAAAGTAGGAGCAACATTTTATACTTCCGAGACTGATTGTTTTTCGGTATCTGGGAGGTTGAGGAGATTGAATGAAACACTAGGTGAGAAAAGGAATGTTTAACCTGTAAAACTATAATTATTAGTAGAAGCAGTGTTGTATCTTTGACATGTTTGAATAAGTGTCGAGATTGTATATATGAAGCAGAGCTTCACCAAAGCCTGGAAAGGTCATGGTTGGGGCAAGAAATCATACTATTTTTAATCATAGTGATTCCATTATGATAATTCAATATTACATGTTATTTTTCTGATCTTTGTTGTAATTTTTATTAGGATTCTGATAAAACCACACACATTTGTTAAGCAGCTGTTTTCTTTTGTTTTTTAAATTTCTTCTTTTATTTTTTAAATTTTATTACTATTATTTTTTTACCATCTTTCATGGCTGGGTGTATGAAAGAGTAAGAATCTGAAAAGGAGAAATAATGTGTGATGAGATGAGGCAGTTCCTGGCCCTTGCTGCTGGCTGCCCCTGTCCCATTTGCCAAGTGACTGGGGAGAGAAAAAGTATTCCTAAGTGTAGGAAATAAGCATTCTCAGGTACGTAGGGAGATATTAATCTAAATTAAGCATAGTCACGCTCTCTAAACTCTAAATCTTTTTATTCAGTTCAATAAACATCTGTTAACCTGGCAGATGACAGAGGAATAGGCAAACCTGCATGCCTGATTATCAAGGACCTTTCCCTCCGGAGAAGGGAAATTGGGTGCCTGTACATTTGGGTCATTGGAACTCAGACTCCATGTCCAACTCCAGGCAGGAATAGGGTAGTACAAACTGAGTCTGACTTGATATACCAGAAAATCAAAGACTTTTTTGGAAATACTTAACGGATTTCCAGTTATGCCTCAGTGATTGGAAATTTCTCATATGCCGACTTCTAATAGCAAAGAAGAAGAATGATAATATTTAGTAGAGCTCACGCCTCTCCAGGACAAAAATGTGTAGTTTGTTAATAAGGAACAATGAGGGAATGAATATCATTGGGACAAATAGTTTCTGCTGTATGTCCCAGGAAATTACTTGGTTACTACTGATAACCCATAAGGAATTTAAATGAGCATTTTCATAAAGACTCAGAAAAATAGATAAGAGTTCATTTATTCTACATGAAACCAACTTTGACTTATTAGATATTATATATTAGTGGATGTTGTGGTAAAGAAGAGAGTTTAAATAAAATTGCTTCAATATTTCTATTGTTTTTCCAAAAACTATCACAGAAAATTAAGTGTAACTTGTCTTGTTCATACTATAATTTAGAGTATGAGAAATAAACCTCAAGTCTTTCCTTTGTAGTTACTGCTCTGGGGGGAAAAGGGGAATATTCTTTAATAAGTTTCTTTTCCTTAAATCTCTTTTCTGGACTTAAGACACAAGCAGTGGTGCACATGTTGGCCAGACATTTATGTCCATACTAAAAATAACGATGGCACTTAGCCAGTTCTACTGACTCATCTGGAGGTGGTCCAAATTAATTGTGCTATTTTTTAATGACTTTTAAATAATCAGATTCTGATGTCCTATCACTTGGCTGTTTCTGTACAAACTTTGATGTTTAAATTTAGAATAATGTTGAGATCTTAGTTTTTTATCATACTTAGTAACGTAGGTCAGTGGTCTTCAAAGGAGGGTGGGCATGAAATTTATTTGTGAGTCTCTTGAAGTGCTCACACTCCACTCAAGATTCTCTTGGATTAGAATCAGAGAGTGGACTTAGGACCAGGTAACTTGTAACTAACTGTACAACTTACTTCCTTTGTATACCCCTCATTAAAGCCAGACATTTCTGTGTTCATTTATGTCTAAACATGATTCCAAAAATCAGTATAAAACAGATAAAAATCTGTCTTCATGCCCTCCTATCCTTTTCCTTTCTTAGGAATAAGAAGTATGATTTGTTCTAAGAATAACCCTAAACTCATCTTGTATTTATTGCTTAGCAAGATCTTGTACATTTCAGATAATTTCTGAAAGTACAAGCTCCTACATGTAGAGTTGAAGAGTCAGTAATTATATAATTGTATACCTATAAATGTACAATCTGTCCAAAATGTATAAAGTGATGATAGTTAAGAATATACTATATGGTTCAGATATTTATTTATACTGAAAAGGGCTGTAAAGATTTAAAATACTGCAACAAGTGAATACCAATAATTTTCAAAGAAAGAACTTTTATCATAAACATTGAAGAACGTCTTGACAGCAACAAGTGTGTAGTGGGAATGGGATAGTGTCAAAATATACAGATCCTGAGCAGCTGCTTATGTCAGGCCCCAATTACAAGCCCTGTCTTACAGTTTAGAAAATTTAGGCACAGATAATACAATTTGTCAATAGTAATTGGTTCACTGAGTACTAAGTATGCTATTAAAGGTATTCAATTTTTAAGTCCAAGAAATAAATCTTCATGTAAATCTTGTTTTCCATTCAGTCTGTATCTCAAGTGAAAATATGCCACTTTTATCTCAGATAAATCATAAGGTCTGCATGGCATACACTGTAGCCCAGGCTTGGATGTGTTATTTTCCATCATGTTGTTCAATAAATACTACTTGTTTTAATTATACTAAACTTTTAAATACATAAATGAAATAAAGAATTGCTATAGACTCTCAGCTCAGTCCAGAGAAAGCCATTGATAAATAATTTATGGAAAAAATAGTAGAAAAATGGCACTGAAATCTTTGGATTTTTCTGGGTCAGGTAATACTCATCAAAAGCCCAAAAGAGTCTAGAGAAAAATCAATCATTTGGAAACAGTATTTTTGGAAAGCATGATTTAGAACTAATACCAGAAAAATCTCCCAAAGTAAGTTTCTCAAATTAATTTAAAATCTATCAATCATAATGATACACTGTATGGTCACTAGCATATCAAGATAAAAAAAAAAACTGTCAGTCACTGTTTTCTTCTGCTTAGGATAAAATGATGCTGTTATTCCATGAGTAAGATGAAGCTCAAATGATTTATATGGAGATTGATTAAAAAACAATAAAAGCTAGGGATGCCTAGGTGGCTCAGTTGGTTGACGGATGGACCCTTGATTTTGGCTCAGGTCATGGTCTCATGGGTCATGGCATCTGGCCCAATGTAGGGCTCTGTGCTCAACGGAGAGTTGGCTTGAAGTTTCTCTGTCTCTCTCTCTCTCTGTGTCTTGCTCTTTCAAATAAATCTTTAAAAAAATAGAATAGAAGCTATATTGTAAGAGAGGCAGATTAAGGAATACTAAATCTAACAGAGTCCAAAAATTAAGTTATTATATTGAAGTCCAGTGCTGGGAACATAAATTATCTTAATGTTTTTCTCATAGATTACAAATAAAAGGAATTATGTATAAAAATCTATGGGATGATGGAGACATGAATTCGATAAATGATTTTAGGCCAATACAGAGTTGACATATTGGTAGAGCAACTACCTCTTATGTCACCAACGAAGGGTTGAGATCAAGGCAGTGCGTCAGTATCTGCCCTGGAGGAACCCGGAAGCTGCAGTCAAGAGCCCCTGCTAGCTCATGGGTTACTGCTGATGCAACTGACTCTTGCAACTCAGAATGCAGCAAAGTAAATTCTGAAATGATGCAAAACACAGTTTTGTTTCACACTTCCGTGATCTTTCTTACCAGTGCAGAAAGTGACTCTTGCTCTCATTTTTCTCTAAAAAAATCTCATGCGTTGATATAATTGACAGAAACAAGCCTACATCCAGAAGCCTAGGGGGCACAGAAGTCTTGGAAATATAATGTAATACCCAATCTCTCCAGTTAGAAGAGTGAAATGAGAAGAAAATCCAGAATACCCGCCAGGGGTAACTATTGAAGATTGTGATTGATGTTTCTTTATCAGGTCACTTCACATAATGATAAGAAAGTTCCATATGTCGTTGTGTTCCTTGTTAGTGTGATCTGTATTCACCAGTATTCCTCAAACTTAGTGAAGAATAAGAACAACTTAAAAATGATTTTGCTTTCTTGGCCAAAACCTTAAAAAACTTAATTTTTCACAGTGGGATCCAGTAAAGGTAACAATAACCATGAAAGTATATGGGAAATTACAGAAAGAGGCAAACATCACCATTTAACACAACAAAATCAGTTACATATGGCTATACATTTCTATTAATGCTGCACTCCAATTTTTACTGTAAAATTGAACTAGAGTAAGAATACTTTGGAAGAAAGACTAAAAACTTTTATAAAGTCCAATAGTTAGGATATTTTTAAGAGTTAAAAAAAATAAAATTACACAGTAAAGAAGAGAAGAATAAAATATTCAAACCCATGGTTTAAAGATGTTGACAATATCCTTTCAAAGACTGATCTTCTAAACATTTATTCCATGAGGCCAATTCCCACAAACCAATATGACGAAAGTCAAACTCCAGGTTTTCCTAATAACAGTGAGGCAGGAAGGAGGTAACATTTGAGCAAATTTTATTTTTGTCCAACCAATGATTATAGTGTGATAAAACTCTGTATATTAACTAATTTTACATGCCTTACATGTTAACAACATTTTACAGTGTAATTAATACTGACATTATATAACCTTTTTAATCCTCTAAAGGAGAAAGATAAAAAGAGTATGAAGTCCAAATTCTATCCATTATATGAAAACAAATTTTTTTACATGATTTTCTATGCTTAACCTAAAATGTCAACTATCCAAATGAAGTTTCAAAGGAAACTGCTCAGTTACAAAACTTACTTAGCGGCTTCTTTGGGGCATGTAGTGTTTGTCTTAATCTGAAATTGGACTTAGAAATTCTAGGGTTGAATTAGAAAATCTGAATTATAGTATTCTCAGTTGAAATCTCTTATTGGGTTAATGGGAAAAATTGGAATAAATCCTTTAGCCATGTGAAAGACACCTAAGCCACAGACACAGAATATTGCCAGGAAACTCTAAAAGCAAATAAAGTAGATTACATGGATATATTTAGAATTTTATGAGAGCAACGATTCATTGCTAGGTCAGTCTGATTAGACTGAATGGTTCTAATATTCACATTTCTGGAATTACTACTAAAGTCAAATTTTCTATAAATAATACACTATTTGAAGGGTTATATCCTCAAATCTGGAAAATAATATAAAATGACACATCTAGCCATGTAATAAGCTCCTTTGAAATTGGAAAAAAACTTTCAAAATTATTCCTTTTGAAATGTTTTCATTTATAATAACTGTAATATTTGATATTAAAATAACTCCCTTTTCTGTTAATTGTTTTAAATATGAGTATGGGTCTGTGTCATTTTATACATTGGCCTCAGATGAGAAGAAAGAAGCAGAAGTTGATCAGGGCCATCAAGAAGATACTGGGGTTGGGTGCTGGGATGGCTCAGTCGGTTACGCATCTGACTCGATTTAGGATCAGGTCATGATCTCAGGGTTGTGAGATTGAGCCCTGCATAGGGCTCTGTGCACAGCATGGAGCCTGCTAAAGATTGTCCCTCTCTCTCTGCCCTATCCTCTCCCTCTCAAAAAAAAAAAAAAAAAAAAAAAAACCCCTTTTTTTTTTTTTTTTTTTTTTTAAAGATAATGGTGTTGCAAAATGATTAAAAGCTACTTCAAGAAAATATTTGCTCAGGAGGTCAGGAAAAAGGGTTAGCAAGTGGGATGACAAAGAATCAAAGGCAGAACTGATACTCTTAGAGGAATTTTTTCTAATTAAGATTCCTTAGAGTGAGGGGGCGCCTGGGTAACGCAGTCGTTAAAGCGTCTGCCTTCGGCTCAGGGCATGATCCCGGCGTTCCGGGATCGAGTCCCACATCGGGCTCCTCTGCAGGGAGCCTGCTTCTTCCTCTCCCACTCCCTGCTGTGTTCCCTCTCTCGCTGGCTGTCTCTCTGTCACATAAATAAATAAAATCTTTAAAAAAAAAAAAAAAGATTCCTTAGAGTGAGATGGAAAATACAAAGGCTTCGTTTTTACATCTATCAATCGGTATTATTTTAAATCACTGATAAATTGAGTTTAGCACATAAAAATATATTAATGAAATCAATAGTCAGTAGATTAAGTTGTAGAGAGAAGTTATTACCAGTTTTTATTTTGAAAATAGTCAAATCAGTGCCTGAGTTTAGGGAAATATGATATTTATGTTTCTATATTACTTTTACCAAAACTTGAGTAGGTTCTAAAATAGTCATAAAGGAATGCAAAAGAATCCTAAAGACTAGAAAGAGCAGTTCTAAAAAGAAGCACCAAAATTTAATATTATTTTAATTTTCCCCTCCTTCCTCGTGATATATCAATACTTGTGATTTGATAGAAACACACTGGACTGGGAGTGATAATACAACTACTAAGTTCTCTCTCTCTACTAATAAATTCTATAATCCTGACCTAGTGTTTCAGTCTTTCTGGAATGTGCATATCTAATAAAATGGAAAAGATAATTCCAGACACCCCTGAAGAACTTAAGAGTCTTTCCCTTACATAATGTGGAGCATTAAGATGGTGAAAACATGAGGTGGAGGGAGAGCCAAGTGAGTGGGTACAAGGAAATTAGGGTTTGAAAGGGTAGACGTAGGACCTGAGACTGGGGATGGTAGCAGAATAAAGGAGGGTTGCAGGAGCGTGAACCAGTGGAAATTGCCAAGAGTTTAGGACGGTGAGTAACAAAGACCTAGTTGAAGAGTGAAAATGAAAAGTAAGAAAGTGGAACCGAGGTCTGAAGCAGGTATTTGAAATGCATATCCTGAGGTGAAGCTATTTTGAATGACCCAGGTGCACGCTGCTGGTCTAACACGTTATGGTTGTTTCTGGAACCATCTAAACTGAGATGATTAAATTAGTTTTTTTTCAGCTGGAAAAGAGATTGGACTTAGTGTTGGGGTGCTTTGTAATCTAGCAAGCCTAAAATACCTTCTGATTCTCTAAACCTGATTAAATAGTCTCCATTAACAGAACCAAGAAACATCTGTATGTCCACAGAGATTTATCTAAATTTAAATTAGGATTACCTACATTTATCGGAGTTTTGTTCATTGCAAGAACTCAAATTATTAAATTATAAGAGCTCTTTTATTACTGTATGTAGACAAAACAGTGCATGCGAAGTTCATAATGAAAAACAATTTTTTAAAAAAAAACGTATGTTACAAACATTTTTATTATGGAAGGATAACAGGTCACCGTCTCAATGATTTGGATCAGGCTTGAACAGTTCATAGCTTTTCTTTTACTACCTGCCACTTAGGGACTTGGGGCTGACCTTTTCCCATGTAGCATTAATAATGGAAAGTATCTTAAGTCTCCCTTCTAAGGTGGTTTATGTTCTTTCTTTGATGACAAAATTCCAGCGGACCTCTAATTATAGTTTATTCTGTGATCTTTTAAAATGTATATATCCTTATTTTTTTGTGATGTAACTTGTCAAGGATTTCCTGTTCTGAAGAGATCTTGACCAAAAAGATATATTCTTGCCTCATGCCTCATGTATAAGCTACTCCCATCAAGGTTGGCTCAGAGAGAAGGAAAGGGTCTTTGTTTTCCCTAAGAAAACAAAAATAGATCCACATCAGTAGATGGCTTCAACACTAATATTACATTTATTCACATACATTGTAACCTATGTAAACTTACAAAAGAAAATAAAACTTTAGTTAAATGTCAATACAACTTTAATAACCTTTACTAAAACTTGAGAACATTGGAAAAAAATTTTTAAGTGAGCACTGCTTTTTTCTTTTCTATTCAATGAAAGGAAAACACTCCAGTCAAGTCCATTCTTTATTCCCATTTTGCAATTATTACAGTTAATTGAAATGCTAATTATAAAGGAGAGAAAATTGTTATTCTAGAGAGAATGGGAATATCATGAGGTTTTTAAGACTTAGGGTCATTTTCCTATTTCTGAACATGAAAATAGCATTTTCACTCACTAAAAGCTAGAATTTTATTTCTAGCTAGGTGAAGATGGCATTGCCATTTTGTTTTCCTGGGTTTTACTATTGCTGATGAGTATGCATAACCTTCCTTAAATCTAATATTTCATTGAATTATTCAATGAAAGCTTTCCTTCAGAACCACAAACTTTTGTTGAAAAACAAAATGGATCAGAAGACTGTGTGGTTTCTGTAAAACGATGAGAGCAGAGATTTTTAAATGTTGGGATGAAGGCAGCAATATGTTACAAAAGCAGTTTATAGAACTGACAAATTTAATACTTTGTTAAGGAAACATAGGCAAAGGGGAATCCTCACAATCCCATCTTAGCTAAAATCATCGTTATTTTGGAAGAGAAAATACTATTGTCTCTCTTCCTATAATTTTAAAATCCTGTTATTCAAATTGTTTGAGAGAGTAAATGATTGAAAGACACAAAGAGGATCCATTCTTTTCCCATTTTTGCTTCCTTATCAATATCCTATCTTTACTCAAGGGGGCGCCTGGGTAGCGCAGTCATTAAGCGTCTGCCTTCTGCTCAGGGCGTGATCCCGGTGTTGCGGCCTCAAGTCCCACACTGGGCTCCTCCGCTGGGAGCCTGCTTCTTCCTCTCCCACTCCCCTGCTGTGTTCCCTCTCTAGCTGGCTGTCTCTCTGTCAAATAAATAAATAAAATCTTAAAAAAAAAATATCCTATCTTTACTCAAAACATGGATTGTACTTTTTATTGGAATTTTAAGAGAAATTTAAGTGCTAGGGATTGTGGGCTCTGCCTGCCCATCATCTTAGTTTTTTTAATTTGAATTTTTAAGTTTACAGAAACATGATGACATCAAAATGTATATAATATATAGTAAGTATTTTATATGTATTTTTGTATCAAGAATAATA
Organism: Ursus maritimus; assembly: GCF_017311325.1. Classification (NCBI taxonomy): domain Eukaryota; kingdom Metazoa; phylum Chordata; class Mammalia; order Carnivora; family Ursidae; genus Ursus; species Ursus maritimus. The sequence continues at coordinate 75,510,399 of NW_024425563.1, read as the reverse complement.
AGGAAACACTTGGGCTTAGCTCCTTTTTTTCCAAGTTGGAATATGACTAATACCAATGAATATCAATATTAAAACAATGTCCTTGTTTCCTCTTCCTATTAGATTCTCCTAACTTTTGTCCCCATGGGTAATTAATATTCTTCCAAGTTTTGTTTTTATCATTTGCTGTTTTCTTAAAGTAATTTTATCACACCTAAGTGATAGGATTTTGTCTCTGAACTTCATTTAAATGCTTTCAGCTCTATATTTTTATATGCCTTGCTTTTTCATCCAACATTCTATTTTTGAGATTCATCTATGATGTTGAGCTGTCGTGTGTTCCTAGGCAGAACCTTCGTGCTGCTGCTATTAAGCAACTACTTTCCTTGATGTGACACTCCTGCTCTATATATCAGATGCCTCGTAATGATGGTAGACTTTCATATTCTCAGCTTCCCTCTCCTAAATGTGAGCTGGCGCTAGAGTGTTTGGGGCAGAGTATTGTCAACGTGCCATGTCTGGTGTAGGGCTTCCACTGTAAAAGAGTTAGGGGCTGAGTAGAGGAAGGAAGCCTCACACATCCAGCTGTACTTGCCTGGAGGAGGGCTTCTGCCACATGCAACTGGATGAGAGTGGGAGGGGCATGATAAATGCTGGTGGCAAGATAGAAACAGTAGTTCATGATTGGGAGTTGGGGAGAGAGGGAGCCTTGTCTTCTTGTTTGCTAGGGTGGGGGAAGAAAGGAGGATGTTGTGACTCAAATGTCAGAAACTCATTGCTGACACCCAGAGGTAGTAAATTTTCTTGAATACCTATTTTTCCATTTGCTGAAATCCTTTAGAACTCTTCCCAGAAATTTTGAATGGTTGTTTTCACCTATTACAGGTGTTGCGCTGAGAAGAGCTACCATGGAGTTCCCCACACTGACATTCTGGAAACAAACTTCTCTATATTATCATATTTAACATGACTTGTTGTAGATAGAAGATAATTTTTGAATCTTTTTAAAATTCTGACAATCTGTCATTTTATCAGAGCTTTTAGACCTTTCAATTCAATACAGTTATATTTTTAAATGTAGGTATAGCATTTCTGTTTGTTGGTTTGCTTTCTCTCATTCCCTTACTCTATTTCTTCTTTCTGTCTCCTGAGTTAATTGAACATTTATTATTTTACTTAAATTGATCTCCTCTTTGTTCCTTGTATAGTTTCTCTTTACAAAGTTCTTAGAGTCATTCTCCATCCTACCATGATAGATTGTCACATTCTGCTTAGAAACAATATTTCACTACTTGCAGTGGAAATAGAAACCTTAGCACAATATATATTCCTTCCCTCTCCCCTTATGTTGTACTTGCCATGTATTATCCCTACATAACGTTGACATTTTATCAGATAATGTAAAATTTTTCATTCAACCATCAAATGTATCTTAAAGAACTCAAGTACATACAAATTATCTATCATATTTACCCAGGACTTACCATTTCTGCTGGTGCTCTTCCTTCATTCCTAATGATCCAGATTTATGTCTGGTGTCTTTCCGGCTGAAAACCTTCTTGTAGTGATTCTTTTAGGGCAGGTCTTCTGGCAACAACTTCTCCTGGTTTCATTTCAATCAAAAGTATTTTATTTGCCCTTCATTCCTAAAGGCTATTTTTGCTAGATACAGAATTCTGGGGTAAAAGTTTTATTCACTCAGCACTTTAAAATTTTTATTTCACTCTTTCTATCCTCCCTTATTTCTGAAATAAAATTTGTCAACCTTCAAATCATTGTTCTCCAACAATGATGGCAGGGTTTTTTTGGTTTTTTGTTTTGTTTTTGTTTTTTTCTGACTGCCTTGAAAATGTTTTTTCCTTGTCTCTAATTTCTAGCACTTTTATTACACCTCATATAAATTTCATGAGGTTTATCCTATTTGGGGTTGATATTTTTCTGGAATCTGTAAGTTTATGCCTTTTATAAAATTGGGGAAGTATTCAATCAATATTTACTCAAATATTTTTTCTACACTATATTTTTTCTCTGCTCCTGCTAGGGTCATTTGGTATTATCCAGTATGTTCCTTAAACTCTGTACATTGTTTTTCTCTAATGTGTTTTGTGTCTTTCATTTATATTAATTCCACTAATCTATCTATAGTTTTACTTACTCATTTCTCTGTCCTATCCACTCTGCTAGTAAGCACATCCAGTGAGGTTTTCCTTGGGAGGTTGTTATTTTTAAGTTACAGAATTTCCTTTTGAGCCTTGTCTATATATTCTATTTATTTTCTGAGCTTTTCCAGCTTTCCATTGATTTCAAAAGTGATCACTTATTGGAACATTTTTTAACAGCTGCTTTAAAATCTTTGTCAAATAATTCCAACATCTGTGTCATGTTATTGGCATACATTGATTATTGTATCACATGCCTGTTGATATTCTCCTTGTCTTTTGTGTATGGAAAACTTTTTAAATGTATCTTGGACATCTAGAATGTTGGGGTTATGAGACTCTCACAGTTTCTAAAACCTGCAGGTAATGTTTATATTTTGTTTAGCAGACTTGGCTTTAGGCCACAGTTCTAGCTAGCCAACCCTGAATTGTGTTTTTAACATTATTTTTGTTTTGTTTCTAAAGTGGGCTACACATTGCAATTGTCTAGGGACTGGGTGGTTGTCTGTCTCTTAGTTTGGTTCCCAAGATCATTTGTCTACTTTTTAGGACAGATCCGTGCATGCATGCATACCTTGGCATGTGTAGGAGGGTGGATAATTCCAGGAGCTGGTAACAACTTCCCAGATTTTCTTTCTCAAGTTCTTCCTTTTATTTGATGTCCATGATGTCTGCCAATTCCCTAGAGGCCTCCCCCCCCCTTTTTTTTTCTCCAGCTGGAATGCTGGCATCTTATTTACCTTGTACTGCTGCACAGTCCCTGTCACAGTGCTGGCATCCAGCACCAATTATCAAGTGGACAGAAAGAGAAAAGTTCAACAGAAATGTGCCACGGATGCTGGGGCTACAGCTTCCCCAGTCTTCCCAAGAGAGGAAGGTTCACATTGCTCAGAGTTCTAGGTGACCGTGGGCTCCTGTTGCCTTGATGTTATTGCCAGGAAACCTCTTTTTCTATCTACAGGCCTGAACTAGAGAGTGATCCTGGAGTAATCTGTACATGTGCCAATGCCACCTTCCACTTAGGCCAAGGGATGCTGGAGGAAGAAACATAGGGGTGACTTGATCATTGATTCAATGTAACCTCTACTTCTGCTTTTTCCTTCCAAACTTCTTGTTACTCTTTACTTTTTGGAGTTCACTTACTGTTCGATGCATTCCGTCTAGGATTTTTAGCTTCATTGAATGGACTCAGAGTGCCGTGTGTTCACTCCATCTTACCAAGAACTGGAGTACTATTGATAATGGTTGAAACATATTAAATCATGATTTCTTTATAATTGCCTAACCTGATATGATTTAGATGCATAGTTTTTGGTAATCATACTGGATAGACACATATTTTAATGATTTTATTTATTTATTTACTTATTTATTTAAGAGAAACAGAGCACAAGTGGGGGCAGGGAGAGAGAGGGACAAGCTGACTCCATGCTGAGTATGGAGCCTAATGCAGGGCTCAATTCCACGACTCTCCCATGACCTGGGCCAAAATCAAAAGTCATATGCTTAACCGACTGAGGCACCCAGGTACCCCGTATATTATATATATTAACATGCAATTTTGAAAATTCTGGGGAATAAGTCATTCTTCAAGGTCAGGGTAGATAACAAAACCCTAATAATCTATATCCTTACCCTACTGTAAAGCAATAGTGATTTAACTTTGATATTTTTAAGTCCATCTCAAGGGAAACTATCACGCATTGCATATTTTCATTGTTGAACTTTTCTGAAAATAAGTGTCCTATTCAGATGTGATATGCACATATGAGCAAAATCAAAGCAGATTAATGTTTGAGAGATATTCCCTTAGAATATATCTTGCAAATGTTCATCGTCCTGAGTTTTTATAGAGTTAGTTAGCAAATACCTCTTGATACAGTTTTTAGAAATCTACCTGGAATACTTAATTGAAAATAAGTCTTTTTTTGTTTAGATATCTGTTGTCAAGTATGGGGATTTAATTACAAATAACAGACTGTCATCTTTGCCCTTCATTTAATAATAATATTTTTTTAAAACATGTTTTGACCTCTTACTGGGTTAAGCATAGAAGTACTTGGTATAAAAAAAAAAAAAAGTACTTGGTATCAGGGTCAAACTTTACTTCAAGACAAGGCTGTAAAAAATGGTTTTACACCAAATGCAGACTTAACAGAAGACCATTGTGCTTTAACACAGAATATAATAGCATATAACTTGAATATGAACTATTTTTAGAAAAGTATTATCATTTAATATATAAATTATGTGTGAAAAAGAAGTCCTATAATTATCTGACATAGAACAGCAGTGGGTAATTTTAGAAACACACAATTAGATAGGAAAAAATACACACCAGTCCATTTATATACTATATTACCTAATGAAAAGCAACTCAAGATTTCAGTGGATTTAAGTTCAAAACTGGGCATGATAAATTAGACTGTATTTATAAAGAATTGATGGAAAAGGGACCAAACCAAATTAACTTGGTCCCAAAGTCATTATTCTGGCTATATTTTTAAATGATCTTGTGTTGTATCAACGATGTCAATGACTATAAATTATCCACGAATCCCAAGATAGAGAAGGATCGAGCACACACATTACACACTATCTACGATGCCAAAATACAATGTAGAAATACATTCCCAGCTCAAGAAAAGAAAATCCACTTTGATATTCAATATATAATCTCTTTTTGATAGGCTTCATAATAGGAACATTTTGTACATCAAATAATAAAAGTGGCTTGCTTTAATTAGGGGCCTTATTTTAAAGTGCTTTGGCAAGCTCGTTGTAGTGTGTTTGCATGCACTTAAGGGATCAACAAAAGAAAGAAAAGTCTTTTGATGATACAAATCCAATGCTCCTCCCAGTAAGATCACTTTTTGTGGGATCTAGGCTACATCCCAAGCTAATGGTCAATTAACTAATATGGAAACTGGCTTCTCTCATTGCTGCAGCTCAGTCCATAGAGTGTGTGATAATAACCTAGAACAGACTTGCGGTGACCAAGGAAAAGCCAAATGCCAAGTCTGAGTTATGATAGTTCTGCAAACGAGACATCTCGCATTACCACAAACCTTTTATAGATGATTGCTGGAGTGTTTTTAATTATGACTCACATCATTTCATCTTCCTGTGTTATCTTTGCTGAACATCAAGTACATATTCATATGGTCTGTGTATTTATGATTGTTTTGACCATCCGGTTCTTCCTTGGTAGGATAATCTAGGGTTTGGATTTTACTTACGGGTTGTTAGCCTGCTTTCTGAACGGTAAGCAGTTTAAACAAGATAGTAGATACAGCATTCTGGATTTTGGTTTCTCATTGTAAGTCAAGTCTGTTCCTTTGAAATATGTTACATATGTATGTACTTGACACAGGAAAATCTCAGTCAGAATCTAACTTTAAAAATGTATTTGAGACTGATGTGGTTACGTTCAAATTAAATCTGATACTTAAAGGAGAAATTGTGGAGAGGAATTTGGTCAATGACTTGATACATTGTAAGGCGGGAGTGTGTGCCTGTGTGCCTAATAGATTAGGTACCTAGAGAAGAGTGTGATACTTATGGTTGGTTAAGATTACTCCGTTCCCAGGAGTTACCATCACATTCCCAATGAGCTTTGAGGTTTTCATTTTTTTTCTTAAAAAGACAATATGTTTTATTAATGAAATAGCTGCTTGAAGGTCCAAATTTATAATATATATGTAATATGTAATTAATATATAATATGTAATTATGTAAATATGTGATTAATATATAATATATGATATAAATTATTTATAAATATATATTTATAAAATATGTATAAATATATATTATAAATACACATAATGCTTTCATGTTAAGAGAAGCATAAATTCTGGTGACAATCAAGTAAATATGCTTAGTAAATAGCAATGTAATTGTTCATACTTATTTCAAGGCTGAGTGTTGCATCTGTTTCTAAATAACATTTGTTTTATTGTTAGTTCACATTTTATGTTATAGATCCAGTCCGGTTTTTTTTTCCCACCACAGTGCTTCTGTCTTTTTCTCACTTGATCTAGTTATCTTTTTCCTAAAGCTTTACAATTTTTTTACCACCGTTTTCTCCATCTTTCCACTGGCTTGTTTTCATACCCTGTTGAACTGATTGGGCATCTAAGCATCTGTAAAAGTAGGCTCTTCCATCTCTATTTGCAACCAGTGTGCCAACCTAAGGACTGGTGTAATTGTAGTAAAATTGCTGTCCAAACATCAAAATTACAGATCGTCAGAAATAAGTTGCACAGGATTCTATCCAGATGGGTCTGCATCATAATATTTAGATCGAATGTGGTGATAAATGACTCACACTTGCCTCAAGTTTTGACTTCTTTCAAAATGACTGATTGGTTAAGCCATATATTCTATCAGAGGTGGTAACTTACATTATCATTTCTGTCAAGTAGTTTTGAAAATAAGAGTCTGATATTGGGTATCATTTTCAACATGTGGTCATGGAGGATCCTGCCTTCTTTACGCATTACTTTGATGTTGTGTCAAGTGCACGGTGAAATTGTAGGAGTTCTTCTAAAGCTCAAGATTGCACTGTAACCGAAAAGGTAATAAAAGTCATGAGGTTATTATTGCAAAATAATGAAGCTTTATTTACAAACAAAAACCAATAGCTAGCACATTTCACATGCCCTTCCCTCCTCTACTTACTGCCATGAAATGTAATTAATGGAGTGAGCAGCCTTAGCGTTGCTTCAGAATTTCTGATAGTATTAGTGAGACTGACTGGTAGTGTGTATGTCTTCTTCGAGGAACTGAATTTGAAAGTCATGTGAAGCTGTTGTCAGTATCTTTAAGCATAGCTTCATAATAACAAGGAATCACGTGGAGAGAAATACTTTTTATATGCCAACTCTTATAAATGTGGTTCCTGATCATTTTCTCTATAAAATGGAACCACCTGGATAATCAGAGACAGATGGTTACACCATTTCCAATATAATAAATAATTGTGGGTTGTTTTTTTTTTTTTTTTTAGATTTTTATTTATTTATTATAGAGAGAGACAGCCAGCGAGACAGGGAACACAGGCAGGGGGAGTGGGAGAGGAAGAAGCAGGCTCCCAGTGGAGGAGCCCGATGTGGGGCTCGATCCCAGAACTCCAGGATCACGCCCTGAGCCGGAGGCATACGCTTAACGACTGAGCCACCTAGGCGCCCCAATAAATAATTGGTTTTAACTACTACTTCGGATTGATTTAGCAAATCTATGATTTTATAATTGAGAAGAGCTCAGTTTTGCAAAAGATATTTTCCTTAAGGTTGTGTGCAAATCAGAGATGATTTTAACTTTGGCTAAATGACCATGCTTTGTATTTTATGTTCCTCAAAGTACATAACAAAACTTAAATATATAAAGCAAAGTAAAAATAGAGTAATACGTTCTTAGGCCAACTTTTTGTTCTTCATGCTTAAGTATGACAAATTTTTCCTCCATGCCAGATGTCCTGGGAATTATCACTCCATGTCCTTTTTACATTTGCATGATTTCCTCACACTCTGATAAAGCAATTGCTGAAAATACGGTATATACATGCACTTATCCAGGAATTGGAAAAAACATGCTAATAAAAAGAAACCCTCTGTTTAGATTTTGTAGAGGTTTAATTTGTTTCAGTATGACTTGTCAATTCCTGGATGCCTATTTTACTTGTTAATCAGAGAAATATGTGCTAATTCAGCACATCTCTCATCTGACTGTTTGGCAGTTAATCTTCATTCTTAAACATTTTGCAGCTATGGAGAGCTGAAACTTCCATTCTCTTTTAGTGAGAATAGCTACTTAAGAACAAAGTCAAACTAAATTTCTATCCAGTAAACATAAACAGGGGTATTATGATACCATAGATGACATCATTAAACTATGTAACTGGCCTAAATTGGTACTTTCTAACCATTAATGAGTGAACTAAGAAAAGCTGGATTGTGCAGTGAATTTTTCACGAAATTTCATAGGTGCATTCCATAGGCATGTTTATGTTGGCATGAAATATGAAAGTCTGGGTGCTGTATCCCATCATGCTATAGCCTAAGGGATGTAAAGATGGGGGTTACCATCCTAATTTATGACATTGAGTATAAAATCCTCCCCCCTCCCCCTGGGGAGGTTGAGGGAAATAAAACACAAGGAGAGACAATGAAACATGCTCCACATCACCAACATCATTGATGTGGCTGAGGATTGAGGACTACAGAGACTATGGAAATAGAAATTGGAAAAATCTGGTATTGCTGATAAAAAGGAAATGTAAAAGGACTCCTGCTGTTACTCTAATCTGAGACATGAACCTTGAATTATGTACTGTTCCTTATACTATGTTATCTTTGATTCTCAAGGCAGGGTAACTGTGGCGGTTAATTTGCAAACTCCGAGGCCAGTCTACTTAGTAGCTTTTTGACTGTGGGCCTAACATGCAACTTCTCTGTGTTGCTTTTAGCATCTGTAAAAATGGGATGAAAAAAATAGTACCTAATTCCTAAGGTTGTCTTGGAGATTAAATGGGATAAATTCTGTAAAACATTCCTAACAGTGTCAGGAAACTAGGAGTCACTACATAACTGATTCTTAATGTTACTATTCACATCTTTGGGAGCTTGTCTTCTCTGTTTTCTTTCTTCTTTCTTTCTTTCTTTCTTTCTTTCTTTCTTTCTTTCTTTCTTTCTTTCAAGATTTTATTTACTTATTCATGAGAGACAGAGAGAGAGAAAGAGAGAGAGAGAGAGAAAAGTAGGCTCCCCCCGGATGGGGGATCGAGCCCAGGACCCTGAGATCATGACCCGAGCTGAAGGCAGACATTTAATCGCCTGAGCCACCCAGGTGCCCCGTCTTACCTACCTTCTAATAGACATGTTGTACCTATTGAGAGACACAGAGCAAGAGAGAGACAGAGAGACAAAGAGAGGAGAGAGAATGAACACAAAGCCTTGGGGAAAACTTTTGATGTACTATTTTGGAATCCATGCTATCATCCTGATACGTGTCAGGAGATAGCATGTTGGCCATTTTTATAAAAAAATCATAAACTTGAAGATGCCTATAGTTATTTTATTAGTTTGGATTCATTAGCGAAATATGAATTTGGTACTACTATTAGTAATAACAAAATCATTACAAATCAGTGGGTTTTTTACCCATTTCAGGGTAAAACTCCCTTTGGATAAAAGTCATGGTTTCTTTACCAAAAATAAAAACAGCAACAAAAACCCCGAGTATATACCATACACCTAAGGGGTGTGTGTGTGTGTGTGTGTGTGTGTGTGTGTGTGTTCAGAAGTTTTGTGAATTTACCCAGTTTTGTGCCTCAGGCTAAGAACCTCTGAATAAGAGACCATCTCATGAGATATTTGATACATAATGAAAAATTATTTGCTTCAGCCAAGTTCAACTCCTTGACAGACATAATAACTGATTACAATTTCACTATTAAAAAATGCCCAAACCATATAGAATACATTACTGTTAAGATGTTAAATATTAAGATCACTGATGATGGAGTGATTCTCTGGGTACATTATCTGCTCTTTTAATGTTAAACATATAGATCTGGTAAAAAAAAAAAAAAGCTACTTAGAATTTACTCATATTCTCTAAAGCCAAGCGCAAGAAACAGCCCTCACACATTGCTACATCAGGCAGATGAGCCAGGGCACGCGGATCCCTAGATGTAACCATCGGTCACATTTCCTGATGTACGTCTGGCTCCAGAGGGCTTCCTTAGAGACCCCCATGTTTCCCTAGTGACTTGGCCCATCTGTAAAAGGTTGGAAGACTGAACTGGAAAGGTGGGACAAGGAGGTGTTATTATCTTCTGTTTTCATAATGTAGCCAATAAGTTCAGATTACTTTCACAGAATTGCAGGACTAACTACATCCACAAGGGCCAAATTTCCTGCTAAAATAGTTAACGCCAGTGCTTTCTAATCTCCAGTTACTTCTGAAGAATCACCTTTCCTCAAATTAGAGGAAATCAACATGAGTCTGTGCCAATAATTCTGTTTTGCATCCAGTAATTACACCTCTTCCCATAATAGTGCAAGCTAATTTAGGCCATGTACACAGCACACATACACGACACTGCACACTAGTTACTGAAGACTTTGCAGAAATGCTGAAATGTCGTATCGCATTTCCATCGAGCCAGAATACTTCTCTCATAAGTGAAGTCTTCAAACAGGCAACAGAACACTTGGCACGTGATTTGTCTGAGAATAACAAGCTATATTTTGAGCTAAAATAAAAATAATCCTGAAATTGAGGCTGACGAAGGGGGAGGCAGAGTGAGGTTATTCAATGGGATTCTATTTTCCAAATACATAATATTCACTTCTTTCTATATGATTTAGTAATCTTATTAGGAGACATTAAAATAATTTTATGAGAAGGTTTACAGAAATAAATATAGTGATTATTTTCTATCCTGCTGATGATATTATTTTTGTACTAAACAATGAGATACAAAGACCTGTGTGGAATTCAACTTCTTTTTTCTTCATCTATTATTATTTGTTGCCCCTGGTAAATTGCGACTTTCAAGACTGAATTTCAAATGAATCATAATTGCAACCCCAACTAAGCCTGCGTTCAATACATAAGGGAGAGAAGAGAGGAACAGGTCCAGTTGAATAGATAGTAGAGCGAGACTCCCACCCTCTTTGCTCAACTTCCTTTCTAGGAACCCTAAGTACTCAAGGGGCTGAAAAATGCTACCAAAAAATATCATCTTCTTGTCTTACTATAACCTCAAGTGGCAGAAGCAGAGGATTTTTTGCCATTCACTAGTCTAATCCGAGCCTTTCGCTGTTCTGACAGAACAGTGAATAAGCTGCCATGGACTATTTCTCCCATATGTGCTGTCTCCTGGGGTTGTACCTCTGACACATTCCTGAAGTTTCCCAGCAGCCTGATGGTGAACCGCACCCTGGAACTCACACCGAGACACAGCAAGCACATGAAGCGAACAGATTCAATGCATCACACATAAAAAGCCCTGACTGTGTATAGGCAGGACGGAAAGCAAACAAATTCTGTTTTCACTCATTTGCACATTACGTTACCGTAAGTTTTACCCTCTCCAAATAATATACAGATGGAAAATTAGGCAACATGCTGCTGTAAATCACTGTTAGTGCTGCAGTGGTGGCAGGAGAAAACGGTTAAGGGATTCATTTTTCTTCCAAGAAAATCTTACTTTTCAAATCCATCTGCATCACCGCCAAAGGATTACTTCTTATCTGGCTATAAAAAATGCTCTTTCCACCAGTCTTGAATGTAAAAAGACACCACCTCATTGACCTAAAAAATACCATGCGCTCCAAGGTCAGCTAGGTTGCCCAGCTTTGCCATAGGCTCTGCAGCTTGTGTGTCTTCATGGGGGCATAGGTGAGCCAACCTGGATGTAGTTCTGGCTTTTACACTTCCTGCCTGAGCGGTTTCTAAAGGAGTCTGAGAACTTTAAGTTTCAGGTCTTTAGGACGCTTCTGGTGACACCCGTTTATTGGTTTGGCGGAAAAGGCAAGAAGGTAATCTTTTCACTAGAACGTGGGAGAGACTCTAAAGGAAGTGACAGAGGCCATGTTACAATGTATGACCCCTGTGTCTCCCCAGGGGTAGTCGTGCTGAAAGCCTACTAAGTCATTTGTGTTAGAATGATGAGTGAGGAAAGAAGTGAGACAAATTGGATGCCCTGAGTCTACCGCTTGCATTGCTGCCGCCCGGGGTCCTGGTGGTAGGCCTCTTCCAGATGGTCCTAGAGTCCTCAAACTCACAAGGACAGCTTGCCGCCAGTCTGCCATTCCTAAAACGCGCAAGAATCATGCTGCAGGACCATAGGTGTATACGTGCATATACCAGAGTTCATTTCTCACATTGAATCACTCCTGTCCACTAAATGTAGACACTTTCTAGAATTAGGAAGGCAAGAAGCCTCAGAATTTCAAAAAGGAGCATTGTAAGGGATGAATCAGATAGGGAAAACACTTAGTTGGAAAAAGGACAAAAAAATACAAAGCTAAGTGAGACTACTCACGTTATCAGTTGGGGAATTAGGAACAGGTATAAAAATGGTGCCAAAAATCCAGGAGAACAGCCTATAAAGAGACAGCATAGTTGGTATTTCACGTGACAAAAATGGAAAGTTAAGGTAATTGTCCCTGAGTGCATTACATCATAGAATTGTGAGCTACGGCACCTCAGACTGGATGATTACTTCTTGAAGGACACAGCTGTTTGGTCCTACTTAGGCTGAAGTTGTAAAGAGGTTGGAAACTTAAGTGCTTTTTTTCCCCCCTTTCAGTCTAAAAGTGGCTCGGGTTGCACATTTGACTTGGCAGATAAGATTAATGATGTTGATTTTAGATTTACTTTTTGGGAAACAAAAAGAATCCATACATTCACAAAAAGACTACACTAATTTTTCTAGAATATTTAAAGCAATGAAAAGATTTTTAAGGTGGAAAAATTTAGAGTTTTAGAAACTCCTATTCAGCAAAGCCAGCACAATAACTCCTTCTTGTTATCCACCATTTTTGGGAACAAATTGAAGTTTATTTTCCTGTATTTTCAAGCTTCACTGAAAGCTATCATGGAGTTTGGCTAAGGATACAGATAGAAGTTTGCCAATCAGATACTCTTCTTAATGGAGATACTCAGGCTTGCTTGCTTGCTTTCTAGTAACAAGTATAACGTATGTATGGAAATGCATGGGCCAAGCAACACAATATTGCCAACACCAGACGTACCTCTCGTGCCCCCTTCCAATCACGAATACCACCTCCTCCCTCAATATTAGCTCAATTTCCAGCCCTATAGATGAGTTTTGTCTGTTTTGGATTTTATATACATGTGATTATCATAAGTAATTTTTGTATTTGACCCCTGTTGTGCTACAGTTTGTGGGTGAAATCTACCTATGTTGTTATGTTAACAGTAGTTTGTTTTCTTCCTGGATACTATGCCATTTATGAATATGCCACAGTTCTCTTATCCAATTCTACTGTTGATAGATGTTGGGTTATTTTCAGTCAAATTTAGCACAAAAAATGCTGCTGTGGATTTTCTTATGTACAACCTAGAGTAATGAAATGTATTTCTCTTGAGTCTATATTAGGAATGGAAATTTTGGTCATCATGACTATGCATATTCAGCCTTAGTAGATATTGCCAAATATCTCTCAGCGTGGGTATAAAATTGACACGCCTACCAGCAATGTGGGAGAGTTCTGGTTTCTCCATATCCTGTCGACACTTGGTATCTTCTCTGTGTTAGCCATTCTGATGCTGTGCAGTGAAAGGGGCTTCCTCATTTTTATTAATTTTTTAATTTATTTTTTCTGGGAAGGAGAGCTCTTTCATAGCTTGTCTGGACAGATGGCCAGAGTAGGCAGGGCAGGAGGGCTGGGGGCCAGTTCCTGACAATGTCATCGCAGCAGAATTGGGCCATGTCACCAAGGCAGAATGTGTGACACGGGTGAGAGCTGGACACTTGTGCAGCAGGGGTGTGTAGTACGGGAAGGGGGTGAAATCCATGCAGTGAAACAGGTAGCTAAGGGAGGGATGCCGAGGTCAGAGGTGCAGGAGGTACCACAAGAAGTAGGTGGGGTTCTGGACACTCCCTGCTGAATGTTAAACAGAGCTTTAGTGCTGCCCCGCAGCTCCTACTGCTCCTTCATCCAGACACCTTACACCCACCATAGCCCTTTGTCCTGGGAGGTCTGCCTGTGCGCTAGCAGCCCAGTGAGCACCGCTGCTGAGTCCGCGAATATGGGCTCCGCAATGACGTGGCTCTCCTGCTCCAGGCCGGAGAGGATAGTGGCCCAGCACCAGCTGTTCCGCACATCTGCCAGCTCACTGTAGAGGTGACTCTGAAGTAGAACACACAGGGGCTTGCCATCAATCAGGTGCAGGGAGTCCAACAGTCTTCCCTCCCAATAGATCTTGACCTTTTTTCACTGGTGGGAGAACTTCCCATTGAATTTCTGAAAGGCTTCTACCTGTCAGTGAAAAATCTGTGCTTGTCCACCTGGGCAATGACATCCTTGAAGAGTTGACACCATTTGAGACCTACCATGTGTTACATCACCTCGTCCATGAAGCTGAAGGGACTGTCGGTGAGGAGGGCCACCTGATTCCCATGGGCCACCAGGCTGCTCAAGATGGCAGATTTCCTCCTCTCTCAGGAGGAACTTCTCCATGTCTTGCTGGATCCACTGGTATATGAGACCCTTTATGGCACATCTCAACCAACATATATCACATCCTTGTAAAGACTCACTTGGACGGACTCCATGTCATGGGCCAGGGAGTGGTCCACCAGGCAGGAGAGCAGTGCCATCTCTGGCAGCAGAGAGATGTCAGTGAACTACTGGATGGAGGGCCTTTTGCTCTAGAAGCCACCAATCTGCTGCAGTGGAGTATGCAAGGTGTCCCTGTATAGATCAGTCACCTCCTGGTCCTGCACAGTTAGAGGCCACTGTAGGTAGTCCCCAGTTGCACATACTGGAAGGTCTCTCTCTTTATCTGGAGGCCCTTATGAATGCCTTGGAGCATGCAGATAGCAAAGTTGGAGTGGTAGTCATACCTTTGAATCCCCTCTGAGTATTTGTGCTCAATCAGAATGTCTCGATGTAGCACTGAACATCCCCCATTTAGTGCCTCTGTGTACTATGCCAGCATGACGTCAGAGTCAAAGCGAGGTCTCTGTATCAGTCAGGATGATTTTATTATTGGTGTGGATGACTGCTGGTTTCAGGAGACTCAAAACCTGGGGGTTAGGAGTGGGAGAGGGTGCAAAAGGTTGGGCATCAGTCTCCGCAGTCCTGGTAAAGAGCCTACGCGTGTGTGTCAAGCCTGGTGCTGCCGGCGAGCACAGAGCATGGCCCGCCAGGGCAGAGGTCTCTGGACCGAGGAGGTTGCAGCCATGGCTTCTGAAGGCAAGGGGAAGGCAGCCGGGAGTGCTCTACGGCCTCTGCACAGCAGATAGTGTCAGCAACCGCCAACACCCCACACACAGCAGGCCTGCTGAGAGCCAGATGGTCTGCCCCTTGGCTGGGTGGGTAGGCCTGTCCACCTCTCTAGCCGCCAGTATAAGTCTGCTTTGCATTTAAGTAATGAGGGTAAACATCCTTCCTTACGTTTATTAACCATTTGGATATGTTCTTTATGGAAGTGATTTTTCAAGGTGATTTTTCTTTTGGTCTTTTTTTTTTTAAGATTAATAGAAGTTTATATGAGTCTTCTTTGGTAATATATACTGCAAATTTTTTTTCCACTTGATGTCTTGCTTTTTTATTTTCTTACTGATGTATTTTAGTGAAATGAAATACTTTTAAAGTAACTCTCATTTATTTTTCTTCATGGGTAATCTTTATGTCCTATTTAAGAAATCATTACTTATTCCTGAAGTCATAAATTTACTTTTCTATGTTCTCATCAATTAGCTGTATGTTTTTCAATAAGTGATTTTTTAAGAGAAGAAACAACTTGATAATAAAAAAGGATTATCATTAAAATCTGATACAATTAAAAATCAATTTCCTTCATAAATTTAAAAATCCACTCGATAATCTTTAGTAATGAAGGAATGTTGACAGAAAATTACATAAATATATGTATATGTATAGTTAGGAGATAATCATTGGAGAAAGAATGATTAATTTAATGAAGTGTGCCTCTACATTGAGAGTACATTACGGTAAAATAAGTTGTATACCTTACTCTATTTCAGTTACTCAAAAGGAAGTTTCCAGATTAATCAAAGATTTAAAGATAATCATAAAATACTAGAAGGATTTTTTTTTCTTTCAGTAACACTTGAAGGAGTAAACGTGGCTCTAGCCTTAGAAACTACTGAATAGATATTTTAAAGTAGACTTTACAAGCAGAGAAAGACAGTTACCATATGGTTTCACTCTTACGTGGAACATAATTCCAGAATAGTGTGGAGGACCACAGGGGAAGGGAGAGAAAACTGAATGGGAAGAAGTCAGAGAGGGAGACGAACCATGAGAGACTCTGGACTCTGGGAAACAGAAGGTTACAGAAGGGAGGGGGAATGGGGTAGCCCGGTGATGGGTTTTGAGGAAGGCATGTGTTGTGATAAGCACTGGGTGTTATGCAACGAATGAATCCTTGAACACTACATCAAAAACTAATGATGTACTATATGTTGGCTGACTGAACATAATAAAAAAAATAAAGAAATGAAAATAAAGTAGGCTTTATATAATTTTTAAATATGTGAATAAATCTTACAAATCTGTAATACTTTTCATTTTCACAATGTTTAAAGAAAATCAGGAAATGTATTTGCAAAAAATTATGTACAGAAAAGACTCCTACATTATAAAAGCTCAGTAATCAGTTTGAAAAACAAAGATCTCCATTTCAAGTAAAAAGAATGGGGCATATATGTTCAAGGACTACAAAATGTACTTCACAGGAAGAAAAAAAGAACAAATAGCCAAAACTACATGAACATATGGACCACTTGACGTACAGTGAAAGACCTTGATATTGATTCAAGGGACTACTGTGTGTGTGAGTGTGTGTGTGTGTGTGCGCACGCACGCGCATGTGCCCCTGCATATGTGTGATGCTGAAACTACTAAGAAATGGTTTTCTATACTATGGACAGAAATTTAAACATACCTAGAGTGCACTTTGTTAATAATGATCAAAATTTAAAACTCGCATACCTTTTAACCCAACAATTCCATCTTCAGTGGTTTATTCTATGATCATACTTCCATGGGAAGTTATAAAAAACAATTTTAGAAGGCAGCATTCTCTGCAGTAGAAAAATATGTACTTAATGGCATAACACATTCATATATTTATTTTTATACTGGCAAATACACCCAAGACAATTTAAGCTGTTACAGGAAAAAAATTGCATAACTATGTTTATTTGACTGATGTTGTGTCAAAAATACAATTTTTAATGAAACATTTTTGGACACATCTACAAGAAACCAGTAACAAGGACATTTTTGTAAGGCTGGTGGTGTTTGGAATCTATTTTTCATTTTACAATCTTCTATGTGTTTTGGAATTTTTATAAATGTATGTATTTTTATAATGAAAAAGAAAATGATTTCTCTGAATTTCAAAAATTGAATCCTTCTAGACTAAATATGTTTAGCTACTATACTGTTTTTGTAACTGAGTTGTATAAAAATGACAGTATTTTCTTTAGAAAAATGTGGCATTGCCAAAGATAAGCTCATGATATCTGATGGAATAGAACTGGTAAAAAAAAAAAAAAAAGAAAGAAAGAAAGAAGAAAGAAACAAAGAAAAAGTAGTGAATTAAGAATTAGAAAACAATACTGTTTCTGGATCTATTTGGTTTCAACTCCATGCTTTATCATTTACAGCTGCTATGTCAATGATGGCATTGATATTCTCTGCTCATTTTCTTTTTCTATTCGACTTTATTAAGACCATTTTCCTGTATATTGTATTTATCTGTAGGATTAAATGGAAGTATAAGAAAGCATTTTATTTTATTTTTATAAATATTCTTATCTGATCTCAACTATCTGTAGGCAGTTGTACCAAGAAACAGCAGGGCTAAATTCATACCCCTTTCCTAGGCATGAGATTTTCGGTTCTACTTTCTATCTTCAGTAAGACCTGAAATGGCCTTCAAAATTATTCTCACTTAGATGTGTTTTCTTAGACAAGTTTTCCCAAACTTTCTGACCTTGGAGGCATTTGGTCAGCAAGGTCTTTCCTGGTCCCAAAGCCCAGAAAAGTGCCTGTCTGTCAAGACACCCCGGTTTGCTGTTATGCTACCACAAAAGGACCAACCCCTTACTGGTAATCCCTGGGTGCTTCCGGTCACTATTGATAGCATTGCTGTCACAGGACAGTTTCTGTTGGGTTTTTTTTTTATTGTTGTTATTTTGATTTTTAGATTTCACATATAAGTGAAATCATAAGGTATTGATCTTTCTCTGGAATACTTAGCATAATGTCCTCAAGTTTCAAACATATTGTTGTAAATTTCCTACATTTTTTATGGCTAAGTAATACCCGTGTGTGTGTGTGTGTGTGTGTGTGTGTGTGTGTGTATCACATTTTCTTAATTCGTTCAAACACTGAATGGACACTTAGGTTGTTTCCATGTCTTGGCTGTTGTAAATAATGCTGCAGTGAACACGGAGATGCAGAAATCATTTCAACTTAGTGTTTTCGTTCCCTTTGGTTAAATACCCAGAAGTAGAATTGTTGGATCCTATGATAGTTCAATTTGGAGTTTTTTTAAGAACCTCATTTCTGTTTCCCTAGTGACTGCACCAATTTACATTCCAACCAACAGTGCAAAAAGATTCCCTTTTCTCCACATCCTCGTCAACAGTTGCTTTTTCTTGTCTTTTTGATAATAGCCATTCCAACAGGTGTGAGGTGATACCTCATTGTGGTTTTGATTTTTTTCCCCCCTGATGATTAGTGATGTTGAGCATCTCTTCATGTGTCCTTTGACCATCTGTATGTCTTCTTGGGGAAAATGTCTCTTCAGATGTTCTCTGTTTTTTATTGGATTGTTTGTTTTTTCTCTATATGAGTTCTTTATGTATTTTGGATATTCTTTATTTGGTAAATAATCTGCAAATATTTTCTCCCATTTGGTAAGTTGTCTTTTTTTTTTAATTAATGATTTTTTATTATATTATGTTAGTCACCATACAGTATATCCCCGGTTTCTGATGTAAAGCTCGATGATTCATTAGTTGCGTATAACACCCAGTGCACCATGCAATACGTGCCCTCCTTACTACCCATCACCGGTCTATCCCATTCCCCCACCCCCCCTCCCCTCTGAGTCCCTCAGTTTGTTTCTCATGGTCCATAGTCTCTCATGTTTCATTCCCCCTTCTGATTACCCTCCCTTTCTTTATCCCTTTCTTCCCCTACCGATCTTCCTAGTTCTTAAGTTCCATAGATGAGAGAAATCATATGATAGTTGTCTTTCTCTGCTTGACTTATTTCACTTAGCATTATCTCCTCCAGTGCTGTCCATGTTGTAGCAAATGTTGAGAACTCGTTCTTTCTGATAGCTGAGTAATATTCCATTGTATATATGGACCACAACTTCTTAATCCAGTCATCTGTTGAAGGGCATCTCGGTTCCTTCCACGATTTAGCTATTGTGGACATTGCTGCTATGAACATTGGGGTGCATATGGCCCTTCTCTTCACTACGTCTGTATCTTTGGGGTAAACACCCAGTAGTGCAATGGCTGGATCATAGGGTAGCTCAATTTTTAACTTTTTAAGGGACCTCCACACTGTTTTCCAGAGTGGCTGTACCAACTTGCATTCCCACCAACAATGTAGGAGGGATCCCCTTTCTCCACATCCTCTCCAACAATTGTTGTTTCTTGCCTTGTCTATTTTTGCCATTCTAACTGGCGTAAGGTGGTATCTCAGTGTGGTTTTGATTTGAATTTCCTTGATGGCTAATGATTTTGAACATTTTTTCATGTGTCTGTTAGCCATTTGTATGTCTTCATTGGAAAAGTGTCTGTTCATATCTTCTGCCCATTTTTTGATTTGTTTATTTGTTTCTCGTGTATTGAGTTTGAGAAGTTCTTTGTAGATCTTGGATACCAGTCCTTTATCTGTAGTGTCATTTGCAAATATATTCTCCCATTCCGTGGGCTGCCTCTTAGTTTTTCTGACTGTTTCCTTGGCTGTGCAGAAACTTTTAATCTTGATGAAGTCCCATAAATTCATTTTATCTTTTGTTTCTCTTGCCTTTGGGGATGTGTCATGAAAAAGGTTGCTTTGGCCGATGTCGTAGAGGTTGCTGCCTATGTTCTCCTCTAGAATTTTGATGGATTCCTGTCTCACATCGAGGTCTTTCATCCATTTGGAGTTTATTTTTGTGTATGGTGTGAGAGAGTGGTCAAGTTTCATTCTTTTGCATGTAGCTGTCCAATTTTCCCAGCACCATTTATTGAAGAGACTGTCTTTTTCCCACCGGATGTTTTTTCCTGCTTTATCAAATATTAGTTGCCCAAAGAGCCGAGGGTCCATTTCTGGGCTCTCTATTCTGTTCCATTGGTCTATGTGTCTGTTTTTGTGCCAGTACCATGCTGTCTTTGTGATCACAGCTTTGTAGTACAGCTCGAAATCCGGCATTGTGATGCCCCCAGCTTTGTTTTTCCTTTTCAACAGTTCCTTGGAGATTCGGGGCCTTTTCTGTTTCCATACAAATTTAAGGACTATTTGTTCCAGTTCTTTGAAAAATGTCCTCGGTATTTTGATCGGGATAGCATTGAAAGTGTAGATTGCTCTGGGTAGCATGGACATTTTAACTATGTTAATTCTTCCAATCCATGAGCATGGAATATCTTTCCATCTTTTTATGTCTTCCTCAATGTCTTTCAAGAGTGATTTATAGTTTCTAGAATATAGGTCCTTTACGTCTCTGGTTAAGTTAATTCCAAGGTAACGTATGGTTTTTGGTGCTATTGTAAATGGGATGGATTCCCTAATTTCTCTTTCTTCGGTCTCGTTATTCGTGTATAGAAATGCAACTGATTTCTGAGCATTGATTTTGTATCCCGCCACGTTACTGAATTGCTCTATAACTTCTAATAGTTTGGGAGTGGCTTCTTTTGGGTTTTCCATATAGAGTATCATGTCATCTGCAAAGAGAGACATTTTGACTTCTTCTTTGCCAATTTGAATACCTTTGATCCCTTTTTGTCGTCTGATTGCTGTTGCAAGGACTTCTAGTACTATGTTGAATAATAGTGGCGAGAGTGGGCATCCTTGTCGAGTTCCTGATCTTAAGGGAAAGGCTTCCAGCTTTTCCCCATTGAGAATAATATTTGCAGTAGGCTTTTCATAGATGGCTTTTATGAGATTGAGAAATGTACCTTCTATTCCTACACTCTGAAGGGTTTTAATCAGGAAAGGATGCTGTATTTTGTCAAATGCTTTTTCGGCATCGATTGAGAGGATCATATGGTTCCTGAGTCTTTTCTTGTTGATATGATGTATCACGCTGATTGATTTGCGAATATTGAACCACGCTTGCATCCCAGGTATGAATCCCACTTGATCGTGATGGATAATCCTTTTAATGTACTGTTGGATTCTATTAGCAAGTATCTTGTTGAGGATTTTGGCGTCCATATTCATTAGGGAAATCGGTCTGTAATTCTCCTTTTTGAGGGGGTCTTTGCCTGGTTTGGGGATCAAGGTAATATTGGCCTCATAGAATGAGTTTGGTAGCTTTCCTTCTGTTTCTATTTTTTGAAATAGCTTTAGGAGAATAGGTATTATTTCTTCTTTGAATGTTTGGTAGAATTCCCCAGGAAAACCGTCCGGGCCTGGAGTTTTGTTATTTGGAAGGTTGTTTATCACTGACTCAATTTCTTCATAATTAATTGGCCTGTTTAAGGAATCAATTTCTTCCGGTTTCAATCTTGGTAGTTTATAGGTTTCCAGGAAGGATTCCATCTCTTCCAGATTGCTTAGTTTATTGGCATATAGCTGTTGATAAAAATTTCTAATAATCCTTCCAATTTCAATGGTGTTCGTCGTGACCTCTCCTTTTTCATTCATAATTTTAATAATCTGGGTCCTTTCTCTTTTCTTTTGGATAAGTCTTGCCAGTGGTCTGTCAATTTTATTGATTCTCTCAAAGAACCAGCTTCTAGTCCTGTTGATCTGCTCTACTGTACTTCTGGTTTCTGCTTGATTGATTTCAGCTCTAATTTTGGTCAACTGCTTCCTCGTGCGTGGATTAGGCCTGTCCCTCTGTTGCTGTTCCAGCTTCTTGAGGTGAGAATATAAAAACTGCATTTTAGATTTTTCTATTCTTTTGAGTGAGGCTTGGATGGCTATGTATTTCCCCCTTAGGACTGCCTTTGCAGTATCCCATAGGTTTTGGACTGTTGTATTTTCATTCTCATTGGTCTCCATAAATTGTTTAATTTGATTTTTGATTTCCTGGTTTATCGAGTCATTCCTGAGCAGGATGGTTCTTAGTCTCCAAGTGTTTGAGTTTCTTCCAAATTTTTCCTTGTGGTTGAGTTCCAATTTCAGAGCGTTGTGGTCTGAGAATATGCAGGGGATAATTTCAATCTTTTGGTATCGGTTGAGACCTGTTTTGTGTCCCAGAACATGGTCTATTCTTGAGAATGTTCCATGGGCATTAGAATAGAATGAGTATTCTTTGGTTCTGGGGTGTAGTGTTCTATATATATCTATGAGGTCCAACTCGTCGAGTATGGCATTCAAAGCCTTTGATTCTTTGCTTAGTTTTTGCCAGGGTGTTCTGTCTATTTCTGAGAGTGGAGTGTTGAGGTCCCCTACTATTAATGTATTTTTATCTATATGTCTCTTTATTCTGGTTAAGAGTTGGCTTGTGTATCTTGCTGCTCCCCTGTTGGGGGCATATATATTTATAATTGTCATATCCACTTGTTGAATACTTCCCTAGTTTAAAATCCAATCTATCTGATATGAGAATTGCTACCCCAGCTTTCTTTTGAGGTCCATTTGCGTGAAAGATGGTACTCCATCCCCTTACTCTCAGTCTGAATGCATCTTTGGGTTCGAAATGAGTCTCTTGTAGACAGCAAATGGATGGGTCATTTCTTTTTATCCAATCTGCAACCCTGTGGTATATTATGGGAGCGTTTAAACCATTTACATTGACACTAAGAACTGAGAGATAGAATTTTAAGGAGGCCATATTGCCAGTAAAGTCTTTGTTTGTATCGGTTGTGACTTTCTGTTCTGTATCACTCTTGGGCCCTTTTTACCTTTATAGAACCCCCCTTAATATCTCCTGTAGGGCTGGTTTCGTGGTTACGAAATTGGTTAATGATTGGCGATTCTGGAATGTCTTTATTTCTCCATCAATTCTGAATGACAGCCTTGCTGGATAAAGGATCCTTGGCTGCATGTTTTTCTCTGAAAGAGCTTTAAAAATGCTCCCCCAACCCTTTCTCTCATTCCAGGTCTGTGTAGACAGGTCTGACGTAATTCTGATGCCTTTGCCTTGGTACGTGAGAAATTTCTTTGCCCTGGCCGCTTTCAATACTGTATCCTTGGATCTAATATTTGCAAATTGCACTATGATGTGACATGGCATAGGTTTGTCGTGGTTGAGCTTGGGAGGGTCCTCTCTGCCTCTTGGACACGCAATGTTTTGTTTCCTCGCTAAGATTGGGAAGTTTTTCAGCTACAATTTGTTCAAATATCTCTTCTAGACCTCCGTTTTCTCCACCCCTTAGGGATGCCATTGATTCTGACATTGGATTGTTTCATTGAGTCAGTAATCTCCCACTAACCTACATTTGTGGGTGTGGATTTTTTTAAGACCAGCTTCTATTTTGGTTTTCCTCTATTAACCCATCCTCAGTTCACTAATCGTTCCTCTTCTTGGTGACCACTGAGCCGTCAGACCCTCTAGTTTTGCCTGCATTTGGCTCATAAATTTTTAATTTCTGTCAGATTCAGCTCTCATTTCTGTCCTTAGGAAGTTCTATATTCTCATCGGTAACCTTTTCGTTAATAGTTTTCAATTCTACTCATCATTTTGACCATCGTTACTCTGAATTCCATTTCTGATAATTTGGTTACATCCATATCCATTATTTCTGTGGCAGGGCCACAGACTCACTAGTCTTTTTTTTGCTGGAGGCTTCTCCTTCTTGTCATTCTGATGAGGAGAGGTTCGAGGGGTTGTCCAGAGCCCAAATTATTGACTGGGTCCCAGGCGTGCCCCTTGTTTTATAGGGATCTTAGGGATGTAGGGCTTCTTCTTAAAAGATTTTATTTATTTGTTTATGTAGCGCAGCCGGAGAGAGGGAACACAAGCAGGGGGAGTGGGAGAGGGAAGAAGCAGGCTCCCAGTGGAGGGCCGGATGAGGGACTCCTTTCCGAACGCCCGGGGATCACGCCCCTAAGCCAAGACAGGCGCTCATGACTGATGCACTCCAGGCGCCCAGAGTTGTGGGCTTCTTGATTTTTCAGCCTGCCTTCTGTGTTCTGGGGAGAGGGCCTGCCGCCGGCCTCGATAACCGCAGACCCTGTTTGGGTTAAAGTCTCGTGCTCCCCTGCGTAGAGAGGGGGAACAGAGCACTCTCTGAGCCGGTATTTCCAGGCTTTTGTTCTCTGGCGGCTTTCCCTGGCGGTTTGCTGTGCCTCTTCTGAGAGTCAGAGCAGCAGTGGCCGAATCTCAGCCTCTGTCTCAGAACAGAGGGATCGTGGACCATTCTTCACTGATGTTCTGGCCACTTTAACTCTGTTTCTGTTGGTGCTGCTCAACCCTGCAGCGTCCCGGGATGTGCGCCCCACACCCTGCGTCCCAGCCCTCACTTCCAGGGCCTGCGCGTCTCTGTCCTTTGTGTTTCTAACCCCGCCAGCTGCCAGCCGCCCCGCGCGCGCTCCGGAAGCTCCCGGTCTCAGTCTGGATCCAGTGAGCGCACGGGGATTCCGGAGTTCTGCGAGATGCCTCGAGGCGCGTGCACCCGGCTCACGGTCTCAGTCTGCTGTTTTGCGGGTGCCGTCCGTGAGCCCCGCCCGCTCCCCCGTGCAAGTGGCTACCGCTTCCCGGCGCCCGAACCTGGCGGCTCCCTCCCCCTTCCGTTTATCTCCCGATATCTGTGCACGGTTTCACAGCTCCCCGCTTCATACCTCAATACTCAGCGCTGGAGATGTTCATTTGTAGAGATCCAGATGTATCTTCCTGCATCTCAGGCTGGTTCCGTGGTTGTTTAGGCTGGTCTGGTACCTATCTAGCTCGACTGGGGGGACCGGCTGAAAAGGGTGTCTCCTACTCCTCCGCCATCTTAACTCCTCAGTCGGTAAGTTGTCTTTTTATTTTGTTGATGATTTTCTTTGCTGTGCAGAAGGTTTTTAGTTTTGATGCCCAACTTTTTATATTTTTGATTTTGACATCTTTGCTTTTTGCAGTCAAATCCAAAAAATCCTCTTCAAGAAATTCCAAGATTACTTTGGCTGCGTGGGAGGGGGGACTCTTCTTTGGTTCCTTAAAAATTTTAGTATTCTTTGTTCTATTTCTATGAAAAATGCCGTTGGAATTATGATAGGGATTGCATTGAATCTATAAATTGTTTTAGATAGTGTGATCATTTTAACAATAATTCTTCTAATGTATGAGCTCAGAATATCTATTTGTTTGTGTCATCTTCACTTTCTTTAATCAGTGTCTTATAGTTTTCAGTGTATGGGCCTTTTACTTCCTTAGCTAAATTGAATCCTAGGTACTCGATTGTTTATGTTGTAATTGTAAATGAGACTTTTTTTTTCTCAATTTTGCTTTCTTATAGCTCATAATTAGTCTATAGAAATGCAACTTATTTTTATATATTGATCTTTGTGTCCTGCAACTTTACTAAATTCATTTATTCTAACAATTTTGTGGTGGAATCTTTAGAGTTTTCTCTAGATAATATCACATCTACAAATAGAGAAAGTTTTACTTCTTCCTTTTTGATTTGGATTCCTTTTATTTTTCTGGCCTAATTGCTCTGACTTCCACTACTATATTAAATAGAAGTGGTAAAAGTGGATATCCTTGTCTTGTTTCTTTTTGTTTGTTTGTTTTTTGTTTTTTTGGTTTTTTGTTTTGTTTTGTTTTGTTTTAAAGATTTTATTTATTTATTTGATAGAGACAGAGACAGCCAGCGAGAGAGGGAACACAAGCAGGGGGAGTGGGAGAGGAAGAAGCAGGCTCCGAGCGGAGGAGCCCCATGTGGGGCTTGATCCCATAACGCCGGAGTCACGCCCTGAGCCGAAGGCAGACTCTTAACGACTGTGCCACCCGCCCCCCCCCCCTTGTCTTGCTTCTAATCTTAGAAGAAAACCTTTAAGGTTTTCACCATAGAGTATGACATTAGGTGTGATCTTGACCAATATGCTCTTTATTATGTTAAGTAGTTCCCTCTATACCTACTTTTTGAGAGTTTTTATCATAAATGGATGTTGAATTTTGTTAAATGTTTTTACTGCCTCTATTGAGATGGTCATATGATTTTTTTTATTTCATTGTTTTTCTCATTTTATTTCATTTTGTTGGTTTTGATCCTTCATTTTTTTAGTGTGATTTAACACATAGATTGATTTGGAAATGTTGAAACTTCCGTTCATGCCTGGAATAAATTCTACTTGATCATGGTGTATGATTCTTTTAGCGTATTGTTGAAATGGGTTTACTCATGTTTTGTTGAAGACTTTGCATTTATTGTCATTGGGAATATTGGCCTATAATTTTGTTTTCTTGTGACATCCTTGTCTGGTTTTCATCTCAGGGTAATGCTGACCTTGTAAAATAAACTAAAAAGTGTTTCCTCCTCTTCTGTTTTTCAGTAATGTTTGAGAAGGAGTGGTATTAATTCTTCTTTAAATGTTTGGTAAAATTCACCAGGGAAGCCATCTGGTTCTGGACTTGTGTGTGTTGGGAGGAAAAATAGTTAAAGGTTTTTTGTTTTTGTTTTTGTCTTTTTTGTTTTGTTTTGTTTTTTAGTTAATTTTCTCCAAAGCACTGAGACATAAGTCACTAAAGATCAGCTAGACAAGTATATTTTGTCTTCATCATTTTAGTAGTCCTTTTTTTTAATACTTTCATTTTCAATAGTATTACTGTTTTCTTGAACTATGTCCATAAATAAGCTCTCAGAAGAGACCTATATACACATCTAGACATATGGAATCTTAGTAGTAAATAGATTATGATAAAAGAGAGAGTCACACTTCTTCTCTGTCCTCAACTTAGATACATACATGTAAGTGTAATATACGTACTTTCGTACATAAAATGTTCTGACTTTCCAGTGAATGAAAGAGAAAGATAAACTATTTGGGGCTATATGAAAATGCCTCTCCAAAACTCCTAATGGGTTTTGTAACAC
This sequence comes from Ursus maritimus, assembly GCF_017311325.1. Lineage (NCBI taxonomy): Eukaryota > Metazoa > Chordata > Mammalia > Carnivora > Ursidae > Ursus > Ursus maritimus. Next base: position 75,483,330 of record NW_024425563.1, on the reverse strand, counting down.
CTCAGATTCTCACTTTTCTCATAATAATAGCTGTCCTGTCTACCCCTCACAAAGTTCTTTCAAAGTTCAAATGAATTAGCAAACATAAATGTCATTGCCTACCCCGGGGGGGGGGGAACGTAAAATATAGAGAAGTCATAGCACTGAGATTATGCTTCCACAGTTCATACTGACAGCCCACACCAAGATATGCAAATCATTGTTCGCTTTGATTGGCTTTACACCTCCATTTAAAACATATTACATCATGACAAAAGGCTGGAGCCTGAGCATTCAGTTTTTAACCAAGAGATTAGGGATCAAGAACAAAAATGTGTTCTATGCCAGTTTTTCCATTGAGTGTGTGACATTAATTCAATCATGCATTTGGTAAGATAGCTTTTGAGCATATGCGAAGGTATTATTTTACACTCTTGGTAATTAACCTCTCTGAACCACAGATTGTTTCTTAGTATAGTGAGAGAAAAGTGTTAGTCTGATCCAGAATTGTGCTGTCTACTAAGTTCTAAACTCTTTGATAAGAAATAGGCAATTAGAGAACATATACTTAAGCAGATGCAAGTCTATAGGGAACACATATTTAGAAGGCACTGGAAAAATAAGCATGCAATATTAATGGCATTCCAAAGATAATATTTTTTACTGAGAACTGTATTTTAGAAGTTTACATGACTTCTTACAAAATATGGAAATTCATGCATCCCACATCTCCAATTCCTGACTTTAATAATATAATAGGAGATAATAATAGAACATCTGACTGCCTAAATTTCCTTGGAGAATATAAAAAGAATCTTTGTTTTTCATAGATAATCTGTAAACCACTTACTATACCACGAGGATGAAGCACACAGACCATTCCATTTGGCAGCTATTTTATTGTATCTTTTTTTATTTTTTTTTTTAAGCAGTTTGTAGAGATTGAGTGTAAATTATGACAAACTTTCTATGGATCTGTTCCCTCAGGGTTGTGTCATCATTTTGGTTAAATTCTTAGCTATGCCTCCCCCTCAAGTAGTGGTTATCCTTGAAGACTTAAAATTGTGCTTTGGCTTCACAAGATGTATGTTCTTCGAAACTATCATGTAAATGACTAAAGAAATCCTATTCTGAGATACAACAGGGTTATTATGCACCACATGGACTGTTTCAAGGGATGGCTGATATCATTCTTGAAATAGATTGTTCACAGAGGAAATGTGCAAGTTTTATATTAGTGCTTTCTGTTACTGTTTCACCCTGGGACTTAACCAGATCCATGTGTTCAGTGAGGTCTCTAAGAAGAAACAGGCTCACACTAGCGCATGCCTGTAGGGAATGGAGCGTTGTCCAAGATTAATTTATTAAGACAGGAGCACCCACTTGTCACCAATTTAAAGAATCAGGGTGAGTGAAAAGAATGACTGAATGGGAAATTCAGGGCATTTGTCACAGCTAAACAGCATTGATTTGTGGTAAGAATACCTTGCATTTGCATGGGAATCTATTATTTTCAAAATATATAGTAAATGCTATCTCATCTAATCCCAACACACAATTTTATAGGTAATTAGAAAATGTCCAACAAAAATAATTATAAAACAAAAACAACTAATGCACTTTTTATGCACTGGTATCTATTCTATGTGCTTTATAAATAATAATTTATTCCTCACTATTACTCTGTGAGTTAAGTCCTATTTGTATGTCTATTTTACATCTCAAGAAATTGAAGCAAAGAAAGATCAAATAACTCGTCCAGGGAAACGAAGTTCAGAAATGGTCAAGCCAGACATTCTGCTGATGCCAGATCCATGACAGTCCAACTAGGCTAGAGTTCTTAAGCTCTTTTGACAAAACAAATTTGTTTCTTTGACTAAATCTTTTTAAGATTAAAAAGAAAGACATTTAAGAGATCTTGAGCTGCTAATTAGAGTGAGAATAAACAAACAGTATTTTGGTTTGTGTTTTTTTTTAAATCCTAGTGATGATCACTTTAATCACATTTATTTAAATGCCCTTGAATGTTTGGATAATCATCCAAAACACATGACAGAGATTCAAGGCTGTACTGTTCTATGGTGTAGAATATTAGAAAGTAGCTGAATAGATGGGGACTACATTTTCCATCAAATCCATCTCCAGGCATAGTACTGGTTCTCAAAAATAAAATGTGATTCAAGGTGATTTGGAAGAAGTTGGGCTTTTTCTCGACCACCTCTTCTTTTCTCTGCCTACTTGAAAGCAATAACCAGGACAATCTTGAAAACCTTTTTTTTTTTTTTAATAATTTTATTTTGTTATATTAGTCACCATACAGTATGTCCTTAGTTTTTGATATAATGTTCCATGATTCATTATTTGCGTATAACACCCAGTGCACCATGCAGTATGTGCCCTCCTTAATACCCATCACCAGCCTATCCCAGTCCCCCACCCCCCTCCTCTCTGAAGCCCTCAGTTTGTTTGCTAGAGTCCAGTCTTTCATGGTTCATTCCCCCTTCTGTTTACCCCCCCTTCATTCTTCCCTTCCTTCTCCTACTGATCTTCCTATTTCTTATGTTCCATAAATGAGTGAAACCATATGATAATTGTGTTTCTCTGCTTGACTTATTTGACTTAGCATAATCTCCTCCAGTCCCGTCCATGTCACTGCAAATGTTGGGTAATCGTTCTTTCTGATGGCTGAGTAATATTCCATTGTATATATGGACCACATCTTCTTAACCTAACTTATACAATGCTTATTCAATCAGTTATAATTTTAAAAGCCAAAAAATAAACTCACAAACCTAAATGGGAAAATTATATATTATTACAATTATATGTTATTACAAAAATTATATATATTTTATATGTGTGGCAGTGTGGGGGAAGTGGGTTTGTAGTTTCTTAACTTTCTGGGACTTTGGGGCTTTTCCTCATTTTTCCACCATCTCGACCATATAGAATAAACAAAACCAATAGATCTTTAAAGTGCCTATTAAGAAAGAAAATGAGAATGATAATTTCAAATTAATACATAAAAAGGAAAAAAATCAGGTAGCAAAACAAGTATAAAACAAAAAGCCAATTATCTAATAAAAATTAGATAATAGAAAAATACTAGAAAAATATTTAGGTAATCTCAGGAAATGTGAATCTCTAGAAAGGAGTTCGTATTTAGTGCTATAGCTGACTAGATATCCAGAGAAACATTCCAAATAAGGAATGAAAAGCAAAGGGAAACTGCAAGGCGTCTGACACACCCAAGAGCAGTAGACATTGCTGTGAGTCAACCTGAGAACATTAACTGCCATGGGGAGGAGGCCTGCCTAGTGAAATGGTGGATACATGGGATCCACCATAAGCACTAAAGTCTTCAAGAGTTCTGCAGGCTGACTACCCTGAGGAGAAACTGCTGAGAGTGGAATAAAAATTAAGCAAGATATGAACAGAGAGGAAAGAAAGTGTCTGGTTAAAAGTAGGTAAAGGTTAAGAGACCCAGAAAAATCTCAGAGAGTATGTTAGTATTTTTTTTCCTCACTCAAAAAAAATAACAGAAAATGGAGCACTAAATTGAAAAGTTTCAGAACCATGTCTCCTTTTAAAAGTTCAGAAAAAAACTATTTTGCATGAAAATAAGCAACATAATTATCAAGGTCAAATTCCATACATATGTATTACAAGAAAAAAAGATAATGTGGTAGAGAATGATATCCCTACAAAAAATAAAAATTTTAGGATGAGTTATAAGCCAACTGAAAATGATAGCAGACATAAAAGAACAACATAAATAAGAATTAATCATAATTGAAGTGGTATTACTCCAGAAAGAATTAAAAGAAAAAATTAATGACAACATATTTTTAAAAACAAGTAAATAAAGTAGAAAATGCTTTTTTAAAAAAATTTGACCATTTAAATGACTATTTTAAAACACAAAAAGATCAAGATTCAATGAAAAATGATGGTTATTGAAGCCAGGCACAGAAGATCAGAATAGACATGATCCGACTTTCTGAAGAAGAAACCCAAAGTGTGAAAAAATACCAAATACAAAAACAATAACTTAAGAAAATTTCCCTGAAGTTAAAATAGTGTAAATTCATACTGAAGTTCATACTGAAATTCATACTGAAAAAGCATACCAAAAAAGATCCAGAGTGACCCACCCCAAGACATATTTTATTAAAATCATTAGACTTGAAAAGATTTTTAAAAGCAAAAGCTCAATTGGGCATCAAGACAAAAACTTAGATAGAAAATTATCATTAGACTTTGAACAGTAATGTTTTTTGTACAAAAATAATGGAGTAATATATTGAATACATTCAAGAAAAAATGAAAAATATTTGAGTCAACATAAAATCTACAAAATGGACTTTCCAGTATAAAGGCATGAACAAATTTGTATCAACACGGAAGAACCCAGGGAATGGTTTTTGTTTTTGTTTTTTTTTTTTGAGCCTTCCAGAGAAATCTCGAGAAAAATAATTAGATAACCAATTGGCTCTAGAGACACTGATAGAAGGAGTGTGGTGAAAGTTAAGCATGTAGTTACTCACAAAATTAAAATTGAACAAGGCTTAAACATGAAGGAGAACAGTAAACGATGATTGCATGACCAGACATTGTAGATATAATACAGCTATTAAAACTGTGGGAAATTGGGAAAACATATGCAAAAAGTTAAACTGTTCTCAGTGATTACTTATGTGATGGAAGAATTAATGTCATTTTTCTGGGAATGTTGTGTGTATAATATGGGATAAATTTAAAATAATGCTTATGGAATATACAGACTCCATTATCTCGTGTGCCCTGGAGAACTTGGATTCTAGTTACGAAAGAAAGGAGATATGAATGTAATGTAGAAGATCTATAAAAAGTCTTGAAATTTGAATGGAAGTGGTATCAATAAGATTTCATGAAGCCTTATGTCTCTTTAACGTGTTTGTCTAGGGCACCTGGGGGGGATCAGTTGGTGAAGTGTCTGCCTTTGGCTCAGGTCATGATCAAGGAGTCCTGGGATAGAGCCCTGCACTGGGCTCCCTGCTCAGTGGGGAGCCTGCTTCTCTCTCTCCCTCTGCCTGCTGCTGCCCCTGCTTGTGCTCTCTCTCTCTCTCAGTCAAATAAATACATAAAATCCTTTAAAAAAAAAAAAAAAGGTGTCTTTCATCAACTTAGCTTCTTTGCTTAGTTCACTGTAAAGGCCTAAAAAGAATGGCCAACTGAGTATTAATAAGAATATTAAGGGTTTTTATTTCCCAGATTGGGGTCTTATTTATTTTTCCTACTAAGTAAAATGACTGTCTCTTAGAGAAATGGCTGACTCTAATTAGGGAGCAAAAAATGTCCAAGGAAAGCATGGAATGTGGTGTCACTCAGGATATTAACAAAGACACCAAAGATTTTTAGGGTCACATCAAAAGAACCAAGAACTAATTTGAAATGAATGTTCATGCTAAACATAGAAAAATTTGAGTTTTGAAAGTGATAATAATTACAACTGATAAAAATGAATCATACATGTTGGTGTGCTTACTCTTAAATTAGGTAAATGACATTCGTTTTTTCAAATATTCTTGAAATTTTGTTCATAGTTCTAGAGCAATAAAGTCATGGAGTTTGAATCTTAACTTTTTGCTGAAATTTATAATACTAAAGGAAAGATATATATCTTAAGCTTGAAAATAAAATGGAGGAATAAAGTGGAAGAAATACTAAAATAACTCATGATTGCTGCAAGACTCTCCTAAACGACTACGTCTGGGATAGTAGGTAGCTTTCACCACGTTTTTTTTTAATGCCATCTTTTTGGAGATGTTCCTGATACTCTGCAAAAAGAGTTGATCTTTTCTAATGTCTTAGAACACTATGTTTCTCTTATGATTTCATATTATACTCATGTATATACATAATTTATATGTATTCTGAGGATATCACTTGAGAAAATATCCATGACTTCTTTGCTCCATATCCTTCATCTAGTATCCTGTAAATCACAAAGAAGGAAAAAGTTGACAAAAGACAAATAATCTAGATTTCAATTGTATCGATAATTTAAATACTTTGAAATCTGATCAGCTTAATTTCATAGATTTCTAAGGAATACATTGGAAAGCCAGAAGTGACTAGTAGTGATATGCCTATTGTTTTGAACTAAGAACTAGAAGTGATTTATATAATTGTGTAAATTAAGTAAAACAATTATCAGAAGAACAAAGGGGCACAAGCAAACTTACATCAAAAAAAAATTAATCCTGAATAATTTACTAAACATGGAAGGGTATTATGAGGCAGTTGTAGAATTAAATCTGGAACGTTGTACACAAAACAAAGGGGCACGAAGGGTCCATGCTGTGACTAAGCAAGGAGTTCTAAGAATGTTTAAAAATACCTTGTTAATTGATGAAAGGGATGAGCTAAAAATATTTTTGTCACCAAGGTGAAGCTTGGAACGTATTTGCTTCTGCTCTGTGCCCAACGGGAAGAAGCACTTGCCTATTTCCCTTGGATTTTACTCTTGGTAGTTAAGCCATTACATAAAGAGTGTAGGTAGGTAGAAAAGGGGAGGATTGAAGGGCTAATCCTTGGTTACACTAATATTCAGAAGTTGGGGAGGAAAAGGGGAGGCAACCAGAGACCGGGTGGGGATGACAAATGAAGTGGGAGAAGTCCAGGAGATGAGTTAGGCCATTGGAAGCAGAAAGGGATTGCAAGGGAGAGGTGATGAAAACTTTCAAAAGCTGGAGGTGGTTTTCAGTCGAAAACTGAAAACTGACCGTTGGATTTAGTAAGGAGTTTGTTGATGACCTTGGAGAAAATAAAATTTGGTGAAATGGTAGGGTAGAGGACAAATTAAAGAGAAAACCAGAGGAAAAAAATTGAAGACCTATATATACCACCAGCACTTGCTGGAGAAGAACATGAGGTCAGAGGAGATATTTTCATGTTTGTTTTTGAGAGAGGACGAGNGAAAGAGAAAATTTCAATATGAAACATAAATTTCGTTTTTTCAAGTGTGATTTTTGTATTTGTTTTAAAATGGGAATAGTCAATTACTCTGAAGACAATATGGGAAAATCTTGAGATTATTTTTTAACTTGTACTCACAGTATGATAATTATAGGTCAATTAATTTGTCTTAGTAACTGACAAGTCTTACCCCCCATTTTTTAATAAAAACTTCCTATAAAAATTTTAATATTTAATAAGATGAATGGCTATTAATTGAAAAGCCACATTTACATATTATCAGATTTTTTCTACTCTGAGGTGCTTAGTTTCTCTGGCCTATTTTGCATAAAAAGGTTTAATTGAGAACTACAATGCTTTTATTTTCCTAAAAAAAAGGGGGGGTGTTAAAGTTTCTTGAGGCTTTTTTTTTTCCCTCAAAGTCACTGACCTGTATGTCTTATTCCCTCAAGTTTGACTGTATAAAACTACAAAATAAAGTGTGTTGGTTGACATAATAGTTCATTCAAAGATATGTACCATTTCCTGTTTCTTAGGAATATTATATGCTAAATATTCTATTCACCCTAGGAATGTATATACAGAGTAGGACTGTTCATCTGACAACCCAGAAAAGTAATAATCAATTTGAACATTACTCTTACTGTGCCAAATTTTTATTACTACCACCTAGGACTATAAATGAAGTAATGTGTATAATTTCGATCCACATTACTTAAGTGTGCTATGATATTCAAGTGCTCATGCTTTCTGGATTATCACATTTCATTAAAACATTAAGGGTTTGCCAAAGTCTTCAACTCTTAGGAAATCTCATGGGGGATTATAAATTGGATGAAACCAATAAACTCCCAGGGCTTTTTTAAACTTAAAACTTTGTTTTCTGCCAGATTCTGGACTACTTAATCATCATGGTTGAAAGGCTAGGGATCTATCTCAAATTTCTTACCTATAACTTAAATGAAGGACTGAGTTAATCAGCCTTTCTTATGGTATTTCCTAGAATATTTATTTTAGCAAAAAGGTGACATTAATGAACAAGTACAAATATACCAACAACTATGTTGTTATGCAGATTAGCATAGATCTTTGATTATATATTTAAATCCAAACCTCAAATACCTATATCCCCCAGATTATTCCCTGCTACCATTTCTCTATGAATAAGACCTAGGAGGAAAGATAACTACTGTACATGATGTTGACCTCAATGGGTTCAGAGTCTTCTCTCAATCCTCAATGGATAAGATAGAGACGCAAAGAAAAAAAAAAAAAAGCAAAAATCAGGACAACCTTAACCAGGGACTCCTTGCCTGGCCTGTGTCCTGCTTAGAGGTACATTCAGACAAGAATGTAAGATACACAAGAAATGTGAGATACACAGATTTTTGCAGTAGGGCAGATCAATGAGTGAGTCATTGATTTGAGGTTTTAAGAACCGTAGAATCTCGGGACCATTCCATCTCTCTTCCAGACTGTATGCATTTGCAGGGTGAATACAGGAAATATTAAAAGTAACCAACACTCAAAAGTAATTCTAGGGACTGGGTTAGGCTGATACAGCTGATGCAACATGCTACAATTGTAATTAAAAGGGAGACTCTCCCACAGACTGAGATGTACAATAAAGAAAAAATGTGTTCAGTTTTTTGTTTTGTATTTCAACTTAGTACAAAGAACTCTAGTATATTCTTTACCATATTCTCTAATATTTATTAGTTTACAGTGTTTGCCTCACCTCTAGCAAATCTATAATTCTTTCTATTTGAGAACAATATAAATCCTGTTTCTTAACCTTAAACTCTTCAGTACCTATTTCTGAAAATGAGGATGTTCTCTTTTATCAATAGAGTAAAAATGTCAAAATCAGATAATTTTTTTTAAAGATTTTATTTATTTATTTGACAGAGAGAGATAGGCAGTGAGAGAGGGAACACAAGCAGGAGGAGTGGGAGAGGAAGAAGCAGGCTCCCATCGGAGGAGCCTGATGTGGGGCTCGATCCCAGAATGCCGGGACCACGCCCTGAGCCGAAGGCAGACGCTTAACGACTGCGCCACCCAGGCGCCCCCAGATAAATTAATATTGATTCATACTCTTACCTAATATATAGTACAGATTCAGATTTCAAGCATTATCTAAATAATGTCCATATGGCTTTTTTTTTTTTTTTTTTGTCAGTATGGCTTGAATCATACTGGATAATGGACTGAATCATCATGCATTGCATTTAGTAGAATGTCTCTTTATTCTCCTTTAATCTAGAGAAATTCTTCAGTTTTTCTGTTTCTCTCAAGATTCTGAAAGAGCATAGGGCTTTGGTTTGGGTTTGTTATGTCTTCATGATCAGGTTCATGTTGTATATTTCCAGTAATACAGTAATAGTGATTTTGTGCCCTTTTCATTGCATTACCTTAGAAAGTACAAAATACCAATTTGCACCATTATTGGTGATAACAATTTTTTAACTGAAGTATAATTGACATATTAGTTCGAGATATATAACCTATTTGTTTGATAAATATATTGCAAAATGATCAATACAGTAAGTCTAGTTGACATCCATCACCATACACAGTTATGAAATCTTTTTTTCTTGTAATGAGGACTTGTAAGACTTCTGTAGCAACTTGTAAATATATGGTATGATATTATTAATGATAGTCATCATATTGTACATTACCTCCCCAGGACTCACCTATTTATAATTGGAAATTTGTACCTTTTGATGCCATTAACCCATTTCACTCTCCCTCAACCCCTGCTTCTGGCAACCTCCAATCTGTCCTCTGTATTTATAAGTTTTTTTGTTAATTCCACATATAACTGAGATCATATTGTATTTGTCTTTCTTTGTGTGACTTATTTCACATAGCATAATACCTTCAAGATCCCTCCATGTCATCAGAAATGGCAGAATTACATTCTTTTTCATGGCTAATACTGCGCTGTGTGTGTATCTATATATTATATCATGTTTTCTATATCCATTCATCCATTGATAGACACGTAGGTTGTTCCCATATCTTGGCAATTGTAAGTAATGTTGCATTAAGCATAGGGGTACAGATATCTCATCAACATAGTATGTTCATTTTCTTCAAATAAATATGCAGAAGTGAAAGGAGTGGATCATATTGTATTTTTATTTTCAGATTTGTGAGGAAAGTCCATAGTGGTTTCCAGAGTGGCTGCACGTGTTTACATTTTCACCAACAGTGCACAAGGGTTTCCTTTTCTCTACATCCTTGCCAACTCTTACTATTTCCTGTCTTCGATAATAGCCATCCTAACAGACATGAGGTAATACTTCATTACGGTTTTGGTTTGTATTTCACTGATGATTGGTGGTGTTGAGCATCTTGTCATATACCTGTTGGCCATCTGTTTGGAAGAAGTTTTCTACTTAAATCCTCTGCCCATTTTTTAATCAAACTTTTTCCCTTTTTTTCCCCTCCTGCTATTGAGTTTTATGAGTTTTTTTAAATTTAATTTGGTTATTAACACCTTATCTGATAGACAGTTTGCAAATATTTTCTTTCATTTAGTAGATTACTTTTTCATTTCCTTTGTTATGCAGAAGCCTCTTCGTTTGACGTAGTACCACTTGTTTATTTTAGCTTTTGGAGTCAGATCCAAAAAATCGTCACCAAGACTAATATCAAGGAACTTACTGCCTAAGTTCTTCTCTAGGAGTTGTATGGTTTAAGATCTCATGCTGAAGTCTTTTACCCATTTTGAGTTAATTCCTATGAGTAGAGTAAGATATAGGTTCAATTTTTGCATGTGGCTGTCCAACTTCCCTACCTTCATTTATCAAAGAGACTGAATGTTCTTGGCTCCTTTGCCCTAAATCAATTGACCTTATACATGTGGGTCCATTTCTGGGCTCTCTGTTCTCTTCTCCTGACCTGTGTGTCCACTTTTATGCCAATACCATATTGTTTTGATTACTATACCTTTGTGGTAAAGTTTGAAATCAGGGAGCATGTTGCCTCTGGCTTTGTCCTTCTTTCTTAAGATTGTTTTTGGTGATATTAATTTTAACTACGTGGTTAAAATACAATCCACCAGAGATGCCTGCATGGCTTAGTTAGTTAAGCATCTGACTCTTGGTTTTGGCTCAGGTCATGATCTCAGGGTCATGAGATCTAGCACTCTGAGGACTCCATGTTGGGTGTGGAACATGCTTAAGATTCTTTCTGTTCCTCTCCCTGCTCCCTGTCTTTCTAGAAAAAAAAAAAAAATCTACCATCTTATTTGACAGTCAAGTTATTATTTTTCTTTTTGCAATTAATACGTTCATGGTTAGACATTACATGCTATGTAATACACTTTTTTCATCAAACATGAGCACGCTTGTTTTATCATCTACTGATTACACTTGCCAGAATAAGCTTTTACTCTCATGGTTTAGAAATAGTGATTCTCTAACTCCATCACTATTTGTACATTTTGGTTAGCATTGCACTGAAAAGAATAACTTTATCTTCTTCAACATGAGCTTACATATATTTTTGTGTTCTTTAAAATAAAAGATAAATTATTAGACGTTTCATAAATCTGCCTTTATTATGTTTCTGAAAGATTTTACCAGCATTCTAATACATGGTAAGACATAAATGACCTAACAGAAAAATGAGATAATATCATCCTTATTTGTAGTCCATTGTGTTGCATAAAAAACAAAAGATAAACAACTTAAAAATTCCTGTTATTAATATAATGGTATAAAAATATAGATATAATAGAAATATACATAAATCAATCGTGATTGATTTATACCCTCAATAACCCACCTTTAATAAAATAAATATATACCATAATTTGTCCTTAATAAAATAAATAAAACAATATGTAGCACAATAAGTCATTTTTCAGAGGTAAGAAAATATAAATTTTTAGTGGTCCAAATATGTATTACTTCAAAATAAATAAAATTATAAAATTATACTACTAAATGTAAAATTATTTAGAAAATGGAGAAGTGTATGTTCCTGAATACAATGATTACATATTATTAATAAAGTGAAACTTCCTAAATTAGTTTTTGGGTGATAATTAGAATCAAAATCCTAAAATATTTTTTTTCTTCAGAAAATGATAGTACAGGATACATTAAGATTTCTTTTGGAAATTTTATTTGAAATAAATATAATTTATTTAAAAGAATAGTATTTAATGTGGTTCTACCTATTAAGCATTATAATATAATAATTAAAATAGGGTGGTACTTGCATAAAAGTAGACATACAAAGGGAAAACATAGGTATCACAAAAAGTCTTCATTATAAACAAAACCAACAGCTATTAATGGAAAAATAATGGATGGATTATGGATTATTCATTACATGTCACTCTGAAAATTGGACACTATTTCTGGGGGAAGCAGGATAAATTCTCACCTCTTATCACACACAAAGTTTCTTTTTAAGGTGACTAATTATTTAACTATACAATGTGAAAATAAAATAAAACAGACCTAGAATTTCCCATTATAAATTTATTCATTTTGTCTTAACTGCATGTCTACCTGTAGGAATAACATACATATTCCTGGAAAAAACAATGTTCACGATGAAATGAGATATCTTGTGAGAAACTACAATTTTATCTTTGGGCTTTTAGGTGAAGCAGTTATTCATGGTGTGGGCTTTCTCACACATAGTAGATTTGCACATTAAATTTCCAGGGCCTTTGGGCACTGAACACATACCAGTCCTCTTAGAAACCACACAAATATTCTCTAAATCGAAAGTTGAGGGCAAACGGGTTTTTTTTTTTCCACGATAGACAGATAATTTCATGGATAAATAAAACTAGATGTAGAGTTTTGAGGGCAGTACTTGAAATTTTCGATTATTCTTTTATATAGATCTTATCCAAGTATATAGACTTTTAACAATCTCAGTGCAAGAAAGTGTAATTTTTTACTATTATGTCTACTATATTAATTGAATTCTGTCAAACTCATCCAGTTTTAGCATTGAGATTAAATTATTGAGTGCAGTTGAGAAAAGAGCTTTTAAGACCATAAATAACCACCCAAAGGAAAGATAGGTGTTACTGATATCTTCGAGTCTGTGGTTCCAATATATTTGAGGAGAGGGGGGAGTACAGCAACCAATGAAATACAAACTGAGCCATCTTTTTATTGCCTCAGAGTTTATACAATTATCTTGATATCTTAGTAAGATAGCTTTCTAATGAAATGGGACTAATGCCAATTAGATTTTAAATAATCTCTAGTCATAAAATCACTCTTTCCACACATGTACAGGCATGCCATTTTATTAAGCCACTCATAAAAAATAAGACTTCGAAATTAAAAAAAAATCATTAGCAGTGATACGAAGCAGTCTCCATATGTCATCTATTCAAAGATCCATGCAAAATTGCTGAAAACAAAAAGTCCAAGAGTTTTGGCAAAGAAGAAAGCAGCATCCTGGATCTATCAACTCCTTCCTTGGGGAATTTTAGTAAAACCAGCTTCAGACATCAATAGTGTATCTAAATGAAATGTTGGGGGAAAAAAACAGAAAAGGAAAATGATTATTAAGAAGGATATTATTTTATTTAAACAATTATAATTCTTTTCCAAGCCATAGAAACTTTCTTTTCAGGATACCATGGTACCTATTCTTCTTAAGCAACAGAAATATTTGAATGCTTTTTCCCTCAGGACTTACTATTGAGAATGGAAAATAATTTAAGTGAATTTGTCATTAAAATCCACATGATTTTAAATCTCCAATAATGCAGTTATTTCCTAGCCCTAGAATGGATATTAACAGAGCTCAGATTTTTCATCTTTAGTGTTGTTCGAACAGTGAAGTATACTATATACAGTGAACTGTAATCATCCCCAGGGGTGCTGTGTTCATTTAAGGACCATCTTCAGTGTTATTGTAAAATGACTTTTCATATAGTCCATTGAGGAGGCAGAGTTGTGAATCGCTGACAATACATAAGGAGCACATTTCACATCCATAATAGTTTTTAGTTTATACAGTTTTGACTCCTATGCTTGTCTTATTTTAGTACGTTGTCCTTTGAAGGTGGTAAGAAAATACATAAGCTGTCCATTTTATAAATGAGAAATAGGACATTTAGAAAGCTTAAGGGTCTTATCATAGTATGTGTCTGGTTTCTGCAGAGATGAGCTCAATACCAAATCCTAGGACTCAGGGAGTGCCTGGGTAGCTCAGTCGGATAAGTGTCTGCCTGTGGCTTGGTCATGATCCCAGGGTCCTGGGATAGAGCCCTAAGTCAGGCTCCCTGCTCAGTGGAGAGCTTGCTTCTCCCTCTTCCTCTGCCCCTCCCCCTGCACTTTCACTCTCTCTCTTTCTCTCTCTCTCTACCTCAAATAAATAAAATCTTAAAAAAAAATCCTAGGACTCTGAATCTTGTACAAATTAAATCTTCTTGCATCTTGTGCACTGCTTGTATGTAGTTCAAGGAAAACTCTCCATTCTCCATAATTTTGTGAAGGGAGTTCGTTATACACCATTGAAATGCTTGGAAATACGACAGGTAGAATTATTTCACAGAGAAGCAATATCTATTAAAAACAATAGTTATCTTGATATATATATTCCAAATACCTCTATTTATAATTTTTAAATGAAACTACTAAAATAATAAATACAGTAAAAAAAATGGTGAAAGAATAAGGAAGAAATCCTAATTGATGATATTAGTCAACTTTAAGTAACAGAAAGGGAAAGAAAACATTAAAATTGAATATTGGAGGAATTTTTTTTGAGGAAAAAAATCTTATATTTGTATCAATAATACATATTACATATAGGGCCACTCTACGTAATATGAATCCATTTTATTCAATAGATCTTTTATTAAGACATTTATATCCTGTGCTAATTCTGTAATCAATGTGTCAAAAGTTAAACTCAGGCAGTCAATTCCTATTTGTAATTAATACTATAGCATATTTGAGGAGTAGAGGTTAAATCATTATACCTCAATAAATGGAGCTTAATTGTTAGGGTTTCTATGGCAGTGAAAGACATTATTATCTCAAGGGAGAGTAAAAATAGGATGCATAATGAAAACAGCCTTTGTAGAGGCCAAATCCTTTACTTATTAGCAATAGAACTCAGAGCTAGTTTAATGGTTTGCCATTACAAAAACTAGTCTTTCTGCACATTTAGCCTAATTTTCTAATGATCTTATTCTCTACCATACCTCAGCCACCGCCAAGTTCGAAACTTAGACTTAGGCATTCCAGTAAATATTAATCTCTCTAAAACTATAATTTTACTCTTAATTTCCTTATTTTCAACAGCAATCTCAATGCAGTATAGAATTAATTAACCAAATTTTATTGTTTCTTACTTTCCTTACATTATCAACTTATTCTTCTACTTATTTTGGATTTCATCTGCTCTTAATTACAACCTCAACTCCCTTAATCAAGCTAACCAAGTGATTCTTCCTTAAGATAACCTCAACCCTGGTTGAATTAATTTCTCTAGTTCATGGTTTCTCTATATAGCTAAACATGTTTAGAATCCTATCACCATTCTTATTTTAAGTACGGAATTATAATTTCTGCTAACATTAATAGCAGACTACATTTTTAGGCTAACACTAATACTAAATATCTTAAAATGTGGGATGAACATAGGAAAAATGAAACATTTTCTTAGAAGTAGGAATATATATGAAGACAGCAAGAATTTAAAGACTAAAAAGTAATTTGAAGAAGTTGCTTTGCTCTGAACGTATTTCCCAATCATGATGAAATACAGCTGAGAAACTGAACTATGATTGTGAAGGCTCAAAGGGCCAAGGGGACATTTGGGCTTCTCCCTGGAGGACAAAAACAGATTATAGCTGTCCATTCAGGAGAAGCTGTAGTACTAGTTTGAGCACAGAAAACAAAACAAAACAAAGTTAAATCTTTTCTCCAAGAGATTTTGAACCCCTAGTCAGCACATGAATTTCATTTCAAATTTGCTTGGTTGAGTGGTCAAAGAATCTTCAAACATGGATTCATTTAAACTCTTTCCATTTGGTAGTACCTCAGGTTCTTGGTTAAAGCAAATGAAAATGCAAATACCCTCTGGAAAAGACGCCTATTTTACACCGTAATATGCACCTAGAAGCCACCTACACTTCTGTGTAAAGTCATCACAGAACACCAGGCAAAGAAACTTAAGTACACAGCAAAAAGTTACCATGACTAAACCCAAGCAACAATGTTAAAGAGAAGGAGTTAATTTAAAAAAAAAAAAAAAAAAAGGTCAGATACTGAAATTATTAGACCAGATACTTAAATATATACGTATTTAATACTTTCAAAGAAATGAAAGAAAAGGAAATTTCTCCAGAGAATCAAAGTATAAAATCACAATGCAGATCTAAAAAAGAACTAAATTATAATTACATATAATTATAATTCACAGATACAATGTAGTGATACTGCCAATAACCAGAACCATTAGAAAATCTTATACAGAAGTTACCGAGAAATCTATTTCACAGGAAGTAGGATTAGTCTTAACATCTTCTCACAAGGAAATGAGGGATCAGAGAATAGTAACATGCTATCTTTCTTGTACTGAAAGAAAATAACTTCAAATGAAAATGAAATAGAGAAAGTTTGAGAACACATAAATGAGAGAGTCTGGGACCAGCAGACATTCACCAAAGTTCCAATGAACGTATTTGAGGTAGGAGGTGGTAAAGAGCAAAAAAAGTGGTATGATTATGTACATAAATGTAAATAAACATTAAATACATATAATAAAATCTAGAGAATGTTTTAGAAAAGCAATTGAATTGAAAATATGAAACAATAATGACAAATGGTTTGAAAAGGGTTTAAATGCAGCTGATGTGTTCTAAGGTTTTTGTTTGAGAAAGTAGAAGTATTAATTTTATGTTGATAGTTATGTGTGTCATATTTTCTATTGAGTGAAGAAAAAGTTGTAATATGAGTAAGACTTCACACAGGTGAAGAAAAAAATACTCTGTATGAAAGAGAAAAAAAAGCAAAAATAGAATGGATAAGAACAATAGTAAGCATTAAAGAAAAGGAAAGATTTAAACCTAAATATATCAAAAACTACAATAGATAAAGGTGGACTAAAGCCTTCAGTTAAAACAAAAGAAAAAATACACAGTTTAGATTACAAACTCCAAATATGCAACATTCAAAAAAGACACGTGCTACACAGTAGGAAACAGGTTGTTAGTAAAACTTGGAAGGATATACCAGGCAAACACCAACCAAAAGAAATAGAGTGTAGTTCTGTTCATTTAAAATAGATTGTAATGCAAAAAGCATTTTTTGAGATAAAGGATGTTACATCATTGAAATTAACAAATTAGTCTACCAGTAAGGTCTATCAATTTTGCATTAGTATAAATTCCAATGGGCTTAAGTCATGCAGAGCAAGTTCTTTCATAATGGCACAAATAAGCCTGAAAGAAATACAAAATAAAGTTAGGAAAACTTTCTATTGGAAATTAAGGAATATACAAATTATCACTGGTTGTAGGAAAATCAGAATAAAATTTAAAAATATTTTGAATAAACAATGAAACAGTATATTCTGACACTTGTGTGATATAGTTGTAACAGTACTTAACAGTGAAAAATGCCTTCAGTCCTCCATGG
Source organism: Ursus maritimus (assembly GCF_017311325.1). NCBI lineage: Eukaryota > Metazoa > Chordata > Mammalia > Carnivora > Ursidae > Ursus > Ursus maritimus. The sequence goes on along the minus strand of NW_024425563.1, from coordinate 75,465,748 downwards.
ACACCTGACATATGGCAGAAATGGCATGGTAGATCGGCCAGAAATGAAGGTACTCTTCAAAAAAGATGTTGAGAAAATTGGGTATACTTATATAAGAATATGGTATCAAATGATTTCCTAACAATACATAAAAAATTAGTTACAGATGAATTCCAGAACAAGCTATGGAAAACAAAGCTATAAAGTTTGAACAAAATATTATATAAGAGTATCTTCACAATTTTAATATAGGGAAGTATTTCTTGGGCAAAAAAATAAAAAGATAATCTTCATTATATTACGTTAAAAACTTCTGTTCATCTGGAGAAGACCATATGAGCATAAAAGTTGTGGAATGAATGGTATTTGCAATAAGTATAACTTTTTTTTCTCCCCCAAGAGAGGTGGGTGGGTTAGAGGGAGAAGGAGAGAGAGAATCTTAAGCAGACTGCATGCTTATCCATGAGCCCAAACTGGGACTCAGTCTCACGTGAGCCCCTGAGATCATGATCCAAGCCAAAACTAAGAACCAGATGCTTAATCGACCGAGCCACCCAAGTGCCCCTGCAATATGTATACCTGATAGATAATATCACTATACCTATGACCCAGCCTTGCCAGTCATCAGATATAAACTGAAAATTATTCGCCCAGTTGCAAGTGTGTATCTGAATAAAAAGTGTCAAAGGACTAAGGTTTGTAACTACTTTATTAGAAACATCCAAGTTATTTAGCAAACACCAATGTAAATTAAAAAATCCAGCTCAAGTCAAGAGCAGACTATTGACATAAATCTTTATTCCATACTTACATGGTTCAAGGACATGCAAAATAAAATTATACTTTTTAGCGACACACATATCTTGTTTGGGTGCACATAGGTGGGAAGTATATAATTCTAACAAAATCAATAGCAATTATAGAGGGGAAGAGAGGGAGGCTTAAAACCTCTGAGAGCAATGTGGATAATTGATGTATTGCTAATAATGTGTTATTTCTCGAGCTATGTACATTTCTCGAGTTACGTCCATTTTACATTTTTATTAAATTGTACATATAACTCTGCCTTTTAATATATTAGGCATATACGGCTCATGCATTTTTTCTATATTTGCTCTTTTTCATAATAAGAACAAGAAGTAGACAGATACTTAGAAAATATGGATGATATTTAGACATGGCAGAAACTGACTTTAAAACTTTTGTTACTATCATATATATATTTAATACTATTATTAGCATATATATATATATATACACATATACATGATTGCTCATATATAAAGTTCTAGACTATAAATACCACTGTTTTAATTAATGTACTAGAAATTCTAGGTAATTCAATAAGTTAAAAAAAAAGCAGGATTGAAAAAGACAAAAATGTTATTTTTCACAAATGTGATTTTCTATATAGAAATTTTGGAGAACCACCACCAAATTATTTTAATTAAAATTCGTACTAGTCTATGGTCAATTAGTCTTTGACAAAGCAGGAAAGAATGTCCAGTGGAAGAAAGTCTCTTCAACAAATGGTGTTGGGAAAATGGGACAGCCACGTGCGGAAGAATGAAACAGCTGTATCTGTTTTACTGGCAGAATTATAATAGCACCTCTTTTAACCCTCAATTATGTCCAAGTTTGGAAGATAAATTACATAGTCATCATAACTATAGGAGCATTAGGCATCTGTAGCAGGTGCCCTAACCTGGACTTGAAGGTATCAGGAAAGATATTACTGAGAAAGTAGCCTCAGTGCCTCGTTGGACCTGAGTTATAATTTGGATTCATCCAAGAGAAACTAGAGGTGAGTGCCACGCAGCCACAACAATATGTCAATACTCAGAAAAAGCAGAGAGCATTACTTTGGATAATTGGAAAAAAAAAAAAAATCAGAAAGGCTGAAGCCCAGAGTACAGGGATCGTGCGAGAGAGGAAGGAGAAAGTTTCACTGGATGCGGTTGGATCCATAAGCAAGAGCCAGACCCACACCCCTGGAGGAGCTTGTAGGCTGTTTAAGGAGGACGGGGAGGCTATAAAGAGACCACATATGTTCGTAGTGAGTGGAGCAGAAATATGATTGCATATTGGACTGACTTCAAAATCTCTGCTCTTCCTTATATATATAGCTGGAATTCTGGGGGAAGCTAAAATTTACAGAGATTGCAGAGGAATAGAAATCAGCGCACGGAGAAGAACCAGAGAGAAGTAAAGAGATGAGGAAGGCGGGGTGCCGTGCGAGCTGAGGGGCAGAAAGATTTAAAAGGGAAAATGTTCAACAGCGTTCTATACTGCAGAGAAGTCGCGTAAGGTAAAAAGACCTGGGACTCTTCTTCAGGCTACTGAGGAGTAAAAACAAAGTTGAAATGAAGGATGGCTCTGTACTCCTGGATCTACTTACGCAATCTTCTCTCACACTGGACAGCTAAGCAAGAAAAGCCAAGGTCATCATCAGCGCCCTATTGTTCTTTGTATTTCTACAACAGATTGATCCCAGGGGCTATTGACATTGTTTTCCAACTGTGCCTGAAATATACTCATTTTCTCTTTTGTCTTCTTTCAGCTCCTTCCTTTCTGTATAAATCAGTTTCTTATTGTCTGTCTCTTAAAAAATCACTTTACCTGCTTAGAAGTAAGGAAGTGTACAAAGTTTTGTTGTCATTTTACATCAAGTTGAGAAAGAACAGCCTTCTGGAGAGGTAGTTCTGGGAGCACATTCACAGATCTGACATGAAAAGACCAGACGAAACATACTATAAAAGTTGTGTAAAAATCTGTAATTATCAAATTATTTTTAATACATTAAGAATGCCAAGAAAAACGGTTCTCTTTCACGTTGTTCAAAATGAAATATTTGTGTTAATTTTCTTTTGGTCTATCTTCAACACTCACATTTAAAAATTTTAAGGCCTAAGAAAAGAAAGCGAGGTTTTCTTAAGAAAATGGTTACTTAATCTTACACATACTGCAAGTGGTTAAGGCAGGGATGGGACTACGGAGCAGTTATAGAAATAGGCGAGCAGCTCTGACGTTACTGGATCTGTAACCTGGACAGTGTACTTAACCAATGCTGGCTTCAGTTCCTTTTGTAAACTGTGGCTGTAACTGTGTCTGCCATATGTAATCGCTTTAGAAGCTTAAATAAATGCCCAGCACATACTAATTGCTCAATAAATATTAGTTATTTGTTACTAACCCATATTCTTTATTTTTATAGGAATTATATGATTTATTGTGAATCGGTTTTTGTTTTTACATTCTACCCTGAACTTTCATACATTTATAAAGACAAGTCTTGTAGTGAATATGGTTAGCAGTTTTTATTTCATATACAGATTGGTATTAGGAATCTCAAATAAACTTCTTCTAATCTTATAAGAGAAGGCGGTGTTACCGACGTTTTACGTAGAAAGCTTCCTTTACTTTTATCCTCTAATTTATATTTCCTCCTTCTCCGCTATAATTATGTTTTTCTTTGTTGGGACCATGAAACTCAGTAGAGAGCCATTATATCCCCATCTTTTCTTCCCATATTGGCCACCTTAATTCACTTATTAAGCCAAAAATTCATCTCAAATTTTCTTAATTCCTTGTCGTATACCCACAATCCATAATTTGTTAAATCACTTTTAATTATTTTCTAAACTTCCTATACTAGTTTACATATTCCTTTTCAGTCTTTAATTAAATATTAAACAGATTCTGTAATTGACAATAGAGACGCTTAATGCAAAACATGTGAATTTTTCCTTGAAGTCTCTCTAATGTTTTATTATTTCTCCCATTCCTCAATTTTTGCCCTCTTTTCCATCCAAGCAGAAACACTTTACAGTTTCCTTTTTGCCAGGGATCCATCTTCTGCTTTCCATTCACTTCACAGACTCCACATCCTGTGATAGTTTTATGAACCTATTTTCCACACAACTATATATAAAAGAAAATCTGGGGTTAAAGCATTTCTTCCATATTACCAGACAGTATTGAATTTATTGTAGACCAGTTTGTTGTGAGGCACGGTGCCATGTTTTGGTGTTGTGCAAATAAATATGTCCTGGCATCGTCAAAGATTAAGATGAAATGCACCGTTCCATTTGGCCAATATACTCAGCAAATTTCTGATTCATTCATCTCTGGCAACAAAAACCCCATGCAAACACTGAGGCTGAGCATCCATAGAAACCAAATATTTGCTGAAAGGTGTTTAAAGAAAATTTAAAAATCAGAGTGCAAATTGAAATTGCATTCTGTTGACAAAACTAGTCCCAATTTTTTTAAAAGTGCACATAGAGAATGTGTGCCTAAGAAATAAAATGTGGCTACACAATTATTTCATTCATCTAAGGTGAAATCTTCTCATTCTCTAAGGTGATAGAGTGCATGCCTCTGTGCACTGAATCCCCAGGACCCGCCATCACAAACCAATTAATGTTCATTCTGCTCTTATTCTTTGAAGGGCAAAAAACTGTAGTTATAAAGTGCTGCAAACATAGAAATCCTTTCCACTTGTGGTTGGCTGTTGGAAATTCACTGTAGAGGAGACGAAGGACAGTCTACTTGGCTTTTCCCTTCCCATACTGGACAAGGAAAATGAAAGATGTCGAAAACGTGAAGACTCACTAAAAATATATATGTATTTTGTGACTCAAAAGTGGAATTTACAGATGTTTTATCTATAAGTATACATACATACCCCCCTTTCTTAAATCAGTGTGGAAAAAAATGAATGATGCCCAGAGATGAGAATTTAAACAAAATGAAACAAACACCTCTTACATTTTAAATGATCTGAAATGTTTTGATTTTCTTCTGCTCAGGGATTACAGGGACAAGCTCCTAAAACTTTTGCTTTCATTATATATAACTTTCTGGAATATTTTATCTCCCAAAAAGAGAAACAGGGATCTAGAGTTTTTCTTATTCATGCAAGTTGACATTCCTAAGTTTTAGCATTTATTAAATCCATATTTTATTTATGCTGAAATTTCTTAAACCCTTGATACTCTTATCCAGGTTACTAATACCCAAGTCTATGACAAGTGCAAGTGACTTTGTAACCTTAGTCATGACGACAGACATAGGGTCATGTCCACATGATAGGCTCTGACCAGACCCAGACACACTAGAGAATTCTTCCCACTTGCAGTCTAATCACTTCTCGCTTTTTTTTTTTTTTTTCTCTCCTAATAGTTTTACTTTGATGGGTCAAGAGAGAGAGTTTCATACTGGAGCTCAACAGTTTAGAGAGGTAATTTATTTTTATTGGGAGGGAGTAAATGTAAGTACGTTACAGGGCAACCAGAAACCCAAGGTCATGGTGCACTTTTTGGCTCTAATAGTCATTTATGTTCTCAGGTATACTCTCTGTGCCCTATATTTTCCTCTGACATGGTAAGAGAACCACACTTGAGGGACTATTTCAAGGTAAATTATTTCCAGAAATGTCATGGTGAAGGAAGAACACTGTATTCCTTTGCCACCATATCGTGTAATGGTACATTTCCTAGCTCCCTCACCTAACTCCCTGTGTGGGTCAAAGAGAGCGTGTCCTCTCTGTGGATATTTACTTTGGCATAATCTTGCCTCTCTGATTTTCTCCACCCTCCCTAACCTTGCTGAGGTGAGAGGCCCCTGAATATTCAGGGCACCAGACAAAATCCACCTTGTCTTGAAGTTGGTTAAGGGGAAGGCGGCATTCTGGGTGTGGACAGGGAAACAGAACTATCTCTGTATTATCACTCTGCAATTCTGGTCTCACTTTCTCTCATTTCTCTGGTTTCTTCTTCAACAGAGAGACACTTTGATGGAGTTCTCAGTCTCTCTCTTTATTCTTCCCCTTAAACTCTCAGACACTTGATTTTTCAGTGAAAACATTAAGAGATTCAGAGCACAACTAAAAAGTTTGCAAAAATTAGCATGCTATCATTACTACAGAATATCTACATGATAGTTTGTATAAATACACCATCGATCAAAATATTTGGGTCAACTCTGTGCTATGTCACTGGTTGAAAAGAGTTTTCTCCCCCCAACAGTGCTCTGTTGAATGTTAACAGAGCACGTTTTAATATATTGCAAAAAAGCACTTCACATATCTTTTGTGGCAGTTTGATGTCCCGCAAAGTTGTCTCTTGTTTATAAATAGAACTCATTGTGTTAGTGCATCGCATGCACTGCTCATTTCAATTTTTTTGTCTTATAATAGCTACTATAAAGGTTTGCATATTAAACAACCATTTATGTGTTGTTTTTGATAGCAGTGGACTAGCTCATCTGTGAAAGCACAACTCCTGGCACATCAGTATGCAGCCCAGTGGTTGAAAACTGTAATGCTTGCAGTTTGGGTCTGCTGCTTCTGATCCAGTCCAGATTTTCTGCAATGGCCAGGAAAATACGGCATATTTATTTATGCTGTATTTATTATGGCCAATGGATTAAAAAACAACAACAACAACAACAGGAGATACCTAAAAATACTTAGACATTAACTTCAGGTACTGTGCTTTCTTGCATATTATCTCATTTAGTTCTCACATAAACCATGTGTTAAGATTCATATAAGATTGATATGAAAAGGCTTCAATTTAGAGACAGAAGTGAATTCCCAAAAATCTCACAGCCACTCAGCAGGGGGCCTGGATTTGGATGTGGGCTGTTTGTTCGGTGCCTGCCATACTCCACCACCGAGTGGAGCATATGCTTAGCTACTCATCTTTCAAAAATGTTTCTGCCTATAATTCTTGGTTCTTGACATCATTTACTGAGTCCTGTTCTCAGAGACAGAGGAGTTGGCCAAAATTTCATCTTCTCCCAAGACAGAAAGTTCTGAAGAGCAGCACATTTATAGAACAGAGGAGAAGCCCTGCTTTTGTATTGTGTTTGAACCTCTTGGCTTAATTTAATAATCCATTTGCTCATTAAAAAAAAAAGAGTGCAGTTTTTTTCCATTTTTGTTAACGTAAAAAAGCAAGAGATTGGCTAACCTGCGGGAAGGAAGGAGATGATTTAGCTATCTGGCCTAAGACTAGATCTTTTACCAGAATTGATGGAAACCTAAGTCCAGAATCAGAGCCAGGAACTGAATTTTTTTCCTATTTGCAGAGCAAGGACTGGATAGAGAAATCATGGTTCTTATTCTCAGTTTTCAGAAGAGGACACTCATAACCTGCATATACTTTTCAGGCTAGGCTCGTGCGTTATCTTATCTTTTATGTTAAAATTTGGGGTTTGTGAAAGTTTTGTTAAATTACTAAATGTTGTCAAATCTGCACCCATGAGTAGAAGCTTACGAATAAGCATCATTACCACTCTCTACCAAATTCTCGAGGTGGTAGCTCTGGTCCTGCTAGACCCTCTCTTTCATTCTTTCCAAACTCCATTTTAGACTGTGCACTATATCTCAGACCTTAATCTTCATAGGAACCACCTGAGGATCTTGTAAAAATATAGACTGAGATATAGTAGGACTGGAGTTAGGCCTGATAGTTTCTGTTTCTCATTAGTTTCTAATAAGCGCTGCTGGTGCAAAGACCCCACCTTAAGTAGAAAAGTTTTAGTCCCGTTGTTTTGGAAGGGATGGTCCTGTACTGCCAGCATAATGTCACTTTGGAACTTCTTAGAAATGCACATTCTCGGGCCCCATCCCAACATCAGCTGCCCACTGAAGTTTGAGGAATCACAGCTTTAGACCATTTTCTGTCTCTCCATCCCCTTTGCCATTGCCTTAGCTCAAGTGCACATTGAATCTCTCTTACACTAGCTAGAGGGCTGTCTGAGTGATCTTTCTCTCAAGCCATCTTTCACATTGTTACCACAATGATCTTTAAATGGAAAATTGGAAGATATTGTTCTCAAATCTCTCTGCCCCCTTTCCTTGCAAAGGAATCTTGAGTTGGTAACCCAGCATTTAGAGACTTATTAAAATAAATCTTAATGATTTGTAAACAAGAGGTGATGACTCAAAATAAATTCTCTAGATAGAATGTCATACATAGATGAGCAAAGCTGTTCGATGCAACAATTCATAGAAGAAAAAAAGATGATGGCTCAGGGAAATCCTTGTTTTTGATCTTTTTCTCCCTAATGTGAAAGAAGTATGGGGAAAAAAAAAATAGAATGGTAAAACTGAGCGATGCTAGAATAGGTTTTGTCTTTATTCAAGAAAAATGTTGAGTAATGATAGTTCTTGTTGTTCTCTGAGCCTTGGTTGAATCATCTCTCTCAGCCTCTAGGTAGATTTTTGAATGAAATTCTAGAGTAGGGAAAGAAAAAAATGAGGTCAAACTGTAGAGTTTGGAAAGTTACAAGTATCTAATTGCTTTATACCTATGCCAGACTTCTTTTTTTTTTTTTTAATATAAGGGCATTAATTATAGCTGGGGTATTTTTCCAATCACAGCACCATGATTTGGCTTTTTGGTGCAAGGAATAAAGTTTAAAAATGTTTTTCACACCCTCTAATTTTGTTTCCCAAGATCTGTTTTTAGATTAGGTAGATGAACCCATTTACGAAGTTCATTCCAGACGTGTTCATGTGATATTTTCCTTTTGAAAATTGAGCCCATAGGTGTGGTTATGGTCAGTGTTGTTTAAAGAGGGATTTTAAGGACTCGCCTGATGAATAGCTCAAAATTATTTGAGTTTAAAACTATCTTGGTATGTTACAAATGCTTTCCTTTCATTTGAAAGCTTTTTACTTGTGCTTTGATTTTTTTTTTTTTTTAGGGATATTGTTAAGTAATGTAAGATTCAAAGTTAAATTAATGAAAAATAGGTTAGAAAGTAGATAAAAAGTTAGAAGAAAGGTCTTTCCAAAGAAAATAGACTATGTAGTCTTATAAACATTTGCATCAAGGTTTTCATAAAGATTTGCTTAAAGTTATTGGCGGTGGTGGTGGTGGTCATTAGGTTAGGTTAACTTCCTGATTAACGCTAGATAAACAGTTGAATGAAACTATTATAGTGAAAGATTAAAAGAAAGGCATTGTTTGTCCACATTATTTCTTCTGTGTAACCCTAAGGAAAAAGACTGCCTCAGGAAAGTTAAGTCCAGACACTTGAAAACTGTAATTATTGGCAAAACGATGTTTAAAAGAAAATTCAAGTTCTGTTTTCTGATTTTGTATAAATCACTTAGTTTTCAGAGATTTAGTATGCTGAGTTATGGTGTGGAGTAGATTATCACTGCAGAGGCTTTAGGCCTAAAGTACTCTGATCTAATGAGTAATTAAGAAATTAATGTCTTTTTTTATAATGGAAGGTGGCTCCATGCTTTATTCTTTACCTGCCAGATACTCCTTCATTTCCTACCATATAGAAGTTCTATTAACATTGAAAATATATATGCAGCCTCTCAAGTCACTTTTTTGAATTAACACGTTGAATTACAAATTTGTACTGCATTCAATTAGCAACACATGTAGATTTCACTCAGCTCTTGATTTCAAACAAGATCATTTCCTTATACTTTTTACATGGCTGTTTTTTAACTGTTGGGATAATAAAAATGTACTTTAAAAGTTTCAAAGATTCCACATAGATATCCATAAAATGAAACACCAACAACAAAAAACTAAGAAGAAAGGCAAGTATCTAAAAGCCATGTTAGCCATTTTTCACTTGATTGGTCTACTTTTTTCAGATTTGTCTTTTATTTTTAAGCACAAAATTATTTTTTTAATTTCCCCAAAATGAATGAGCCAGAATCTCACAGAGAGTACCAGAAATCATAGCAACCACGTGGAAACAATATGGGAAGGAGTGGGGGTGGGGGTTCGATTGGGCTAGGAACAGGGAACTATCATGGATGAACTTTGGGGTAAGTTTACCGCATAAAACCCTTCAAACAACACTGCATAGCATTTTGACTCCTTGAATTTCATAAGATTCAGAAGATGGATGAAAAGAGATAGAGGTTTGGCAGAACATTTGTGAAAGCAATGCTGTGAAGGCAATGTTGAGAGAATCAAGAAGTTTTAGTCTAGAATTAAATCATCTGCCACTTGTATAATTAGCTTGATAGTGCAGTTAATCTTCTCCCATTTCCTTCTCCATAAATGTGTGGATGAGAAAAGTTTTCCTTTTTATCTTATAGAAGTACATGGTGAAAATAGGTAGTGTACTTGAGTGCTTTTTGAAAAGTATCAAGTTGTTTATAGTTCTACAATATTGATCATAATTAAATGAAGATAAGCAACATAGATTAGAAATTGAGTAATTACTACTAGCCACGGTACTAAATTTCTTAAATATATTATCTAAAATTAAAATAACTTAAAAAAAAAAAAAGAACTGTTGGGTCATCTTTTTAGCTTCATTTCTCCAGTGAGAAAACAGGCATGTGCTGGTTCTTACGGTTTATTAAGTAGAGCTAGAGTTCAAAACTAGGACTGATGATACTCAAACTTGTTTTTTGAGTACCTAGTAAATTCCAGGTACCAGGTACCACTTGGAACTTATTTACTTTGTATATCATAATAAGTATTATGTTCAAAATTTCTTCGGTAGAATTAGATTTCACACTGAGTCTATGGGTTTCTATGTTTCTGTTTTTCAAGTTGTCAACCCCACCATTACAATATATCTTCCATAATTTGGTTTATTGAGGGCTGAAAACTTGTCTTACAAAATTACTTCGCACAAGAAATAAAGCATCTAAAATAAGTACAGACTCTTAAAATGCATTTTGTGATTTCATGTTAAGCATTCCCATTTCCTAACAGAAAGCAGCTTAGCTTATCTATGAAAAAACATTTTTAACATATATGCCTATAAACTGCCAGTCTGAGCTAACCTTTAAAAAAGAAGTTCTCAGTAATTCTAGTAGCTTCCTAACTTACTCTTGATGGGAATTATTAATAAAAGGCACAGTATGCCCTCAGACATTACTCTCTGTGGGATATTATGTCAAATCAGTGGTTGGTTGAATATGTTAAATTATTTTATTAAAAAATGTATAAGATATTTTTCCACTCATCACAGAAATATCATTATCAACCATTTTCTCTGGTTTTACAAATAATTTTTACACCTGAAATTGCCATTGACTATAGCCCTGATTGATAGATGAAAACAAACTTTTCCTTCAATCATTTGTCTGAATTCGCACCTTCAGCTTCTGATTGAGATAGTCCTTCTCTAATTACATGTGGTACATGCAGGATATTCCTACCCCCCACCAACTAGAGAATCAGTGTATGATATAAAAAAGCCAGTACTAGGACATGGGTCTAGGAAGGAAGACTTTCCTTTTTTTTTTTTTTGGTCTGGAACATAAAGCATGGGTTATCGTGTCTAAATTTAAGAAGAGAAAATATAAGCAACTAAAATAGGAGGGCTTTGTATGTGACATGCAGACAATAAAAACAAAATTGAAAAATAATATAAACAAATATTGTAAGAGTTGACTTGGGTAACAGGAATTGTTTACAATCTTATGTCTGATATTGCATGGAGGAAATGTATTCTTTTCATTCATATCTGGGTATCACACATTTAGATAAAACATGCAGGTATGCAGGTGACTGCTGTTATCAGACACCTGATTACAGTGGTCTACACATGAAAGAGTTTATTTTTCTCATATAACAAGAAATCCAGAAGTAGGCAGTCACTAGCATTGTTCCTGTAGTCCAGGCCATGAAGGCCAAGTTTCTGTGTTTCTCTTAGCCTTCTCCTCCCGATGCTGCTATGGCTGCTGTAGCTCCGTCCATCCATATGTGAAGCAGCAGGAATTAGGATCGGACAAGAGCAATAAAGGATGCTTCCCAACTGAGTCACAAGTCTTTAAAGTGCTTCTGCTAAAACCGTCCAAGAACTGTTGACATTTCCTTGGCATCCTCATTGCCAGGAGGCTGGACCATGGAGTTTGACACTGGAAAATTTGCCAGTAGCCCACAAATAGGGATTCTAATACTCATGACAAAGATGAGAATGTATGTGGGAGAAACACACAGTAATTTTTTGTACCTACAGACAAGGGAAACTGTTTCACAACTGATACTGTGAGAAAGGTTACATAATTGTTGATTGTGAAATTATAGACCAGTAATGATAGCATGAGTTCAATTATTAGATGGGGCCGTGAGATCTAGAAGCTGGAATTTTCCATCAGTCCATTTGAACACAGTATAAAAAGGAAATTCATTTAACCAGTGAAATCAAATAATTACAAGTATCAATTTCAAGTTTTCATCAAGGAATTTTAATATACCTTACACTTACTCTAATGTTATTAGTGGACTTTTAAAGAAACACAAGCCACAAAAAATACTTCCAGAAAATATGAGACTTCAAATCAGAAAGAGAACAGTGACACTTGCATGGCACTCATATTTTTGAATTTCGGAACCAGTCTTCGATTTGCTTCGTCATGTTGTTTTCAAAAGCGAAATGTACAAGGTGTGACACTTCAGAAAATAAAACATAATGGGAAGTATATATATATATATATATATTCTAACATCAGAGGCTTCATAATGTACTTCTCCCCTTCCTTTACATGTTGCTTCATCACTTGGACTGTAAGTGGTATAAAAGCTTTTGGACATGGGGGATAAAACATTTATTCAACATCAGGTACATATATTTTAAGGCTGCCTGACTGACCACTATATTTGAAATATCTTCCTTCTCCATTTGTTATTTGTTTCTTAAAATATTTAATAGCGAAATGAACTCTTAATATAGTTGCAGGATTACTGTAATCTACTTGGTTCTTTCTGTAGCAGATAGAAGTGACTAAGAAAGTAACAGTCAAATTATAATTCCTTTTGGGAATCCCAGATAAGTTAATAAGGAGCAACTTAATTAAATGGTCCAAGAATGTGCTGTTTACATTATGCATCTGATTAAGTGCCAGAATAGTTTTTATTCAGTAAATATGACTGCATGCATTTTCCTATATTACGTTTTACAAATGACAGATGGCCCTAGCATGTGTTCTCTCCTGGCATGCAATCCAAATGCCTGATTCCAGTGACTGTGCATGTATGTGTGTGTGCATACGCGTGTGCGCATCAAATGGAAGTGTGGACATCCACACCACATGTTCTTGTCTCATGTTGAAGGGGGGGAAATGACACGTAATTAACAACAAATAATTAAAGAGTTCAGAACTCTGATTATTTTCTTTGTCTAGAATGGACGTAGGAGTAAAGGACGTCTCAAATAACCAGAAGTAGATTGTTTGAAATATCCTGTGTTCCAAACTGTTGGTGTTGGATGATCCCTTAGAGGGGATTTGGCACCCCCCCATTTGGGGGGGGGGAGAAAAAAACGTGAAGTCATAGCCTGGAGGGTTTAAGTAAATGAACAAGATCACCTCTGTTTCAGGTGAGAAATAGCATTACCTCAATCTTTACAAAGAGGAAAAGAAAATAGACCTGAAAATTACTTTACTTTTTTAGGCCGCTAGGGAAATGAAGTCACAGAGCAACCAAGTAACCAAAAATCTCGGGAGAGACAGGCGCTGCAGGGAGAAATAGGACCTGAACACATGCTTACCTGAATTCACCAAACACCGCCAGACTTCACACTTCCTATAAAAAGATGCAGCTAAAACTTTACATTTAATTGCTAAAGGTTGAGTGCAGGGTAATGGGAATATGAAGCCTGTGGGGGCAAGTACACTCTTTAAAGCTTTGCCTCCACAACTATCACCTCAGACTCACAGGAAATATCAGGGAGAATCTTGAGAAAGTTTTTGATGAGGTACTGACTCTGCCAGGGTGGGAGCCGGGAGTGGTTTACAGACATCTCTCCATCCACACACATTCCTCCCCGCTCGTAGAAATAGGCCTTAATGCCTTAATCTGTAGGGGAAGGACAGCAAAGATTACCACTTTAGGGGACTGGTAGAAAACCATTCCAGTGGAGGAAATAAAAGGGGAAAAAAAAGTATTATCTCCAAGAATGACCAGGGATACATGTTATCCTTACTCTAAAGCTGTAGGAAAAGCTAGTGTTATAAAGGCCATACTAGTATGACCCAGGAACACAGCACCATCCTAAGACTGTGGCTTAATCAGAATACAGGAGAACGTTATTCCTTCCCATCCCAAAGATAACAAGTATAGCATAGATGACAGTGGAATACAGTTGTGAGTCCTGCAGGATATATCTATCATTCCTCAGGCACGATGTAAAGGAAAGATCCAAAACCAATGTGGGGAAATAGTCATTGACAAGAATGCTTTAGCAGTATACTTGATAAAAAAAACAGGTATCATTAAGGGCATGAAGTTGGTGACATCCGTACATGTGTGACCAAGGGTTACCATACCAACAAACTTCAAATCCAGTCCAACTCCCTATTAGAATCACATAAAGCCACACACAGAAGGCCTTACAGAAGTTTTTCTAAGAATATAATACACGTACCTGAGTAACTACGCTCCTTGGGAAGGTGTCAGTTTTCAACAAATTACGCAAATGAAAAAGCAAGAGAAAACAAAATCAGAAGAGACAAAGCAATCATCAGACCACATTTAGATTAATTCTAAGAAATATTTTTTCAATTAACATGATTAATATGTTCAAGGATCTAATGGAAGAGATAGACAACCTGTAAGGTCAGATGGATAATCTCATCAGAGTGATGAACACTGTAAGAAAAGTTTAAAATGGAAATACTAGAACTTAAAAATATAGTAACCTAAAAAAATAATGCCTTCATGAGGTTCATTGGTAGACTTGACACAGCTAAGGAAAGAGTCAGTAAACTCACCAAAATGGAACACAAAGAGCATAAAGGAAAAGAAACAGAAGGACAAAAGAAAACAGAAGAGAGTGCCTAGGAAGTATGAGAAAATATGAGTTTTGCATATGCATAGTTGAAAATCAAAAAAGAGAGAACACGAGGCAGATCAGATGAAACATTTTAAGAGATAATATCCAAGGATTTTCCAAAATTAATGACAGATATTGAACCACAGACCCAAGAAGCTCAATGAACATAGGGTAGGATAAATTAAACACACACACACACACACACACACACACACACACACACAGTCTCAGGCATATCTTATTATATTCAAACTGCTGAAAATCAAGTCAAATAAAATACCTTAAAAGAAGCCAGACAAAAAGCACATATTACCTCTATGGTAACAAGGATGAGAATTACAACTGACTTCCATAAAAACCTAAGCAAACAAGACCATATTAAAGGGACATTTTTAAGTACTGAAAAAAGAAAGGAAGGAATATTAACTCAGAATTCGAATCCAGTGAAATATCATTTGAGATCAGATAAACACTTTCTTAGACACACAAACGAAACCTAACAACCTCCATTGCCGGCAGATCTCATCTAAAAACCAATTCTAAATAAAGTTTTTCAGGCAGAAGGAACAGAGTATCTTAAGAAGCTTTCATCCATGCAAAGGATGCAGAGGATTAAAAGTTGAATAAATGAGGATAAGATGAAATTTATTTCCTTTTTTTAAAAAAAGTTCTAAAAGATAATTATATAAAGTAAATACAGCAAAAATTCATTATGTGTTAATAAGATATATAAAATGTACTGACAGGACAACAACATCACAGAGAATCCAGAGAGCTATATGGTTGCCAAGCCTTTACAGTAAATATGGAGTGGTATATTATTTGGAAGTTGAATCTGAGCAATTAAATATCTTGTAAAAACAAGGAAAACCAACAGTGTTTTTTAAAAGTACAAATAATATCTCAATACTCTATATCTTCCCCCAGTATTTCTGTGAAACTTAAACTGTTCTAAAAAATGGTCAATTTAAAAAATTGACAAAGTTGGCTTTATAATTTTTTTTAAATTGCTTTACGAAATACCTTCTTATGGGACTGAAGAGACGAGCAACAGAATGAAAGAAAGTATTCGCAAATAACGTATCTGGAAATGACATTTTTTCCAGAATATATAGAAACTTTTAACATTTAACCATAAGAAAACAACCCAATAAAAAATGAGCAAAATATCTAAGTAGACACTTCACTACAGATATATAGTTGGCGAATAAGCACGTGAACTAATAACATAAACAGTCATTAACAAATTGCAAATTAAAACCACAATGAGATACCACCACAAACCTGTCAGGATGGTTAAACTTTGAAAACAAAAACCTGAGAACACCGAGTGCTGGATGGAAGGGTGTGGAAGTGAGGTTAGGGACAACTGGAAGTGTCACTCACTGCTGGTGGAAATGCCATATTGTAGATAAGAGTTCGACAGCTTCTTTGTAAAGTCAAACTAGGACACAGGAATCATCTTCCTGAGCATTTAAACTAAGTACAGTGATCCCAAAACCTGCATATTACATAATGCCATTTATATGACAATTTAGAAAGACAACAATCTAAAGCCAGAAAAGCGATCAGAAGATGCTGGGGATTGAGGGCAGGATGAAGCCGGCAGAAACACCGGGTGTTGATGGACACGTTGACAAGATACTGTGGCAGTGGATGCGTGATTATGTGCATTTTTTAAAGCTCATAGAACTGTACACACAGAGTGATTATTACTGTATGCAAATTAAGAATTACCCAGGATACATGGGGAACCCAAGATGAAATGCAGACCGTGATGAATGAATTTAATTGTATTCCTAATGCATGACTTATCTACACTGAAGAGAGTGGAGAGAAGAGCTGAACACACACACACACAAAGAAAAAGTATAGGGACAGAGCTGGTCTGAGAACTCCAGCTCTTAGCCCGTTGCCTTCTGTCCTGTGACCTACTGCCTCACTAATCTTCTCATCTCGGTTAACTTTAGTTTGTGAAAAGTATAACAAAAACAAACCCGTATAGATTTTTGTATCTATCGAGTTTTTGTCATCATGAAGTCACTTTGTGGCCTTTATTTGCTGGGAAGCATGACACCGTTCTCAGATTCCCAAATGTAAAACACTGTCACCACCAACAGAAAAGGTGTGCTTCCAGGTCGTGTGGTCTCCCTCCCAACCGCTCCGAAAGCAGCTGCTCATCTGAGTGTTTTTTTAAAAATTGCCTACCCTGTCGATGCATACTGCTCGGTTTCTTAGAATTCTCTGCGTCACCCACCTAGGTCTCTCCCATTGCTATTCTAACACCTGACCTTTTGAGAGAAAAAAGTGCAAATCTTATTTTCAGAGAAAAGCTTACACTTTAGTATTAGTGACTTTGGGCTTCTCTCACGTCACCAAAATATGCAGCTATTCGATCAGTTGACTAATGATGAAGAAAGCTCACCTCAGCCCCTGAGCCTGCCCTTCTCTGTCTTCAGAGGAGTGTCCCACCCATTCAAGTCTCTTCTTGACTGAGCACTTTACCAGACATGTCAAATGAGCTTTACCCTCTTTAGCAATTACTTGCTGTTATTATTATTGTTGCTGTTGTTGTTATTTGCTCAGCTTGTTTTGGTTTAATCTTAACCCCCCACTCCCTCCACCATGAAACCTGCTTCTTCCAGTTTTTGAATTATTCATCAAAGCCTCCTGAATTAGACTTTCACCAAATGCTCAAAGGAATTTTGTTATAAATTCTATTTCTCTTCTGGAGTAAGGCAAGGCCATCGAGTTTCAAAGAAGTTCTGACGCTGCCCGTTGTAGATATGAAAGTGTTGGTTGGACATGGGTCATGATCAAGGAGACTATTGTGTGTGCTCTGATTGCATTTTCACTGTATCAGTGCTTGGTTCTCGTTGGGAACAAATGTGCCATTCTTTTGCTAGGGATCTTGGAAAAGTCACTTAATCTCCCACTGACTTAACCGCAAATTAGATGATTGGAAGAAATATGTCTACAAAATTCTTAGATAAATGCAAGTGGTTCCCAGATGGTTTTCCTAGATTAGAATTTCTAATAAGCATATGTGAGAACAAGAGAGATTTGCATTAGAACAAAAACAAAACAGACAAAAAGACCTAGCAATGAAAACATGTTTTGTGAAGTTGGGATACTTCTCATATCAGATATAGTCTTTAGCCCTTAACTTAGTGTGATAGGCAGACTAATGGTTCCCCAGAGATATCCATGCCCTAATCCCTGGACCCTGTGGCCGTGTAATATGGAAAAAGCGGCTTGGCAAATGGATATAAGCCTGCTTGCTCCTCAGCTGACCTTAAAGTAGAGAGATTATCCAAGTGCGCCCATTGTAATCACATGAACCCCTAAAAGTGAAAGAGAAGGCAGAAAAGTCAGTGAGAGAGGGACGTGGTTTTTGAAGGATTTGACTTAACCTTGCTTGTCTTGGGCCATGGAAGGGGGAACATGAGACTGGAGAAGATTTCCTAGGACCTAACGGAAAACTTTTCAGCAAGGCAATGGGACTCTCAGTCTTACAACCACAGGAAACTGAGTCTGCAAACCACGTGCATGTCCCTAGAAATGGATTCTCCCCATGAGCTTCCAGGAAGGAATGAGGCTCTGCCTGCCCTCATTCTGATTTCAGCCTTGTAGTACTCAGAACCGACAAACCAGCCAACTGGGTTTCAGAGCAACAGAACTGTGAGATAACAAAATTGTGTTGTCTCAAATTGCTAAGCGTGTGCTTTCTTTGTCAGGGCAGAGATAGAACTTGCACATACTAACAATAGTTCTGCACCATCGGGCATTATAGTGCTCAACAGGGATCTAGAAAACAGACTGAAAATCCCTTCCTGACTTACAGAGAAGGTTCTATCACTCCCATTGCCAGTCTTAAATAAGTTCTTTACATTTTTTAATATAAATCTTAGTCACTATATATTCATATTAAAGTATTTCATAACAACCCATCTTAAGATGAATAACTGTTAAAGAAGCAGTGAATGCTGGATAGAAATTCTAGGACAAACGGGGTTTATTCAAATTCTTGTTTTAGTCAATGGACATCTCACAAGTTGTTCTTGGTGGAAATGCCCAGATACTACTTTTCTTCTGCTTTTTCCATTGATCTTAAAATGTCCTACAATGGTGAGAAGCAGATGCATGCTATTCACCATTTGGGGGAATCTTTAGCACAAGGATCACAGGAAGGGCCACTGTCCAGGGCTAACCTAAATCTTCATCCAGGCACACTCTTAATAGTATTATTAGAACTTCCGAAATGTTCCATTCAATTTACTACTTTACAAGTTACAGAAGAACTCTGAGTCTAAGAAATACCGGCTGCTTCTTCTTTTAACAACTGTCACAGCAGCTGACCTCCAACAGTCTCTCTGGGTGGCCAGTGCCTATCTATATTCAAATGCAGATACACAGAAATAGATGAATTTTGCAAATGCTTTGATGCATTAATTTTTAAGAGCTAAGTATAAGTTAGGCTGGATTGGACCACAGAAAATGGTTTTAATGAAAGCAGCTCAAGTCAGTCCTCTGGTGTATATAAGTAAACAAATGAACCATTTTTAAAGTTTATGCGAGGGGCACCTGGATGGCTTAGTGGGTTAAGCGCCTGACTCTTGATTTTAGCTCAGATTCTGATCTTGGGGTCCCGGGATTGAGCCCCGCATCAGGCTCCTTACTCAGCATGAAGTCTGCTTGTCCCTTTCCCTCTGCTTCTCCTCCTGTTCTCTCAAATAAATAAATAAAGTCTTTTTTAAGAAGTTTATATAAAAAAAACTTTGCATCTTAAAACCTCATTCTCCCTCCGAAGGGGTAACAACAACAACAAAGTGTCTTAAGCTCTAGACCTCAGCACTGAGATTATGGTCTTTGGTTTGAGCATTCCAGTCTCACAGCCAACCCAGTAGTCCTGAATTTAGCTCCTTCCGGCATACACAAGAGATAGGGGTTTAATCTCTCAAATCCATTTTCCACTTTAGAGCTGGCCAGAGCTTTGAGCTCTATAGATTCAGGCTCTCGGATTTCGGGGTGAGAAAGTTTGAGCCACACATGACTTTTCCTTGACCTCACCGCTCGTAGAAGGACAGTCCTGTAGCTGTCTGGGAATCGTTCTATGTGGTTTAAAGAGAACTGTCAGCTCTCTGAACAGATGCTATCGCTCACAGTTGTGACTTCCACATGAAAATCTTCCTCAACCATGCCCTACTTATTCTCGTGCAAGCAAGGCTTTGGAATCCTATTAGAACTGGAGTTTGAAAAATAGATTCTATTTTGATAATATGAAAGGTGTATTTTATAACATGCCTCGTAGTGTTTTCATTCCACTTTTTAATAGTGTTGAACCTACAGGTCAAACTTTTAGTTATTTTGTGCACGGGATTCACCCCCAGAATCTGCCCATAAAGGACCATTTTCCTAGGTTCAGAGTTAGTCCAACTTATCAAGGATTTTGTTCCAGTGTTTAGTCTCCTGCTAATGCCCTGACAGTGTTGATGGGCCATGGTGATGTTGACAGGCCACAGAACAGTTCAAATGCAAATGTTTATGTCCGTCCAAAGCACCCATATGGATAGGTACATTGAGAGAGTGTTTTTCCCAGGGGATAGATAATCTCTATATAATCAAAATATTTCATGAGAAAGCATCACAAAGTCAGGCCAAGAGCTTTGATCTTGAGAGAATATTGAATATATAAAACAGGATGCAATGCTTTTACTAAAGAGAAACAAAAGGCATAGCTTTGAACACATGAGCCGAATAATATTGTTGCATGTTTTCTGCCAAGAATGAGCATGGTTAAATGGAAGTTAAGTATCTTTATTTATATAAAACACTCACACAAGGCTACTCATTTTTTTTTTCCCTTTCTCCTCCCTGGATCTACTGTGAAGTACCGAATAATGTCTCTGCACCTGAAAAGGATGAACACTTCTTAGCGAAGTTTGCCATCTTGTGGCAAATCTGTTAATACAATTTACTGTGTAGGACTACTAGAATAGCCCAGGATTTAAATTCATTAGAAAACTTAATGATGCGTTAGAAATTTGTGTAATGAAATTCTGTTTATCCAGAATATTAGGGAAAATGGATGTTCTTGTGGACATTTTAAGTAGCTTTAAATTATCACAGGTATAAATTTTATATCTGTATGGTCGACTTAGAGGCACTGCAAGTTCACGTGCAAGCTCTGGAGACAAAGCATCTGTATTCAAACCACAGCTCAACCTATCTGTATGGCCTTATGTAAATTAGTTTATCTCAAGATGCCTCAGTTTTTAATATGCAGAATGGGAATAATTATAGTAACTACCTAGGGTTGAGATGATAATTCATTGTAGCATGTAACAAATTTAGGACCGTACCAGGCAAAGTTAATCTTTCTATGTATATGGTTGTTATTACTATTATATTATTATTGATGGCTTAAATTTTCCAGGATGGTTTTATTTTATTTATTTATTTTTTAAAGATTTTATTTATTTGTTTGACAGAGATAGAGACAGCCAGTGAGAGAGGGAACACAAGCAGGGGGAGTGGGAGAGGAAGAAGCAGGCTCATAGCGGAGGAGCCTGATGTGGGGCTCAATCCCATAACGCCGGGATCATGCCCTGAGCCAAAGGCAGACGCTTAACCGCTGTGCCACCCAGGCATCCCTAGGATGGTTTTAATTACAGATAATCTATCTTATTATCTATTCATGTCTAGCATTTGTCATTTAGAAACTCTAAAGAAAGCATGTGAAGATAATAATGCTATCTAACAGCTCTATGGTGTTTACAGTGTACTAAGTACTTCCCACACGAATTTATTTCATCTTCACGAAAATCCGACAAGATAGGTGTTCTAATTACCTCAATTTTACAGACAAGGAAATGGAAGCATGGTGAATTTAAGTAGCTTTCTCCAGGTCACAGAGCCAGAACCCACGGTGCCAATATTTAAGCACAGATAACCTTGCCCTATAGCTTGTGCTGTGAGCCACTGCACGTATTGCCTCTGGGTATAATTTACATTTGTGGGACTCAGTGAATATTAGAGAGCTCCTTTAGCATCAAAAGAGGTACTAGTACAGTACCCTGCACATCTTGTTACAAGTGGGGAAATTGCACCAGAAATACCAGACTCTTCAATCTTCTTACCATTCCGCTCTTACATGGGACCTCCACTGGACATTATCATTTATTCTTTCCCTATTTGTTTTTGTTCTGTTTCTTTTTCAAAATGAACTCCTTGAAAGTTCCCTACTGCTTAAAGTTCCCATTCAAACCATCGAGTCGTGTATCATGTGTCTGTTTCCTTCTCTTCTTCCTCTGACAAATTTAGAAAAAGGAACATAAAGTAAGGCTCAATACTTTCACATTTGTCTCGGAAATTATCAGTGGACACATTCATTCAAACTTTTCATATGAGGTAGTCAAGTACTGTTCATTGAATAAATGATAAATGAACGTACAGTGTATTAATACATCTAATTAAGATACTGGGGTTAGGACAATCAATAATATGAAAAACGTTGTATGTTTAAATAACACATGAAGGTCCTAAAAGCATATATATCGTCTTCTCATCGCATTATCACCATGACTTTGAATGGTAAGCGCAACAGTTGCTCTTATCTGTATATCACAGTTAAGGAGGGAAAGTGAAGGCCCATGGCTAACTAGAGAGAAGACAAGAATGGAAATTAAGAACTCTTTAGTGTATATTCAATTATGTAGTGCATGCAAATACACTTACGATTGTCATTATTTCTATTAAAAATAATTTTGTCAGTATTTGTGAGTCCTGCGTTGCTCAACAGCTATTTTCCAATGTTAAGTTGTGTTGCTGTCCAGTAAAGCTTTTTCTCCATTTCATTTATATTTCTGTCTTATTTTCTATATATTGAATGTATTTTATCATATTTCCTTTTCCCATGAGAAAAAAAACTGCAAAAGTCATTCTTCTCTTTCAACGAGAAAAACAAGTTCTTCTGAGAGGAGTAGAAAAAAAAAAGTGGGCTCCAAATGGCCCTTCAAAGTCTGCCTTAAGAGGAAATTGGGAAGTGGGTGGTTAAGGTGAATGAATTTTACATTTCCAAACACCAGGCACATTTATCCTTTTACTTACTATATGTTTGATCGATAGTGATACTTGAAGTATATATGGTAGAAAGTGGCTTGTGGGTCTGATGTATCAGTTACCACAAGGGAATGAACTTTAGTATTACCAGAAGTTCCAAACAGTGGAATGACTGTGTGGAAACAAAGGGCAGTTTATACATTCACTCTAAAGAGAGAAAAGAACCGGAGAGCACTACCAGGTTATCCAATACACTAACTGACGCCAGGATGTCATAAAACGCAGACCTACAGTTGGGTATTTCTTGAGATTAGTAACATTTCCTTCATGCCATTCCTGAATGAAAGATGAAATCAGATCAAGCCATGGTTTTTCATAGGTGTACGTCTGAACACTTTCTCCTTGACAGGGACTCTTTTGTAGCTCTACCTTTTTCTTTCTTTTTTTTTTTTTCTCTCCCTCTCACCTACCTTTTGACCTCAATTTCTCTACTTTGTACTTAGCATCTTTCCTGTTTGACTGGCTGAAACCCCAGAATGGAACAGTTCACTAAGTGACTAGGAAATGACGGCTAATTTTGGAGGGCTTTACATTACTGAATACAACTCCAAAAACTTTTCAGCATGTGAAGATTCTGTTAAAAGGATTATTTAATATTTAGACCAAAAAAATACAAAAGCAACAAATAAACTTTGCTTACCTCTTCATGGAGAGGATGGAAATTAAAATTTAACAAATACTGCTCTTTTATTTTTTCAGACATAGAAATAAATGAAATAAATCAATGATTTATATGCTTATTAACATGATTCATGAAGTCCTTAGAAGTTAAAACATTCTGTACCTCATGCTTCTTTAATGTAGAAGAGAGAATTTTAGCAAGAGATCATATATGCTATTATGCAATTAGACTTCTAATAAATACATTATTTTAAACTATATTTCCAGATAACTTTAACCGCAGTCAATTGGCATTTTCAGACTATAGAAAAATGATGATACCACTTGTTGAACGTTTGAATTGCCAGTTTTTATAACTCTTTGATAATTTGCCAGATTAACCAATTACAAGAGTTCAGTTAATATTCAGCACATGCTGACTGTCAAATAAAATGAACTATTTCAGTAAAAATCATCAAACCCTTTCTTATGTATTGCTTTTTCACAAATGGACTAAGCGATGTCCTCTGCAAATGGGTAGAAATAAGCTAAGAGCTCACGTGTGTTCAGATATTTCATCACTCAAAAACAATACTAGTTTTTCCCAGTCTTTGTTTTTCGTGTTTGTGTACTGGAATCCAGTTGGGCTGTGTATTACTCACAGATCATAAAAGGCAAAGGACACATACTTGGATCTGGTGCGCGTCCAGTGCAAAATGCCTGTGCTTTGGAGGAATCCACATAGAATGATGCAGTATTCAACAGCCCACAAAAATGTAATGGACCAAATCAACGGGATCTGTCATGCCAAGAGGAACTCAGGACAAGATGTTGAAATGTTTGGTGTAGAACTAAACATTTTTTTAAAATTTTTATCAGTAAAAATGTATCATTATTTGGAAAGCTGTACTGTCACTGATGATACAGAATGATGGTATTTAAAAAGTTTACTATATGTTAGAGTATTATTGACTCAATTTGAGTTAGCCATTCCAGGTAGCTAATTTGGGGAATATTATCTTTCTCTCTCTCTCTTTCATCCTTTGTCTTTGTTTCTTTCTTTCTCTTTCTTTCTCTTTCTTTCTTTCTTTCTTTCTTTCTCTCTCTCTCTCTCTCTCTCTCTCTCTCTCAAATGTGACTTTAAAATATCTCCAAAATAAAGATCCTTTTCTCTGCTCACAGATTAAAGGTCATTATGTGGACAAATATCTTAAACTAATGCAGCCAAACTGGCTCTTAGATTATCTATTAATTAAGCTTATACAAGGATTGGCATAACTGCTCTCCTCCATTGGAATTAGATAAGAATAAAACTAAAAATCATCAAATGGCAATAGAATAAAAGATGAAAAAGTAATAAGCCTGGATGATTCACCAACCATGCAATCCCTGAATGATGAAAACTTTGCATGTAAAGTCAGCCATCAAATCCTTTTCATATAAATCAGTATTTCCTTAATATTCACAAAAATATGCATAAAACCCTAGGAACTACATGATAGATTTCTTTGACTAGATCTATATACATGGTTCTCAAAACATGGTCCCTGGAGCAAAAGCATCAGCATCACCCGAAAGCCCTTTAAAAACACATTTTCGAGACTCATTCCTGCCCTACTGAATGAGAAACTCTGGGGTTGGAAACGCAGCAATCTGTGTTCTACCAAGTCCTCTTCTAGGTGATTCTGATGTGCACTAAAGGCTGAGAACTACCAGCCTAAATACACTGCATCAATGATTCTTCTATTCCCTATCCCTTCATACCTGGGGTTCTGGTAAAAAGTCATTCCCGTAAACCCTTTTTTTCCTCCATAGGTACGAAAGGGACACAAAAAGCTCTCCTTTCTGCAAACTAGTTTCTTTCACATTACAGAAACTTGTACTGGTTTTAGCAGTTGCTTCCTAACTCGAGACACAGAAATCATTGAACTCTAATGGCATAGTTGAAATAGCCAAAAAGTTCATGTCCAATGTTCTCCTTTTAAAAATATGTTCTAATAATTTGAAACAATCTAACCAGCCTTAGAAAGGGAGAGAGGGAAAGAAAGACAAGGGGGTGGGGAGAGAAGAGAGAATTTCTATTTGTCTTAAGAGGGCTTTAATTTCAGAAAATGAGCATTGCGCTCTCTAAAGAGTGAGTGTCATGGAATATCCCACGGTAGCATGGCAAACTTGGCAAAGCTAGGGTAAGCCAGATGGCTTAGCAGGAAATCTGGTTTAGTGTTAGAAGGATAATCACCATGTTAACGAGAAATTTTAGAAGCGTGTCACAGATTTTATATAGAATACACTAAGCTATCAACAAACACAAAATCATATTATAACTTGAACACTGTCACTTTCCAGAAAGGATTTGAAACAATCAGTTAGGAGAAGTAGATAATTATTAAAGTCTCCAATGTGTCCATTTCTTCCAGAAACCAGTGCAAGCTTTAAGAGTTGTATTTCACCATGAGATGCCAACTGTTAATGTGTTCAGAAAACAAACTCTCACAAGAATACCTGCATCGTTATGATGAGCTATCTTAGGTTTGAATTCATCACAGTGTCAAGATCTTTTAAGGTGATGGCTGTCCCTGAAAGAATGCATTTGACAAACGAGGCCCCATTCTTTGTGCAACTGTAAGAATACTGAGAATTTCATTCCCCCCTCCCCCCAGTGGGTCCTATCAGGCTTCCCTTCCTATCCTACCTTTTACCTTCATATGGAATAATTTTCTCAGGCCTTGTTTTAGACCACTAGATTTGAAATATAATGTCGTTACCTTGAAGTATAACTAAAAAATTGGTTTGCATGTTAAAAATATTTTTGCCTGTATATTTACAAGTGATAACCTATTTGAAATTATTTTATTCCACTTGTCTGTATATGCAAGATATCAATTTTTCTCAAGATCTTTGTTTTATATATGGTAGGTAAAATAACTAAATACTAGTCAGAAATAGAAGGGAAAAAACTGGTATAGCTTCTTTTTAAAAAGTAGTAGGACATACTATGGAATAGGAACTGCCATAGAATCCTAGAACTTTCAAGCCGAATGTAGCTGTATGTTCATCTAGTCTAGCTGGTTTAAACTAAGAAGTCACATCACAATTTTGTGGTTTTCATCAATGTGCTGCTTCTCTGGGAGATGGGCTTCGGAAAAGCCCCACGAATACCTTTGTGTCCGGTATGGTGTGGGGACCTAAGTATGTTAGCTCTGCTCCAGGAAGAGAATAAAAATGAGCTGAAAGAGAAAGAGCCAGACAACTCTGTAGGAGGTTTTAAAGTTGACATAAAGCAAATAGGCAGCATGGGGTACAAAGGGGGAACATCCTGTCTGGTTGAAACAATGATATGCTTACATTTTTTCCCACTTGAGTTAAGGAATAATTGACACACATCACTGTATAAGTTTAAGGTACACAGCATGATGGTTTGATTTACATGTATTGTGAAATGATTACCATGATCAGTTTAGTTAACGTTCATCCTCTCACATAGATACGATGAAAAGAAAAATAATTTTTCCTTGTTATGAGAACTCTTAGCATCTACTGTCCCAACAATTTTCTTATATAGCATATAGCAGCGTTAGCTACAGTCATCATGTTGCACGTTCCGTCCCTAGCACTTACCTGTCTCAAACTGAAAATGTGCAACTTTGGACCACCATCCTGCGATTCCCCATCTCCCTACCCCTGCCTTTGGTAACCACAACTCTGATCTCTTTTGCTGAGAGTTTGGGGTCGTTTTTTTTAGAGTTTACATATAAGTGAGATCATACAGTTTTTGTCTTTCTCTGACTTATTTCGCTTATCATCATGCCTTTAAGGTCCATCTGTATTGTTACAAATGGTAGGATATCCTTGTTTTTTATGGTTGAATAATATTCCATTCCATATGAAGACTTCTTTATCCATTTATCTATCAACGGACACTCACACTGTTCTGTATCTTGGGTATTGTGAATAATGCTGCAGTGAACATAGGGGTACAGATATTTCTTTGAGATACTGATTTCATTTACTTTGGATATATACTCAGAAGCAGAATTGCCGAGTCATATGCTAGTTCTATTTTTAATATTTTAAGGAACCTCCATGTTGTTTTCCATAATGGCTATGCCAACTTACTGTCCCACCCACAGAGCACAAGGGTTTCCTTTTCTCCACATCCATGCCAGCAGTTGTTATCTCTTAGCACCTTTTTGATGGTAACCATTCTAACAGGTGTGAGGTGGTATCTCATTGGGGTTTCCATTTGCATTTCCCTAATGACTGGTGATGTTGACCAACCTTTCATGTACCTGTTGTCCATTCATGCATCTTCTTTGGGAAAAACAAAACAAAACAAACATCTATTCAGGCGCTTTGCTCATTTTTTAATTGTTTATTTGGGGGGGGTCAGGTTTTGCTATTGAGTTGAGTTCTTTATATATTTTGAATAGTAACCCCTTATCAGATATATGGTTTATCTTTTCACTTTATTGATCATTATTTTTCTGTGCAGAAGCTTTTTAGTTTGATGTAGTCCCACGTATATTTTATTGTGTTGCTTGTGTCATATCCAAAAAAATCATTACCAAGACCCATGTCAAGGATCTTCATTCTTATGTTTTCTTCTAGGAGTTAAATGGTTTCGAGTCTTACATTTATGTCTTTTGTGCATTTTTAGTTAATTTTTGTGAGTGGTATATGATACGGGTCAAGTTTCATTCCTCTCCATGTGACTATCTACTTTTCTTAGAACCATTTACTGAAAAGACTGCATTTTTTCCATTGATTTTTCTTGGCTCCTTTTTCAAATGTTAATAGATTACATGTTTGGGTTTATTTCTGGGCTCTTAATTCTGTTCCACTGTTCTATTCGTCTGCTTTTATGCCAGTGCCATACTGTTTTAATTACTATAGCTTCTTACTATAGCTTGAAATCAGGAAGTGTGTTGCCTCCTGCTTTCTTCTCAGGATCTCTTTGGCTATTTGAGATTTTTGTGGTTTCATATAAATTTGAGGACTATTTTTTCTATTACTGTAAAAATGCCATTAGAATGTCAATAGGGATCATGACGAATCTATGGATGGCTTTGATACTACTGACATTTTCACTATATTAATTCTTCTAATCCATGAACATGAGATATCCTTCCATTTATATGTCTTCTTTGATTAGTTTTATCAGTATTTTATAGATTTCAGAGTAGAGATCATTCACCTCCTTGGCTAAAACTCATTCCTTTTATTGTTTTTGATACTATTGTAAATGGAATGGACTTTTTTCTTTTTCAGAAAATTCGTCATTAATGTATAGAAATGTTACTGATTTTGTATGCTGCAACTTTACTAAATTTGTTGATTAGTTCTAACAGTTTTTGATTGAATCTTTAGAATTTTCTATATAAAATCATATATTTATGACTTATCATATATTCAAATGCATTGTATATTTTCTATATAAAATCATGTCAAGTAGAGACAATTTTACTTTTCTGTTTTAATTCAGATACTTTTTGTTTAATTTTGTTGTGTTGTGTTGTCTAATTGCTCTAGCTAGGACCTCTAGTACCATGTGGTAGGAACGGCAGGATAGGTATCTTGTCTTGTTTCTGATCTTAGAAGAAAAGCTTTCAATCTTTCACTATTATGATGTTAGTGTTGGGCTTGTCATATACGGCCTTCATTATGTTGAGATATGATTGTTCTCTGCCCAATTTTTTAAGAGTATTTATCATGAACTGATGTTAAATTTTGTCTAATGCTTATTCTGCGTCTGTTGAGATGGTCATATAATTCTTTTCTTTCATTTTATTAATGTGATATATCACATTGATTTATTTGCATATGTTCAACCATCCTTGCATCCCAGGAGTACATCCCACTTGATCATGGTGAATGATGTGCTGCTAAATTAGGCTTTCTATTATTTTGTTGAGAATTCCACATCTATAGTAACAAGGGTATCATATATTTCCTTCTCTAGTAATGTCCTTATCTGACTTTAGTATCAGCATAATGCTGGCATAATGCTGTAAAATCAGGTTAGGACTGTTCTCTTTGATTTTTGAAAGAGTGTGGGAAGGAGTGGTGTTAATTCTCTTTTAAGTATTGGGTAAAATCCATGAATGAAGTCATTTGGTCCTGGGCTTTTCTTCTTTGGGAGTTTTTTTTTTTTTCCCTGATTCAATCTCCTTAATAGTAATTGCTTATTCAGATTTTCTAATTTTTCCTGATTCATTCTTGGTAAGTTCTATGTTTCTAAGAATTGTTCCACTTCGTGTAGATTGTCCACTTTGTTGGTGTATAGGTATCCATAGTAACCTCTTATGATTCTTTGTATTTCTGTGGTGTCAGTTGTAACGTCCCCTTTTTCATTTATAGCTTTGTTGTTTTTTGTACTTTCTCCTTTTGTTTTACTTAGTCTAGCAAAAAGTTTGTCAGTTTTGTTTATCTTTTCAAAGAATTAACTGTTTGGTTAAGTTTTTCTATTGTTTTTCTGATACCTATTTCATCTATTTCTGCTCTAATATTCATTGTTCCCTCTCTTCTGTTAACTTGGGCTCAGTTTATTCCTTTTTCTAGTTCCTTCAGGTGTAGAGTGAGGTTTTTTAATTTAGGATCTTTCTTGCTTCTTAATGTAGGTGGTTATTGCTATGAACTATGCTTATATTTTATACCACTAGTGGGAAGTGGATGAACTAGAGAAGTAGTTGAGTTAATTACACTGCATGATATGCCAGCGTAAGACTGAGGCAGATGAACACTGAAATGTGGACATCTTTGTGGCAATGAGAAGGGGAGTGGGAATTTTTCTGACATCTTAACTTAGACATACAATAACTACGTATTCAGTAACTATTTTGTGACATTCACCGACAAAAATTAAGATTCTGGACTTCTCGGGGTGCCTATGTGGCTCAGTCGGTTAATCGTTGGACTCTTGATTTCACCTTGGGACATAATCTCAGGGTCGTGAGACTGAGCCCCGTGTGGGGCTCTAGGCTCAGCACAGAGCCTGCTTATCCCTCTCCCTCTGCTCCTCTCCTTACTGTCTCTCTCTCTATCTCTAAAATAAATAAATTAAAATCTTAAAAAAAATAAAGATCCTGGACCTCTTGAAGCTTACACTCTAGCAAGCTTGCATTATTTAATTGTCTTCAAAATCACTGAATTTAACTATATTTATACTGAAAAGGAGATTAAGTTTCTAAGTCAGGAAGTCTGGCTCAGTGCCAGAAATTATATTGAGTTATAGAGAATAAAGTTAAATTAAAATTACATTGTTGTGCATATGTTTATAGTAATTGGCATAGCACTCTTCATGTAGTAACTACTCAAAAAATTCTATTTTATACTATCTTCCACCCCTTCAAATAAAACCAAATCTGAATGCTATTTTTTTTTTTACCAATTTTTTATGTTTTATAATTCATTGTGGGTTTTTTTTTTCTTTTTGTTTCATTATTATTGAGTGATCTTAGTCTACTTAATTCCAAATAAAAAATCTTGGAAAATCTAATATTTAAAAAACATTTCAGCTCAATATAGAAACATTTCTTCTTATTAAATAGAAGAATTCAGGGGTGCCTGGGTGGCTCAGTCGTTAAGCGTCGGCCTTCGGCTCAGGGTGTGATCCCAGCGTTCTGGGATCGAGCCCCACATCAGGCTCCTCCGCTGTGAGCCTGCTTCTTCCTCTCCCACTCCCCCTGCTTGTGTTCCCTCTCTCTCTGGCTGTCTCTCTCTCTGTCAAATAAATAAATAAAATCTAATAAATAGATAGATAGATAGATAGATAGATAGATAGAAGAATTCAGTGTAGAAATGAGCTGTCCTGGGAAGTTGTATGCTTTATTTCCCAGAAATAGTTCAGAGTTGAGCTGATAGAGTTATTGAAAAAGGAGGCAGTCACACTAGGGACTGGGTTGGGTTAGATGCCTTTTAAAACTCCCTCTAACTCTGAGATTTTACTATTCTATGAAAAAGAAACAAACACTGGAAAGACTGCTTCTCTCTGGAACCATATTAGTTACTTCAATTAAAAAAATGTGAGGGGTGCCTGGGTGGCTCAGCGGGTTAAGCATCTGACACTTGATTTTGGATCACCTTATGATCTCAGGGTTGTGAGATCAAGCCAGCATAGGGCTCCCACTGGGCATGGAGCCTGCTTAAGATTCTCCCTTTCCCTCTGCCCCTCCCCCCTCTAAAAAATGCTATATTACAGTGTCATAATTAATTATTAACTTTAAAACAGTAACAACTAGATCAGTAATAAATTAAATATTTAAATTAAGATAATACGTTTTCTATTGCTTGTAATTCCAAATTAAATCCCACTTTTTGTTGCTGTCTCGTGAGGTGGAGACAGTAATTTATCCATGATGCGTCTGGTAAATGAGATAGTAGTAGTTAGTAACTAATGAGGTACTTTGTTTATTTGGAAAAGCTATTTGCATTCAAAGAGTCCAAGGAGGAAGAGAACATTCTTCAGTTTTATCACTCATTTGTTGATCTTCTTTTTTTTTAGAATTTTACGTTTTTATTAGTAAGTGCTAAATATAACCAAAGACATGAAATGGGAGAAAATAAAATCATGAAAGAGATGAACTTTTCTTTATTCTGTGATTAAACTCTATTATGCTTCAAGTATTTTAGATGGAACCTTGGGATACAGTTTTGTCTATACAGGGTGGAGTTAAAAGGCACTTAAAATAATACTTGCCTGATGGATTTTTCTTTTTTCAATTTTCATAGCTTCAATTTCATTTTTAATGACATCCAAATGGCTTTTCAAATATATAATCATTTTAAAAGCTATGATATGCTTAAATGAACATTAGAACTTTTATCTTCTATAATCTTAGCTACAGTCCTCTTGTAAATGAAGGGGACAAATGTAAAGTCCTGAATCATTCTGGATTTAAGTATTTTAAATTGTTGGCAATAAATAATTAGAAATGAGAAACCGCTCCAGGAAAACATCTCACTGAGCCCATTTATTAAACACTGACATTTCCTGGTTCAAAAATATTTGAAGTAATTCCATCAAAATGTCAAAATAGACCAATCTACGTCCATAAATTAGGTTTGTCTGTTAATATTGCTGATGAGAAAAAGCAGTAACATGAAAATCACTTTGCTAAGACATTTCCAGGTGATGTCATTCATATATACATACATTTAACATTGTATCAATGATTACGCTTGCTTCTAAAGACATAGGAAAAGGGAAAGCAAGTAGAAAAACAAAAGCATGGTAATGAGAAATGTATATAAAACAAGAAGCAGTCATAAGTCAATTTTGAAATATTGTGAGTAAAATAAAAAGTATACTTAACTATGAGACATATTAATCTTAGTTTAAAATAAAAAAAAATGTTGTCATTTTGTATTTTTCCATAAACTATCATCTTAGGTGCCTGGATGGTATTGTGATAAAGCCTGGCTAATTCAGAAACATAGAGTCTAGTCTTCCAGATGCTTCAAGTAACTAAAGGGCTTCAAATGTATAAATGCAAGAAGAAGAAATGGCAGGAGAAGAAAAAGCCACAAAGAATCTGCCGTTAGAGTGAGAAGCAAAGATAACAGAGAACTAAAGGCTCTGTTCCATTCAGTGTTCTATTTGCAAACTGATTAGAAAGACATAGCTTGTTCGACAGGCTTTTCTTTGGAAAGAGAAGAAATGAAAATAAATAGGCCACAGACACAATATAAGCAAACATAGAAGAGGAGGAGGAAGAGGAGGAAAAAGAGGAAGAAATAGAAGAGAGGAGACATGGATTTTGATGAGGAGGAGAAAGGAAACTAAAAATAGAGGAGACAAAACAATTCCGGAGAATAGTCTGTTACCTTTAATAAAACCAAACATGCAGGATTAGAAAGTGGGACAAGTCACAATTTGCAAATGACCCAGTGATAAATAACAAAAATTTTCCTCATGTCAGATGAATTTACAGATGAATCTGTAGAATTAAAACTGACTAGAAGGTATATGTGTATCCAAGTGTAAATCATAAATCATATAGTAGCAAAGAGTAGACTTCGCAATCTGAGGAAAACCCAGTTTGCATTCCCCTCCAAAAAAAAAAAAAGAAAAGAAAAAGAAAACTAAAACAAACAAAAACCAAAAAACAAAACCCACATAAAGTTACAACAATGATGAATTATTAGAAGATAATTTAACACTAACTGGTTTACTATAATAAGTAATGGAAAGTAAATGTCTGGTCCTTTACATCATCACAGAAACTCAATATGACTAATACACATTTTGAAGAAAATTGACATTAACTTTAGGATTGTCATCATATAAAGACTTTGCAGTTCTCGAATGAGCTAACCTGGAGCCCCTAAACCACTCCATAATTGCATACCAAAACACAAGATGGATTCTCGACCCTAATTTGGGTAAAGAATTAGGCAGTCCTGGGGGCCAAACTTGGGCACACCATAGGCCAGCCAGGAAGGAATTCTGGAAAGAAATGCTGGATGTAAACTAGAGTGGGAGTCAAAAGAAGAATGAAAAGGGGGAATTTAAGGGTTTTTATAAATGAATGTATCACAGAACGTGCTAGAGAGTACATGAGATACTGCAGACTGGTTTCTTCTCTCACTGGCTCTGGTCAGGGATGAGTAGTTAGTAAATCATACCGATGTAATTCATTTTACTTCACTTCTGCTAACTTCTTGCTATTGCTGCATGGAAGATAAATAAGCAAAGGAAAAGGGTCTCTCCCCTTGTGCCTTAAATGAGTTGGCCTGAGTTTGGAGTGATCTCAGTACCTATTCTTTCTACTCTTTCAACTGTGGAGGTTTGAGCAGACTCAGAACAGGGAGTAAAATAAGAAATCAACCATGGTATTGTTCCAGCTTTCATTAACAGGTAATTTTGATATTTAAACTCTTATGGAACATTAAAAAGGATGGAATGATTCTTAATTGCAAAAATATAATAATCCTGGTACTAATATCTGAAATACATAGCACAAAAAAGAAAGCCATAGCTCATTTCAAAACAAAAATATGGTTACAATTTTTAAATAAATCACTAAAAATTCTAAAATAAATAATATGTAAAAAGAATTATGTGTTACCAAATAGGTTTTATCTTAAAAATTCAAACATAGTTATTATAAAACACCTTTTAAAAATATATCGTATTAATAGTTTCAATATTTTAAAAATATATATCACTGTTTTAAAAAGAATAATAGCAGAACATTTGTTTCAAAACCAAAGAATCGGGGTGCCTGGGTGGCTGACCGGGGTTAAGCATCTGACTCTTGATTTTGGCTCAGGTCATGATCTCAGGGTCCTGAGAAGGAGCCCTCTGTCTGGCTCCATGCTGGGTGGGGAGCCAGCTTAAGATTCTCTCTCTCCCTCTCCCTCTGTCCCTCCCCCATGCTCGCTCTCTCTCTTAAAAAAAAAAAAAATCAGCCAAACAACAAACAAGTTTTTACAAGTTTTAAAACATTCTACAAATGGTAAACTTGGTAAAAGATACAGTCACCGAAGAGCAAACAACCCCATACTATAAACTGAAATATTAGAAGCATCTCATTGAAGTCCGAATGCTAATAGCAACATTAGTATTTACCACTGTTTTAGAAGTTCTGGACAATATAATAAGATAAGGCATGGTACCGTTAGGTATAATTTTTGGAAAAAATAAATTTATTTAAGGAAATCTAATTAAATATAAAATTAAGATTAAAAAATTCCAAGAATAAAAGAAAACTGTAAAGTGGCTAGAGATGGGGCAAATGTAGACAGCAACGTGGCTCTCCTGTACTCCAGAAATAACCTTTGGAGAGATTTGAACTTGAACAAACTACCTTTACCTTCCAACGTACAGGAAATAATTAATTTCGGTGCTAGAAAACTGAGCTCATCTTTCTCACCAGTCCCTGCACTGAGGGTAGTGTGGAGACACAGGGTGGAGATGGTGGCCTGTGACTTGCTCCTGAAGGGAGTATCTCTGAGAGCCTGCCTTTGGACTTACAGACCAGGAACAAGCTCAGTTATTTTGACTTTTGAAGTTCTTATTCCCATTGGCGATAATGCAAGGTGCCATAAAAAATTCTATTGAGTTGAATCCTCGTGTCTACAAAACTTAAAGAAGTTACCCTGGAGATCGGAAGTTGAAACGAACAGCTCAGAAACGGCTCTTGTGCAGTTGTGATTCTCAAGCTGCCCGAAACCTGCTCTGCTAAGATTATAAACCGTAGCTCCTCGCCTCTCATTCCCATACCTTGTAGGAAGACACCTTTGTATTGGGTTCTAATAAGGAGAACTAATGAGAGGTGGAATCAGAAAAGAATTTAAATACACATAATTCTCCCCAAAAAGGTTTTGCTTACTTGAGATCACCACATCAAATGCAGAAATTTAATTCAATTGTAAAGGTGCAAGATAATCCCCAAAGCAGGATAAGAATGAAGAAGACAAGTGCGTGTCTATCACAAAGTGTGGGATTAAATGTTCGTGTTTTACAGAAGTTAAAGCACATTTTGTCAGTCATTCCCCCATTCACTTTCTGAGTTTGGCATTTAACCAATGGAATTAAATCCATTTATAATTAAGCCATCAAAAGAGTAAGTTTTTAAAAACCGATTTGATAACAAAGGTGCCCTTATTCAATAAGCCTCTGTAATCTTTAAATTGGAAGATTTCAGTTCATCAAACTCATTCAGACCTAAAAGTTTTAAGATCAAGGTATCATATTTGGGGCAGGCTAAATGGTATATTAAATGTGGTAAGCTCCACATTGTCTTGAGGCGTGCTCCTTAAGCTTAAAAGGAGCTATTTGTCGTATCAGTAATGCTAATGGGGGAGAATGCAAATATATTGGAGTATATTTGCCAACAGGTAAAAAATACTTCTTTTTAGAATTCCCAGCTGCCTTAAGACCTATCAGCACCTGCTCAGCATTTCTGTGCAGCAGCTTGTAACAAAGGCCTGAAGCCTCTGGTGCACGAAGGTAACATGCTTGAGGTTGTGTCTGTAAAATACTGGTGCTTTATACGTGTATTTACAGGGTTTTTTCTCTCTCTGATTGATTTTGGATAATTTCTATGGCTATGTAGTGTAATTTACTAACCTTTTCTTCTGTAGTGCCCCATATGCCAGATTATTGATAACTGATTTTATAAAGATTTTTTTAATTTTATGTCACTATATATATGTATATTTATATATATGTTTATCTCCCGCTGTCTCTTCCTCTATGTCTGTATCTGTCTCCCTTTATATACTTATATATACACATATATATAAATAAAATTCATAAATATATAAAATCTCATTAGCAAGATAAAACATCTCTATCTTTAGATTTAAATAACCTTTATTTGTGTAAGCAAACATTTGATAACAGATTCCCTTACTCAATTTTCCCTTTCCTTTTTTCTTTTTAGTTTTATAAAAATGTTTACATAGCTGTGAAGTGAAATGTACAAAGCCAAAGTCTTTTTAGAGAATTCTAAAGTCTATCCATATATCTTCCATCTAGTTCCACTCTTAAAACACAGGTTTTTTAGGGATGCTTGGGTGGCTCAGGCGATTAAGCATCTGCGTTTGGCTCAGGTCGTGATCCCAGGGTCTTGGGATCAATTCCCACATAGGGCTCCCTACTCAGCAGGGAGCCGGCTTCTCCTTCAGCCTGCCGCTTCCCCTACTTGTGCTCTCTCTCTCTGGCTGACAAATAAATAAATAAATAAATCTTTAAAAAAACAAAAACAGAGAAACCATTTTTTTAAGGGTGACTGAGTGGCTCTGTCAGTTAAGCATCTGACTCAATTTCTGCTCAGGTTGTGATCTCAGAGTCATGGGATCAAGCCCCATGTCGGGCTCTGTGCTCAGTAGGGAACCTGCTTCTTCCTCTCCTTCTGCCCATCCTGCTCGCTCTCACTCTCTGTCTCTCTCAAATAAATAAATATATAAATCTTAAAAAAAAAAACACACAATTGTTTCATGTTTTTTTTCCCTGTATTCTTCCTATTGAAAAGAAAATATGAAGCAAAACAAATACTGTTTATATTCTCAATCTGTGTCTTTTCTTAGGTTAGGGTTGAATACCATCTGTAGTGTTTCACGTCTTGCTTTTCACACTTACAGCATAGCCTGACCATCCTTACCTAAGCATATGGGAAAATATTTTCTATTCTTGATAGTTCTTCTTCTGTGGATCTTAATTCAAACAGTGTCATTGATTAAAAATTATTTGGGTTTTGCTTATTTGTTTGGTTTTGGTCTTTGCTATTTAAAATAGTGTAACAATGAATAATCTTGTGCTTTGCATTTTTATACCTGCGGCGCTTTATTTTTGAAAACAGATTCCTAGGAGTGGTTTTCCAGGTGCAAGGGTAAATTTATATATCATTTTACTAATATTACCAGGTTACTTACCAGAGTGGTTGTATCCTTTTTCATCTCTACCTACTTCATCCTGAGAGCCCGCTAAACTTTTAAGTTTCCGCCATTGTTATCAGTGACAAATCATATCTCAGTATGGTAAATTTACATCTTTTTTACGAGTAAGTGTGAAAATCTCTTCATCTGAAATGAATCAGAGAGGGAGACAAAGCATGAGAGACTATGGACTGCAGGAAATAAACTGGGGGTTTCAGAAGGGAGGGGAGTGGGAGGATGGGGTAGCTGGGTGAGGGGTATTAAGGAGGGTACATGTGATGAGTGGGTGTTACATGCAACCAATGAATCCTTGAACACTACATTGAAAACTAATGATGTGCTATGTGTTGGCTAACTGAACATAACAAAAAAAAAAGAAAAAATATTTAAATATCAACCATAAAAGATCTTACTAATAAGTTTAAAGTACATGGTGAATTCATTTCTTAGGGCTTCTGTAACAAAGTCCCACAATCTGGAATGGTTTACACACAGAAATTTATTCTCGTACAGTTCTGGAGGTTAGAAATTTGAAATCACGTTGTCAGCAGGGTTTGCTCCTTCTAAGGGCTCTGCAGGAGGCTGTCTTCCCCTCTCTCCTAGCTTCTGATGACAGCCAGCAGTCCTCGTGGGCCTTGGTTCATAGATGCATCACTCCAGTATTTGCCTCTCTCTTCACATGGCACTCTCCCTGTGCACCTCTGTCTTCCCATGGACTTCTGTCTGGATAGCTTTGTCGTATCCAAATTTCCCTCTTGTTGTAAGGACACCAGTCATTAGATTAAGGGCCCATCTTTCTGCAGCATGACCTCAACTTATGTTAGCTAATTACATCTGCACACCCTGTTTCCAGGTAAGATTACCCTCTAGCTACTAGTGGTTAGAACTTCACCATATCTTTTTCCGGAAGTACACAGTTCAACCCAGAACCCAAGGGAGTTACCTCGGTCTGTTGGTAATGTTGATAAAGCCTGCTGGCGTTGAGCAATGTTAGATTCTCCTCCCCTTCCTCAGCTCATGGTTAGATGATACTGTATAGGACCTTTACAACTGAGTAGGGCCTCGTGATTATTTCTGAGCAAGGGACTACAAATGGATGTGATGGAAGTAATGGGTGATGTTTGTAGGTTGAACGGTTAAGAGCCCAGATGCCTTTTTCATTCTCTTTAATTCTCTCTCTCCACCCCCCACGGCCTCCTCTGCCCAGACACTAAAAACCCAGTGAAGTACTTTTCTCACAGAAATATTATGGAAATAGAACCCACATTTCTGAATAACCGTGGAAAGTAGCTTCTCCTATCCCTACTTGTATTGAAATCTTATTTGATGAGAAATAACTTCAGTGATGTCATGCCTGTAAGAATGCAAAATTATTTATTTAACAATTATGAAAGAGAAACTTTAAGTGTTTGCTGCTGGGGGGAATTGGGTGGTAAAGAAACTTCTATCAGTGGTTGGAAATGTGGTGATCCAAGTTATGCAGCCAAAAACTCTGGGTAAAATTGTCACCTACAATAACTTAGAAAGCAGAACATCCCTATTCATTGACTCCTGGAGTCTTCCTTGGATAACATATTGAAAGAAAGAGGAAATCAGAAAATATTTGGCCAGGTTGTGAGCAAAAATAGAAAGGAATAGAGAAAGTCCATAAATTTTAAACTTTTCAGAGTTAAAAGCCTACTGCTTTTCTCCAGACAAAAATAATAGATGTGAGTTAAAAACAAGGTCTGTGAGATTCCTCAGTTGAGCCCTGTGACTTGGTCTTGAGGACATCAGATGAACGTAATCCCTTTGCCTCAGGTAGGGGAAAGAAAGCCATGGGCAAAAACAAAACAAAACAAAACAAAACCAAAAAGTGTAAGTCGGATTTGAAATGTATGTCTAAAAAAGAACTTTGGGCATGACTGCTGGCCCATGGAGCTAACTGGGAAAAACAGATAAGAAGCATAAAAGGTTTTTAAGAGAATTAAAATGCCAAGGAAACACTGAGCTTAGAATAAAAAGAAAATCCTGCAATTGTTGAAAGAGTCTCAAAATAACACAATAAATCCTGCAAGGGCGATGAAGGAATTTGATCCTCAGTGATTTGGCAAACTTGAAATGTTTTGTGAGTACTTATAATGAAATTTTCTATAGGCTTAGAAACAGTATTCCTCTTTGCTATGAGAATATTGTCGAATGCATTCCCCATTAAGATCTAGACCTTGCAAATGAAGAGCCATGTTATAAATTCCTTTTAGAACCCCCCCCACACAAAAAATCAATAAAAGATTACTTTTTTCTCCAAAAAAAACGAAAAAAAAAGAAAACCAAATATTTTATCATCCCAAAATAAAGTGCTTAATTAAATTAGAAATTATTTACTTGTGTTGGGCTTAGATAATTAACTTTCAAAAATATCTTCATGGTTCTTTATGTTTTAACAGTTGAATTGGATATGTGAATTGTATTGTCATTTGCCTAAACTAGTTTCTGGAAACAATATGATATAAATAATAAACTCATGAAAATTTGCTGTGAAAATTGATTTCAGATTATAATGCCTCCTAAGCTCCCTGATTTGTTGCCTAAAGTGCACGAAGTAAGCGCATGGGTATATATGTACCCATTCACCTGGATGTGTTGAGGGAGGTTTACTGGCAGAACCA
Source organism: Ursus maritimus (assembly GCF_017311325.1). Lineage (NCBI taxonomy): Eukaryota > Metazoa > Chordata > Mammalia > Carnivora > Ursidae > Ursus > Ursus maritimus. The sequence continues at coordinate 75,425,237 of NW_024425563.1, read as the reverse complement.
AGATTAGCGTATTAGAAAATCTATTACTAAAGGAAAGGTGGTTTTATGCTGTGCTTTGTTGGAGGGATACATTTTTGAGGGCTGAATATTTCCCCACCTTAAGGAATTCCACTTAAGTTGTGTTTGTGTTAATATCTCTCTGCTGTGTTTGGATCACATAACATAAAAACCGCATTAAATATGGACTGTAGTAAAGACTCGGATTTTGTTTTCACATATGCATTTACAATTTTTACCTTGAGATAGAGAGGAAACGTGAAGAAAAGAGTATACCAAGAACATATTGAGAGTGATAAATCTTCAACTACAACATATTCAGAAGTAAAATATTTAAGGGGTTCAGTATTCACAAATGAGCTCTGGGAATGTGGAAGTGCTGGGATTTAGTTTACAGAGAACATAACAGGTTGTGCGTTAAGCTAAAAGTGAGAGTCTTATGTCCCAAAATGTGTTCTATAAAAATAAGTTCTGGGTTAAAATAAATTGTAGAGTGGCCTAAAAAAAATTCACTGGTTTCTTAAAGGTCTCCATTAATCTGCTAATCTATATTGTGAGTCAGAAAAAATCGTGTAGTAGAGACGTCAGTGTAGACCTTGCCGAGTTTTCATACCTTTGACAGCAAAGTTTTTATTAATAGAACCTTTTTAGCTCCTGTGTTCAGGTATTGCCCTTAGGAAAATGATTCTGTGAAAAGAAGGGTGATTACGGGGAGGCCCGTGTGGTGCTGTTGATGTGAAGCAGTCCCAACAGGGATAAGCCAATACAATGCGCCCCATTTGAAATTGATTCCTGATTTTGTAGTGAACGTGTCTCATGCACGAAGTACCCGTTCTTCATTATGATCGGCATGTATTAATTTAATTCCTGAATTTTAGTTTTCTTTTTCTGACCACAGTATTGTTTCATTCGTTCTAACTCTATTTACATGTATTTGAAATAGACACCCCTGAGCAGTAAGTCAAGTACCCTGCACAGCCGTGCAGCGTTTGCAAAAGTGAGTGGCGTGTCTCAGCGTGGCGCGGCGGCGGAGTGCGGGACAATGGCAGCGCCTGGGGGCAGTTACATCTGTGCTGGGGGCGTGCTTACAATATCCTCAGATGAGCGGCAGCACACACATATCCAGATGTGGGCTATGCTGTGTATTTCCCTAGACAAATAAAATGGCTGGATATCAAAATTCATAACATGAGGACAAGTGAATTAGAAGTGTCAGCAATGGTGTTTTTCAAAGAACATTTGACCAGGCCTCTAATTCCAGCAATTTTGGGCTAGTCATTCAATCTTTATAGGTTTCCATAGGAAGGACGTTGTGAGGGATTTGCGCTGAGATAGCCGCGGCTCAAAAAGTTGATTAAAATCTTTACTGGAATCACTTTTGAAAAATAAAATGACTCCGACTTCCCAGATGTATTTGTGTGTGGCTTAAAACTACTTAAAACTATTTAAATGATCATTTTCATCTCCTTATGGTTTACCTTGTCAAAACGTTATGCTTAAAAATCTACCTTTCCACATTGTTAATGGATAATTTACCCTAATTAATGTGTCTTTTGTGAATATACTATCACAAAAGCATTGTAAATCCACAATTACGAGAAGTTTCTCCATCTTGTATTTGTAATAAAAGTTTGATAGAACATTTCAGTAAGTAACCGTGGTAGGAGGAGGAAAAATGGGTTTAAGTCTCATGAACTGTGATCAGTATGGGAATTTGATTAAAATTTAAGGTGGGTAGGGGGAAGGGGTAACTGGGTGATGGGCATTAAGGAGGGCACTTGATGTAATGAGCCCTGAGTCTTACATGCAACTGATGAATCACTAAATTCTACCCCTGAAACTAATAATACATTATATGTTAACTAAATGGAATTTATATAAAAATTTTTAAAAAATAAAAATAAAATAAAATTTAAGGAGTTATTCTTGCCAGATGCTAATAACCAATTTAGCAAGGATCAGCTCCAAAAATAAACTACTGAATTCAAAATTACTAGACATTTAGTCTCTGGGCATTTTGTTTCCATTTTGTTTTTACTAATTCTGTGATCCTTGTTGGTTGAGACTGTGTTCTACCACCATCTAGTGTCAACAAATAGAAATTTCACCATTTTACTTCATAGATTTTAAAATTTATAAAATAGTATTTGAAAATTTGGATGATTTTTGACAATATAAGATATATAAAACATTTTCAGAGTCAACACTTGAAAGAGTCAATATTGGCTTTCTGAGAAATATAAACAAACTATACAAAATGGCACCTAATATTACTAGAAGTAATGCATTATATTTAATACTCAGTAGGAATATTTATTAAGAGACATTTTATTTCTGAGTTACAGAAGAGGCAAATAATTGGCCATCTGATTTTTATAATTTGAATTCCAGTTAGTTTTTAATTTAAATTCTGGTTAGTTTTTTTAATTTAAATTCCAGTTAATTTAAATTCCAGTAGATAATGGAATTACTCATTGAAGTTCTCTTCCTGTGACAACAATTTTAACAATATTTTCTGTGGAATCTATAGAAAGACAATATAGTTTAACAGTGCTTCTAGCATGGTGGGGCAACATCTGTTTCTTTGTTAGTGAAAGTCTCAGGTCATCACTCTATGATGTGGCATCTGCCACTTTTTTTATTTTTATTTTTATTTTTTGGTTAGGTAACCTTAATTTCTTTTCTTCTTTTTTCTTTAAATTTCATGGTTTTATTTCAATTCCAGTTACTTACCATACAGTGTAATATCAGTTTCAAGTGTACAATTCAGTGATTCAACACTTCCATACAATGCCTGGTGCTCATCAGAAGTGCCCTCCTTGATCCCCATCACCTAGTCTACCATCCCCCCCCCCCCACCTCCCCTCTGGTAACCATTGGTTTGTTCTCTATAGTTAAGTCTGTTTGTTAGTTTGCCTTTCTCTTTTTCTCCCCTAGCGTTGTTTGTTTTGTTTCTTAAATTCCGCCTGTGAGTGAAGTCATATGGTATTTGTCTTTCTCTGACTTACTTTGCTTGGTTTGATACTCTGTAGCTGTACCCACCTTTTTGCAAATGGCAAGATTTCACTATTTTTTGATTTATAAAAAATATTTTTTGAGTAATATTACATTGTATATATATACCACTTTTTCTTTATTGATTCAATGGATATTTTAGCTCTTTCCATAGTTTGGCTATTGTGGACAATGCTGCTATAAACATTGGGGTGCATGTATCCCTTCAAATTAGTATTTTTGTGTTTGGGTAAATACCGAGTAGTGCAATTGCTGGGTCATAGGGTAGTTCTAATTTTAACTTTTTGAGGAACTTCCATACTATTTTCCAGAGAGGCTGAATCACTTTGCATTCCCCCCAGCAGCGTAAGAGGGTTCCCCTTTCTCCATCTCCTTGCCAATACCTACTGTTTCCTGTGTTGTTAATTTTAGCCATTTTGCCTGGTGGTGATATTGCACTCTAGTTTTGGGTAATCGAATTTTTAAATGCTCTGAAATACATGGCATAGCAGCGCATACCTGGATAAGCAGTTGCCTTTGGTAAAACTCAGTTATTCTTCATTGTTCACTTCTGCATTACTTACATATAGAACCTTTGTTGATGAATTCAAAACCTTCATTAAACATTCAAAATTATGAATAAAGTGTCAGTGATATCTCATATTAGCATTCACAAGTTATTCAATAGTATAGTCAGTGTTTCTAATTATAATTCAGATGAGTTTGCATTCTGTCTTTATTAAATACATTATAGTTCATCTGTAACTGCTCATAATCTGAAACCTGACTGTTCGTCATTATTATTTTGTGTTTCATTAGCATTTAATCAGTAATTATTCAGCATTTGTTATATCCTCCCTGCTCCAATTCTTATAACCTTGACGAGTAACATTATCTCAAAATAGTTTGGTCTTGTACCTTTAGTCAACCTCGCAGACAATGTAATCAATATTAAAAATTCAGTATTGATCAAATAGAAAACATAGCAATCAATAAGCTTTTTATGGGCATATATTAATAGATTTATAAAAATTGCTGCTGAAGTGAATATATTGTGTTAAGGAATAAGGTCATGTCCTTATTTCATTAAAACCTTTTGATACTTAAGACCAATTAATAGCTGCAAAAAATTGTCAAAATGTCCTGTCTGCTAGTTATTATAAGCCCACCTGGTTCAAATTTTAATACAATGACTGAAGGAGTCACACACGAACTCACAGTTCTATGCTAATCACATTTCATAACAGTGGCAAATTTGGGATATAATCCTATGAAGAGTGAGATCAGCAGACATTTTTAGAGCTGACTGTAATGCTCTGAGTTTCTAAAATTTGTTCTTTGATCATCTACCCTCTGTTTATTTGTGCATTAGAGGACAGTGCTGAAGTGTTTAAGTACTACCTGCAGTCTCATTCTACCTACATTTACTTCTCTCGTTTTTCCGGTCTTTCCTGAAATGCAGACTCCTATATCAAACTATCTACTCTGCATTTCCACTTGAACATATAATGCTATTTCATAATACACATTTTCAAAAACACTAAACTCAGTTTCCCTTACAATCTGCCCCTCCCTGTATTTTCCATTTTGTTGCTGGTAATTTACACCTTTACGTTGCACAGTCCCCAAATCACTTCTTTCTTGTGTCACACCCCACGCTCACTGGCAATCTACAAATACAACTTGAATCTGATGACCTCACACCACGTCCACAGCTACCACTTTGGCCTTAACCACCTGCGACAGACTCCTAACTGGTGTCCCTGTTTTAATCCTTTCCCATCCATTCCCTCCTCCATAGTCTTAGCTCAATAAAGCACTGCAGTAAGGCTTTCAAAACATATGTTTAATCCTATTACTCTACTTCCTAAAACTTCCAGTGATACCCATATCACTTTGCAGAAAGGCCAAAATTTTTACAGTGGCCTACAGATCTGGCCTCCACATTGCCTCTCAGACATTGTCTATTAATGCTCTCCCTTACTGAGTCTTTTCCAAGTCCTCTGTCCTCCTTTTACTTCTCTGAACACATATTCGATGCTTCCACCACTTGTACTCACTGCTTCCCGTACCAAGCACCCCATGGTTCTTTCCTCGTCCTTCTGTTACAGTACTTAGCCGTGATCTCTTAAATAGAGATTTTCTCTAGCAATCTATCTACAACACCCCCATTCCACCCTTCATGTCCCTTACTCTCTGCTTTATTTTCCTTCTCAGTGCTTATCACTATTTAACATACCATTTCTACTATTCTGTTGCTTTTGGTGACTGTCTCCATTGTCTAGAATAGAAGGTTTAGGAAAATACACAGTACTTAACTCTTTCATTCACTGCTATATTCTGATACAAAGAACAGTATCAGGCACCTAATAAATATAATGGCTGAATGAATGAATGGACAGATGCAATCAGTTTTCATCCCCAAAATGTTCTGGATTGACTTCAGTGCAAGAATTGCATGGCTTTTGTACAAATTAAGTTAAATATATATATATTTTTTAAAAAAATAAGTATTGAAAATTACGATCTGATGTTACAAATATTAAATCCAGTACTCTCTATACAGGAAGTCAAAGATCTCTGTGGATTAATTCACAAAGCAGAAAAGCAGGCCTGTCCTCCAGGCAAATAATGTGTTTCATTCACTTTCCTTTTATTGTTTCTTACTGAATACCTGGCTTTCTACCAACTAAATGCACAGTATTTTCTTTCATATGTAAATCCTTCCAAGCTGTGCAACAGCAGTTCAAGGTCAGGACGCACTGTGGCCTTGCAATGGAATGGCAAAAGGTAGATGTGATGAAGAGGCTGAAACCTGGGCTGCCTTGTTCCTGAGGTGCCCTCAGCTTCTCTTGAACATCTTACGCAGCAAGCTGAGCCCGCATAAGGAGAAAGCGTGTGCGTGTGCGGTGACTTTAGTGGTCTTTCTAGCTTCTGTAACAAGTCCTGTGTAGTAACTACATTTTTGACATAAAGGCAATAATAAATCATCAGAACTAATTATTAATGAAAAATCAAACATATAAAAGGGAGACCATCTGCCTCTTTGTATATTGATTGATATGAAAAGAATTGATATCTTCAGATTCCTGACTCCTTCCAGCCTCTTTATCAAATATGCTTGTCTTTGATTATAGTCTTTTCTGAACTCTATGATTGTGTAAGTTATAACTTGCATTGGAACTAATCGAGACAAAGGGAAAACACTCTATATTTAATGGTATTTAGTTATTCACCTCACAAACTTAAATTCGCTCATAGAATTGCTAAAGCACAGCAACATTTTATTTATGTGCTCAACCACATTTTGGATAATACAAATACAGTGCATCTATATTTACTAATAGCAAAGAGAACCTAAGTAAAACTTTGAAAAACACCCCTCAGTTTCCTCTCTGAAAACTAGATGATTTCATGTGTTTACCAAACTTAAATAAGATTTTGCTGGATAATTTTTTTATGTGAAGGGAGTGCAATTTTTTAATTTATGTAACCTGTTTTCCACTTTTATTAAGATATAGTTTGCATACAGCACTCTGTAAGTTTAAGGTAATCAGCATAATGACTTGACTTGTGTATAATTACCACAATAAGTTCAGTTAACATCCACCATCTCCTATAGATAGCAAAAAAAGAAAGAAAAGAAAAAGAAAAAAATGTTTTTTCTTTGTGATAGACCTATTAGGATCTACTGTCTTAAGAACATTCCTAGGTACCACGCCCCAACGCTAACTATAGTTTATCAAGCTGTACATTACACTGATGAATAATTTTAGTTGGAAGAAGGCAGCCCTATATTTTTTATTGACTGCTGAGGTCTGGTCCAGTTTAAACTTACTAAGGTTTACGGTATCCTGCATTAGTAATTTAAAATAAAGTGTAATGTACTGGGAATAGTGGAGACTCAGAAGGAGAGGAAAGGATGGTGTAAAGAAGGACAACCATTTTTGAAAGACAGTGAGAAAATAACTTGGGAGAAGTGTCCAAAGTTATATTGTTTTACTTCAACAGTTTTAAGGGGTGAATCTATGTTCCTTTAACTATATAACCTAAACGGAAGCATATATGGAGAAATTATTCCTCTTTGGATTTCTTATGGTAAAATAGAACATATTAAATTTCTTATTTAATTATAGATAAATTAATATTTCTCATCGATTTCATTTACATTTCTAATTTATTTCCATTACACTTATTTTTTATAGAACCCAAAACAGTTAATAAAAACATTACTTTTCCCTTTAGTTTTATCTTCATTATAAATTCTTCTTTATTTTAATAACACTTACTTAGAAAACTATTTCAGTGATGTAGGAGACAAACTGCCAACATTTTAGATGAATTCTTATATTTCTCACTCCTCAGTAATCTACTCAAGGAGCATATTAATCTATTAGCTTCAAAATAAAATATTAAAAATGGGAAATGAATAATAGAAATGCCAGACTTCAATTGATTACAAAATTCACTCAAGAAAAGAGGCTGTCAAAAACAATTGCTACATAATGACACAAAAATGAGCTGTCATGTAATAATGAGATATTATAAGGTCTTACAGAAGGATAGGATTAAAAAATCAGTGGAGATTATTCTTTCTTTCATCCCTCTCAAAAAAATAAAAAAAATGAAAACTAAGTATTAAATTGTAGCAAAACAATATTTTTAAAAATACCTAATATGAAGAGGGGTTAATGATTCAAAGTTTGTACAGTTTTGTGAATGACATATAAAATGTGGTGAGGTTTTATAAGTTATGAGAATGTCAAAAGTAATACTTTGGGGATGAATAATGATAACAATTTTTCCTTTTATTGGTTATATTTGTATTTATAAATTATATATTTTAAGTATTGGTCTATTTAGATATTTTAGAAAATACAAAAAAGAATAGAATATTGGAAACAAATATGTCTTTGTTATTAAAATTATCTGTGTGTTGAACAATATTCTTTTAATATATTCTATCCATTCCTTATCTTTCCAATAATTTTGGTACATTTAAGAAAATAAACTCACAATTTTATATGGTATCACTTTCAGGTGATTCATACCAAATATGATCCAATTTTTTAGCAGAATAATATTGTGATATGTGTTTCTTTGTACTTTCTACTCTCATCTCAAATTATTGTTTAAATGAGTATTAATCAAATTTTCATGTGATTTTGTATAATTTATGTGGCTAGTTTCCCATATCACCTAAGCAGACAATTTGGTACATAGAAAGTGTTTGATGAATATTTAGTAATTTAATTTGCAAAAAAGGAAAAACTTAATATTTTGTAGGGAGTAAGTACAATGGTTCCAGAGTATAAGTGCCTTCTCAATTCTGTAAGTTATCACTATTCTTCATAGTAAGTAACAGAGCAGTGAATTATCATATATTGACTCCTCGGCACCAAGGACCAAGAATCACTTTAATTTGTCCCCTGTAATAATTATGTTGACAAATTTGTTTGACTGCTTTGTTTGATGCTAAATACTTAAGTAAACCTAGAATCTATATACATAGGGGGTTGTGATAGAAACAAAATTACAGTTGAAAATCCCTGTTTTTACAGATTTGAATTTCACCAACTAATGGAAATGGTGATTAATGTTTACAAAACACATTTGTCATCAGCATTGGTCTATAAATGGAGCTATTTCTCATTGGTTCTCCCACTTTATGCTAGCCCCTATACTTTAGAGGGTTTTTAAAGCAAATTGGGAAGACTATGTTATTTCCTTTCTTAATGTTCTATTCTCTATGCTGTGCTAATTATTCTAGATGCTCTGGAATCCCTATTTTGTAGAAGAGAAACTGAGATTTGAGGTGATTAAGTAGATTGTCCAATGTCATAGAATTGGTAATAATTACAGAAAATTAAGAAACAGAAAACAGAATTAACCAACTTGTGGTTGAAAAGTCTTAAATATGGTGGCCCTCAGGATCAGTTGGATGGAATGAATGAATATTGTCACTAAAGACCCAGTTATTGTCTTAAACTTTGCCCTCTACTATAGCTCCTTAATCCTAAACCTAGCTTCCTTTTTTGGTAAAATTATTATCAAAACTCTCCAGGACTGCTCACCTACCTGTCCAAAGAGGGAGAAAGAGGATCATGCCCCCAGTCACTAAACAAAAGTGTTCATTTTCATTCTGAGTCTCCTTGGTTCACATTCAATTTTAATTACCTTGATGAAGGGTTGGTGTTTTTCAGATTATTTTAGCAAAGGACTCTCTCTGGAGTTGTGATTATTGTCAATCTGCCTCAAACTTTATGCCTTAATGAGAGAGGGATGTTCCTCAGGGAAAAATCTGAAGGCTGTTGGAGAAATGGATGATCTGTAGGTGATCTGTGTTTGCTCTCTATAGCTAGTAAATAATGACTGGATCTTAAGTCTAATCTTGACTTATCTGTCATATATAGATGTATAGGACACAGACATATCTCCATTTTGTGAACTGGATATACTAAGGAACTATCAGAAAAATGTGTATACCCCCTGGAATTTAAGAACTTCTTAAAGAAATGTACACATCCACTTAACCAGTTGTGGGCTTACCGTTACTTTCATAAATATACAAATGAATTAGATAATAAAAATATTAGGGCATCTGGGTGGCTCATTTGGTTGAGTGACAGACTCTTGATTTCTGCTCAGGTCGTAATCGCAGGGTCCTGGAATTGAGCCCAGAGTGGAGCTCCAGGCTCAGCAGGGAGTCTGCTTGAGGATTCCCTCTCCCTCTTTCCCTGCCCCTCCCCCTGCTCACACTCTCTCTCTCTCTCTCACTCTCTCTCAAATAAATAAATCTTTTTTAAAAAGATAGTATCATTACTAATTTGTTCAGATTTTATTCTTTGTGGAATATCTTTTCATTGTATACAATATTAAATATGTGTAGAAATGAGGAAAGAAATCACAATATAGATTCCAGGAAAAGGAATAAATGAATAGAAATCTTGAATTCTACAACTAGTCCTGACCCCACCTGTAACTTCACCAAAGAATGAGTAATTTAGGTATTGAAAGAGAATTCAATCACAATACAAAAAATATTTTAAGTTTAAATACTTTAAGTTTAAAATAACCCCATTAAAAAAATTAGTAGATGAATTGAATAATGGGATTGCCATTATTGAGACCTGAGTTTGTGGTCTGAATAATCAATGAAAGAAACATTTTGTTGACACAATAAAAACTAAAAGTGTCACACTCAAGAGAGAAAAGCAAATGTCCTAGAAGACTAATGCAGAAGCTATAAATAAAATATTTTTCGTATGGAACAAATGGAGAATCAAAAAATAATTAAAGATAGTATTTCTATGAACAAAAGACTTGAATTCATACTATGAAAATAGTCCCAAAATTTCAGATGAAAGAGGAGAAGAGAAACACACCTGGATACATGATATAATGATTCCTAACTTCGGTAATAAGCATAATATTATGCAATTTTTTTTCAGATTTTTTAAATTAAAAGAATGAAACTGACATTATTCTTATCTATTACACCAAAAATTAAAGACATTGAAATAACATGTATAGACTACCACTAAAAGAAAAGAGAGCAAGAATTTTAAACCTAACCAAGCCAACAGTCCCATGTCATAAAAAAGATGGGGGGAAAAAGGCAGATGTAGAGTCATAAATAGCATGTATGCCATTTGGTGCAAAAAGCATGAGTCTTAAGGAATGTTTAGGTGAATTCCCTAAACGACAAAAACAAAAAATGATCAGACCTCTTAGACTTAGGAAGATAAAGAGAATAGGTAACCATGGGTAGCTATACATGCAACTTAATGTACATAAATCGCTAGGAGTGTTTGAGTGCTGAATTGGGATTCTTGAAATGGATGCTCTACCTTCTTTTCCTTACAAAAGTCAAATTTATAATTATATCAAGATGGCAAAATTTTCAAATGTTTCGAGAACTAATATTTAAAATTAGAGATGTATGCATAATGTCTTTATTTTTATTTATTTTTTATTTTTTTAATGTTTTTTTATTATATTATGTTAGTCACCATACAGTAGATCCCTGGTTTCTGATGTAAAGTTCGATAATTCATTAGTTGCGTATAACACCCAGCGCACCATGCAAGGCTCGATGATTCATTAGTTGCGTATAACACCCAGCGCACCATGCAATACGTGCCCTCCTTACTACCCATCACCAGTCTATCCCATTCCCCCACCCCCCTCCCCTCTGAAGCCCTCAGTTTGTTTCTCAGAGTCCATAGTCTCTCATGTTTCATTCCCCCTTCTGATTACCCCCCCTTTCTTTATCCCTTTCTTCCCCTACCGATCTTTCTAGTTCTTATGTTCCATAGATGAGAGAAATCATATGATAGTTGTCTTTCTCTGCTTGACTTATTTCACTTAGCATTATCTCCTCCAGTGCCGTCCATGTTGTAGCAAATGTTGAGAATTCGTTCTTTCTGATAGCTGAGTAATATTCCATTGTATATATGGACCACAACTTCTTAATCCAGTCATCTGTTGAAGTGATCTCGGTTCCTTCCATGATTTAGCTATTGTGGACAATGCTGCTATGAACATTGGGGTGCATATGGCCCTTCTCTTCACTACGTCTGTATCTTTGGGGTAAACACCCAGTAGTGCAATGGCTGGATCATAGGGTAGCTCAATTTTTAACTTTTTAAGGGACCTCCACACTGTTTTCCAGAGTGGCTGTACCAACTTGCATTCCCACCAACAATGTAGGAGGGATCCCCTTTCTCCACATCCTCTCCAACAATTGTTGTTTCTTGCCTTGTCTATTTTTGCCATTCTAACTGGCGTAAGGTGGTATCTCAGTGTGGTTTTGATTTGAATTTCCTTGATGGCTAATGATTTTGAACATTTTTTCATGTGTCTGTTAGCCATTTGTATGTCTTCATTGGAAAAGTGTCTGTTCATATCTTCTGCCCATTTTTTGATTTGTTTATTTGTTTCTCGTGTATTGAGTTTGAGAAGTTCTTTGTAGATCTTGGATACCAGTCCTTTATCTGTAGTGTCATTTGCAAATATCTTCTCCCATTCCGTGGGCTGCCTCTTAGTTTTTCTGACTGTTTCCTTGGATGTGCAGAAACTTTTAATCTTGATGAAGTCCCATAAATTCATTTTATCTTTTGTTTCTCTTGCCTTTGGGGATGTGTCATGAAAAAGGTTGCTTTGGCTGATGTCGTAGAGGTTGCTGCCTATGTTCTCCTCTAGGATTTTGATGGATTCCTGTCTCACATCGAGGTCTTTCATCCATTTGGAGTTTATTTTTGTGTATGGTGTGAGAGAGTGGTCAAGTTTCATTCTTTTGCATGTAGCTGTCCAATTTTCCCAGCACCATTTATTGAAGAGACTGTCTTTTTCCCACCGGATGTTTTTTCCTGCTTTATCAAATATTAGTTGCCCAAAGAGCCGAGGGTCCATTTCTGGGTTCTCTATTCTGTTCCATTGGTCTATGTGTCTGTTTTTGTGCCAGTACCATGCTGTCTTTGTGATCACAGCTTTGTAGTACAGCTCGAAATCCGGCATTGTGATGCCCCCAGCTTTGTTTTTCCTTTTCAACAGTTCCTTGGCGATTCGGGGCCTTTTCTGGTTCCATACAAATTTAAGGACTATTTGTTCCAGTTCCTTGAAAAATGTCCTCGGTATTTTAATCGGGATAGCATTGAAAGTGTAGATTGCTCTGGGTAGCATGGACATTTTAACTATGTTAGTTGTTCCGATCCATGGGCATGGAATATTTTTCCATCTTTTTGTGTCTTCCTCAATGTCTTTCAAGAGTGATTTATAGTTTCTAGAATATAGGTCCTTTACGTCTCTGGTTAAGTTAATTCCAAGGTAACGTATGGTTTTTGGTGCTATTGTGAATGGGGTGGATTCCCTAATTTCTTTTTCTTCAGTCTCATTATTCGTGTATAGAAATGCAACTGATTTCTGAGCATTGATTTTGTATCCTGCCACATTACTGAATTGCTCTATAACTTCTAATAGTTTGGGAGTGGATTCTTTTGGGTTTTCCATATAGAGTATCATGTCATCTGCGAAGAGAGACAGTTTGACTTCTTCTTTGCTGATTTGGATACCTTTTATCCCTTTTTGTTGTCTGATTGCTGTTGCAAGGACTTCTAGTACTATGTTGAATAATAGTGGCGAGAGTGGGCATCCTTGTCGTGTTCCTGATCTTAAGGGAAAGGCTTCCATCTTTTCCCCATTGAGAATAATATTTGCAGTAGGCTTTTCATAGATGGCTTTTATGAGATTGAGAAATGAACCCTCTATCCCTACACTCTGAAGGGCTTTAATCAGGAAAGGATGCTGTATTTTGTCAAATGTATGCATAATTTCTAACTAAAATTTTAGAGATATTGCAGCTCATCTAATATTTGGTAAGAATACATTCTATAAATTATTACTTTTATTATTATATATACCAAGAATTCAACCAAGTAGTTGCACAGTTGTACAAAATGGACAGAGAACAATCTACAGCCAAATATTTATTTCTCTTAATGCAAAAGAATCCCTAAATGTATGTGAAATGTTTATTATTTCACTGTACAAAATTCCAAGTTCACAAATGAATAACAAAAACAAAAATTTGCCTGACTTGTTTTTATAGTATTATCACTAAAGGTAAACATTAAAAGAAAATAAACTTAAATTCTATTATTTTGTTTTTCAGGTAAGTGCCTTAGGAGTTTCTGAGATTTTGTGAACTATAGTAAATAACAATATTATTTTAATATATTATTATCAGTTTTTAATTCATTATTCCAATGAGGGTTCAGAGTATTCATTAACATTACTAATGTTTTAGAAACAAGAACCTGAATAAACCACAAATTTGGCTTAACAAAGGTCTCAAAACAAATATTCTGCTCTATATGTCTATATCTATCTCTACCTACCTGTCTATCAGGGAGGAGTTCTGGGAGGAGACAGACCACACCACAAAAAGCTTTAACAGATATCCAATTACTATCATTGTAGATAAAGACAGAAACAAAAGAGAAAAAACACAAAGGATTCTGAAAGAAGTTGTTATAGAAGAAAGATATGGGAGAAAACATTATTCTGAAGATACTTCTAAAAATGAAATAACAGATGATACAACTACCACTGTAGAAGTAATCTGTTGGAATGAATGAATGGGAAAATCGAATGTGGTTATGCTGGGTGTGTTCTAATAATGGAGTAAAGTAGCAGCAAGTATTCGTGACTTAATCCTTTGGAGAATGAGATTCAGAAGTCAAGAGATGAACTCAGTCTGAAGGTAGGACAAAGGAAATTATCAGTCACAGCAGTAGGGATACAAGATGAGAGTAGGGGAAACAAAAACATCCCTTGATACTTAACAAGTAGACAGCTGCCTACCTTGCCTTTTGTATTCCTGTGTTATAGCTGAACCTCCAATTAATCAAACTTAAGTAAAACCATTAGAAAGAATGACAGGTACAGGGACAAAGAGCCAGGAAATATTGAAAATAATCTGCAAAGCGGGTATCCCATCTTTTTACATTTCATCTGAAACTTTGACATAGTATTGGCATATAGATAGAAATAGGTGGGTGATAAAGGGAAATAGAAAAAGAAAGAAAAACATGACAACAGAAAGCAGTTTCAAAAAAGAAAACCACTTGATCATAGATTAGTGATGTTGAGCATATTTTCATGTGTTTCTTGGCCATTTCTTTGGAGAACATGTGGGAATCCATTGCCCCTGTTCCTTTATTAGAGGTCAGATGTGATAACACCATATGTAAATTTGGCGGTTGCCATTGTTGAGTCATTGGGTTCTCCGACCTTTTTTTTTTTTTTTGGATTGTTTATATGGTGTTGAGTTGTATACATTCTTCGTATAATTGGGGTTTTAACCCCTTACTAGATTTGTAATTTGCAAATATCTTCTCCCATTCAGTACGTTACCTTGTCATTTTGTTGATAGTTTCCTTCACTGTACAGAAGCTTTTTACTTTGGTTTGGTTCCAATAGTTTATTTTTGCTTTTGTTTTCCTAGCCTGAGGAGACATATCGAGAAAAATGTTTCTATAATCAATGTCAAAAAAATTTCTGCCTGTGTTTTCTTCTAGGAGTTTTATGGTTTCAGGTCTCATATTTAGGTCTTTAATCCGTTTTGAGTTTATTTTTGCATATGGTGTAAGAAAGTGGTCTAGCCTCATTATTTTGCATGCAGCTGGTCAGTTTTCCCAGTACCATTTATTAAAGAGACAGTCTTTCCCCCAATGCATATTCTTTCCTCCATTGTCATAGATTAATTGATGATTTAAGTTTATTTCTGAACTCTTTATCCTCTTCTATTGATCACTGTTTCTATTTCTGTGCCAGTATCATACTGCTTTGATTTCTATGGTTTCGTAGTATATCTTGAAATCTAGGATTATGAAACCTCCAGTTTTGTTCTTCGTTCACAAGATTGTTTTGGCTGTTTGAGTTCTTTTGTGGTTTTATACAAATTTTAAGGTTATTTGTTTTAGTTCTGTGAAAGATGTTGCAGGTATTTTGATAGGGATTTCATTAAATCTGTAGATTGCTTTGGAAATTTTAACAATCTTAATTCTTCCAATCCATGAACAAGGAATATCTTTCCATCTGTTTATGTCATCATCAATATCTTTCATCACCATTTTACAGTTTTCAGAGCACTGGTCTTTCACTGTTTTGGTTAAGTTCATTCTGAGATATTTTATTCATTTTGGTGTAAGTATAAAAGGAATTATTTTCTTAATTTCTCTTCTTGCTACTCCATTAATATTGTATAGAAATGCAACTGATTTCTGTGTATTAATTTTGTATCCTGCAACTTTACTGAGTTCATTTATTACTTTAAATAGGTTTTTAGTGGAGTCTTCAGGGTTTTCTATGTATAGTATTATGTTATCTGCAAATAATGACAGTTTAACTTCTTCCTTACCAGTATGGATGCCTTTTATGTCTTCTTCTCTGATTGCTGTGGTGAGGAATTCCAATACTATGTTGAATAAAAAATGGCCAAAGTGGATATTCCTGTTTTGTTCCTTATCTTAGAGGAAAAGCTCTGAGTTTTTCATCATTGTGTATGTTAGCTGTGGGTTTTTTATATATGGACTTTATTATGTTAAGATATGTTTCCTCTAAACACACTTTGTTGAGAGTTTTATCATGAATGAATGTTGAATTTTTTCAAATGCTTTTTCTGCATCTGTTGAGATGATCGTGTGATTTTGATCTTCCATTTTGTTCATGTGATGTATCATGTTGATTGATTTGTGAATATTGAACCATCCTTGCATCCCTGGAATAAATCCCACTTGACTGTGGTGAAATATCCTTTTAATGTATTGTTGAATGTGGTTTATTAATATTATGTTGAGGATTTTTGCATCAATACTCATCAGACATAATGGCCTATAATTTTCTTTTTTTGTGGTGTCTTTTTCTGGTTTTGGTATCAAGGTAATACTGGCCTTGTAAAATGTATTTGGAACCTTTCTTTCCTCTTCTATTTTTGGAATAGTTTGGGAAAAATAGATATTAATTTTTCTTTCAATGTTTGGTAGAATTTGTGAATCTATCTGGTTCTGGACTTTTCTGTTGGGAGTTTTTTGACTACCAGTTCAATTTTGTTATTACTGATTGTTAGATTTCCCATTTTTTCCTGATTCAGTTTTGGAAAATTAAGCAGGAAATAAAATCATTGTTTCAGCATTAAAAACTGCAAAAGATAATGCTGATATAAGTCCCAATAATAGTAAATAATGCTTTACTTGATCTTACTCTGAAGAGTGATTAAACAATGGCAACTGTCAGCTTTACATACAATGTATCACATCTTATGTCTAATAAAGGAACAGGGGTAATAGATTCCCAAGTGTTTTTCAATATGAAGGTATTAGCTCTCATCTGGTGCAGTAAAACTATGTGAAAAGCTATGTGTGTGAGCCCATCTTTCTTTGATTTGATGTATGAAAGTGTCAGAAGCAATACTGTGCTCTGTTGCAAATCATTGCAAAAGTGTTTGTGGAAATATTTGATAAATGGAGATATGCACTGTCATTATTTGAATTAAAGGGCTTTGGTCCTATATGGATTATTTATTGCTTTATTTACATTCGTTTCAAAGGTACTCTTTTAAAATTCAGACAGCCAGGATAGCACTGTATAATTTACAAATTGGGTGTGACATAAACTATCATACAAACCAGACATGTTTGTAACAAACTCATTTGACTTGAAGTGCTTGAATCCAAGTGCATTCACGAATGTGGCAACCTCAGCTATCCAGAGGGCTCCTAGGAATGTAGAAGTCAGTACTGAGGTCAGGAGTCCGTGTGCTGAGACAAGGATCTCAGACACTGTTTCAGAGCCTAGTACACTTCTGAGCAAATTTTTTGCAAGTTTGATAAGGCAGTTTCCTAGCTCACAGAAGCTTATAAATAGTAAATACAAAAGATGGATTGGGAAGAACTCAGTAGCTGCTGGTGGCAGACAGATCAAAGCCGGGTGGGGGAGATGTAGGATGATTAATGAGACAGTCTTGCTCTTTAGAAGCTCACCACCTAGATAAGGATAGCTTGACTGTGAATGAAAGAGAGTAATTATAAAAATCAAAACAAACAAAAAAGGTCATTCTGTGGAAAGGCAAAGGGATTAATATTTTCAACATGTTTCAAAGAGTTTACTTGCCCTTGAGGCCTTTGCTCTTTTGCTGTTCATTATAACATTTGATCATTTTAATGATACCCACCTCATTAAGATAAGTCTAACTTATATTCATCCACAGTATTTAGGTAGATAAGGGATACATATTATACTTGGGAAATCTATAAAGGCTGGTTTTTTTGTTTTTTTAAATAACGATTGGCCCTTAAAAATTAAGCTTAAATCAGCAAGAAAATTACCTCATACACAGGCCTATTCTCCAACAATGTTCATTAGGAGTCTTCATGGCTATTTAAAACGATTTTGGTACCTCCAAAAATATAGGAAAAGGTAATGGGCATTCTTATGAATCTAATACTGCACTTTTAGTTATTTCAGTGATGATCTCATGGAAGACAAACAAGAAAGACTGTTATGACTTGCAGTTATGGGAACACAATCCTTAAGATTTAGCAAGCAGATTTAATTAGCTCATATGTAGGGTAGCCAACCCTGCATCGTTGAACTCAACAAAAATAGTTAACTTTTATCTGTTTGGTCATTGTAGATTATAAGGTACTCTTGAGTCTCCTAATTGTTGTGGTAGTGAAGAAAAGCAGATAATGTTACTATTAGTAATCACTTTAGGCTTTTAAATTATTTAGATTTAAGCTTCTTAACCTTTAGGATACACCTGAAAATGAGCAAGGGCACAGTCGCAGAAGTGCCAGAGTTCTGTTTTGAGTTAAAGTTTTGTGAAAAGTTTAAAATACGAGCACAGAAATTAGGGAGCACATTCAAGCAAGTATATCCTTCATCTGCTGATAATATAATTTTCACATGGCAAATATTTTAAAACATTGAATTAGTTAAATTGAGGTCCAGTCTTTGTAGCACTTTTGTGTATGTGTCCACAGGTCACCAGTCTAATTTAAAATTACAGATCATGAAAAAAATTAAATATAGATGTGCTTTATGTTTACTAAAATAGTTCTATATGCAGGGTCTCCTTTTGTCCTCACAACTCTAGAATAAAGGTATCGTTATTATAACTATTTTGTATTAGGAAGAGAAAGAGAAGAAATAATTCTCAGATGAGGAATACTGATAAGTATTACCTTTTATTTGGCCTTACTATGCTTTTCATACATTAATTTAATTCTTAAAATCACTCCATCACATGAACAGATCATTAGAATAATTATTTAACAGGTTTGATTTTTAATAAATGATTTTTGCCCAAGGTCACAGTTAGTAAATGATGAAGCCAGGGTTTGAAGGCAAGCCTATCTGGTACTGCAACTGTCTTAATTTTGTATTTATATTACCAAATTTTGTCCTAGGTTATCATCTCTATTTTGTAAATTAGTAAATTGGTATTCAAAACATGTCAGTGAATTGATCTTTGGCTTAAAACCCAGACTTCTGATTTTAAATGCTCTATCTATATACTGTTGGCTTTCTACCTTGAGCCTAATTAAAATGTATTTGTGATTTTTTTTTTTTTTTACTTTCTTTACGGATCACAACTATACTTATTTTTCTTGCAATGTGTCATCAAATATATATGCAAACTGCATGACCTTTATGAAATAACTATTCAGTATATCAAGTTTTAACTGGAGCATGTCACTACTTGATTAGGAAGAGTGAGGGTAGGTTAATTTTTAATATAAACATGTACAGAAATATCACAAGAGTGATTTTCATATAATTTCAAATTTCTCACTTATAATCTACAGACATCCTAAGGGCACATATTAGTAAAATAATTCACTGACCATACAATCTGTATGATAATGAATGCCCTTTTTCCTACCTATGTTCTTTATGTAGCAAAAAAGAAAACAGGAAATAAGCACTCCATGTCACTCAGCATCTAATTTCTTCTATAAACTGTAACTAATTCTAAGGTTGGCTGTGCTAGCATATTTACATATTTTGGTAAGGGTCAGGGCCTGGTTGAATTGCAAGTGAATCACAGATGGCATGGCAACCAATCATTCTTTGAAAAAGAATGTGTCTTTTTAGTTGTTGGTTTTTTTTTTTTTTCTTTGTGGGGTTTTTTGTTTGTATGATTGTAGCATGCATATGTGCTTTACATACATCGAGTCAATGCATGATGTTTATAAGTAATTATGAGATTTCTGGTATGGTTAGTTTTTCTTCTCTCTCTCGATATGAAAAAAATATGAACACAATTGTTTGAGATTTTTTCTTGTCTCTTTGGATAAAAAATTCTTTTATTCTTTGATAGACTTAGTTCCAAAAGCATTATTTTTCTGAATTATAAATTTCTAAAAGAGCCTTGTATAGGTCACATAAACAAGGACATAATAGCAATGCCTCCTCAAGATCTGCTGATGCTCACCTGCAGTTCTGCCTGGAGTTTTCTACCTACGCACATTCTGCACTACTGTATATGGCCTAAAATACTCAGCCCAAAAGACACAGAAATTTAGGATGTTTAGATTTTCTCCGTTTTGTAAATATTAATGTGTTTCTGCTTTGTGTGTGCTTTGTTGCCCAACATCAGTGAGATGAGGACAAAGAGGCTTTTATTGGTGCCTTAAGTAAATAACCACGGACCTAATCGTATAATAACTTACCCAAGAAAATAAAAGCTTACTCTTAGCTCCTTCTGCAAAAAGCACAAAGCAAGCAGAATATTTCAGGAGATTTTGAAGGTAAAACTCAGGAAAATATTGCTGAGATGAAAGTAATATAGAATAATCTGTATTTTAGGAAGAGAATTCTAGCAACAGATGAAAACCGATAGGGAAAGGTTACAGTGATGATAGCAGCAAGCACAGTTCACTTCTTTTCAAAATATAGTCTGAAAAACAGCTTTGGCAGTGGAAATAAAAAGGTAAGCATGAGAAAAAACAATTTCTGATGTGGGAATATTTGGTGATTTCATGAATCAGAAAGGTGGAGAATAGCAGATGATTATCAAAGTTCATAGTCAGGTTTTCAACATTTTCAACAGTTGTTGCTGGAGTAGAAATACAATGTAATTGCAATGTTTGAAGTTTAAGTGCTGTTATTGTGGTTATTATAGTTGTTTAGGTTCCATTTAGTTGGGGAGAATATTGTCACTGGTCTTGAATACTAATTTTGAACGAAAGTTCTGTATGTTCTCTTCATCCTGATTTCTGAGGACTCGTCTCATAATTTTTTCTAACTGAACCTCTTTTTGCTTCCTGAAACAAACAAAAACATTTAAATTATTCTCTTAAATTTCCCTTGAGTAAAAAAGAATTATCTTACTGCTGGATCGGGATACCTCCATGCTTAAGCTCTGAGTGTACCTGGAATCCTGATACTGACTGGATAGATTTTTTCTCTTTTTTTTTTTCTTTAAAGATTTTATTTATTTATTTGACAGAGATAGAGACAGCCAGCGAGAGAGGGAACACAAGCAGGGGGAGTGAGAGAGGAAGAAGCAGGCTCATAGTGGAGGAGCCTGATGTGGGGCTCGATCCCAGAACGCCAGGATCACGCCCTGAGCAGAAGGCAGACGCTTAACCGCTGTGCCACCCAGGCGCCCCTGACTGGATAGATTTTTGGTGAAAGAATGGGCTACCTAGTAATCTAAAATATACTACTTAATCTTTGAAATGCCTCTGGTGACACCGCGGGCCAGCTTGTTTATTGATTTATTATTGCTGACACAAAAGTTTAACTAGCCTGTCCTACCGATATGACCCATAGACTGTGAAAGACCACAGTGGAAGTATTGACTAACTTTCCTGCAATCAAGATTCCTGTGATAAACTGAATAATATCACCTCAAGATATCCACATCCTAATCCCTGAACACTGGTAGTGTTACTTTATGTGGCAAAAAAAGAAAAAAAGGAAAAAAAAAGATTTGGATATGTGACTATGCTAAGTATCTTGGGATGGGGACATTATCTTGGACTACCCAAACGAGTCCTAAGTACCATCACATATATCCTTATAAGATGAAGGTAGAGGAAGATTTGACACTCACAATAGAGGAGAAGGCAATGTTACCATGAAGGCTAAGATTGGAGTGCCACAGCCACTGCGGGCAGCCCATTCACCCATTAGTAGCCAAGGAATGGCAGCCATCAGAAGCTGGAAGAGGCAAGGAACAGATTGTCTCTTAGAGCTTCCACAGAGAACACAGCCCTTGCTGAAAACCTGACTTTGACCCAGCGATGACAATTTCATAATTTTGACTTCTGAAGCTGTAGGAGATCACACATTTTGTTTCAAGCCAGCAGGTCGGTAGTAACTTGTTAGAGCAGCTACATGAAGCTAATACAGCTCCTCACACACACATGGGTGGTTTGTGGCCTGGAGACAAAGTGCCTTGTATGAGTGAGAAGTGTTCCAGGGGAGTCAAGCTTCGAGTCTGTTGGTTCCTGTCACTTGCCTGTGCTTTCCTTCTATTCTCTACAGTATCATTTGCCTTTATTAAAACCTTATGCGGACGTTCAGGAGCCCTGTCGATGATCTCATCTGTGTCATCTTTGCAGTTCACATTATGAAGGATTTTGTAACTCTTCCTGACTCAATAATTTAAGAAATGGCTGAGGCTTGTGGGAGGAAGAAAGGGAAGGACAATGGGAATGAGAAACCAGGATGGCCAGGATGACTTCAGGGTAGTCCCTGGGGGCAAGCTGTGCAAACACTGAAAGCATATGGATGCCACTTACTGTTGGTAGATCCCGTGTCTGGGGAATGTTTAAATCAACCACATTCTAACAGACAGGAAGTCTCAGCTGTTTTTGTCTCTTTTAACAAAAATGAAAGTAACTGAGAGGTAGTCCCAGAATGCTAGAACCGTAGAGTTACCATGGGTGATTCAGTTTGTATTTGGAAGGGTATATTCATTTTCAAAGGGAGTTGGTAAACGTTTGTTTTGATAAACATGATTCCTGTGAGACTCATAGTAAATAAAATAATTACACAGGTCATAGGAGAACAGATTCAGTTGATTTTTGAAACATGGAATCTTTATTGGTAACTCCTTTCTGTACCCCTGTTGAAATGGATTTTTGCACAGGAGAAACAAAGAAGCTCTTTCCCTATGTTAATATTGTCAAATGTATGTTCAGACTTGCTCAGGAACCTTACTTCGCTTCAGCTTTTGCAGAGGTATAGATAGAAGGAGTAAATTCCAACCTGCTAAGCTAGAAAAAAGTAGAAGTATGTAACACATACCTAAAACAACAACAACAACAGCAACAAAACCTACCCAACTCTGCCCTTAGATATTTAAATAAAAAATATTCCTTATAAGGCTACTGAAATCTTGTGACTGCAACCAATTTAGAACTACTTTTATAACAGTATGGAACTTTCTTCTAATCCATGTCTCCTCCCCGCCCCCCCCCAGAAGTGATGGTTGATGTTATGTTAAAATTGGTACCAGCTCCTTCTGTGACTTTATTTGTTTTGGTATTAGTTGTAAACTTTAGTCACCATTAGTCACCTTGGCATAAACCTTTCAGTTGTTCTTGTTACCCAGAATTCCATAATTTAGATGCATTAAGAAATTAAAGTAATCCTTTCAATATAGGTTTATGTATCAAAATAATTCACAGATCAATTGTTTGGCACTCAAAACATATTTTCCTAATGAAAAACTTTATTGTAAATGATAGTTACATTCCCAAGCCTATTTAATCCATAATCCAGCAATTCCAGGCGTGTTAAATAAAATGCAAAAAAAATGTGATATCACTTTTTAAGTATCATAAAATGTATGTAAATATAGAATATATTAAAATAATTGAGGAAACATTTTTCTGACATTTTCTTTTCTTAACAGCTTTATTGAAGTGTAATTGATATACAAAACCTGCCCGTAGTTAATATGTACAGCTTCATGGCTGTATGCATATACATACACAATGAAGCAATCACTCTAGCCAATGTAATAAACATCCATCGCCACCCAAAGTTGCCTTGTGTGTATGTATGTTGTAAGGACACTTAACATGAGATCTAACCTCTTAACAATTTTTAAGGCCACAATAGTTGTTGCCTCTACACCCTATGCTATACAGCATATCTCTAGAACTAATTCATTTTGCATAACTGATACTTTGTACCAATTGACTTTTCATTGTGTATGAGGACAAATCGTGTCAAAATGCCCTGGGGGGGGGGGAAGATTTGGATTATTCAGAAAAAAGGAAAAAATAAAATGGGTAAAAAATGTACAGATAGTTGATTAAGAATATCATGGAAAGGGAGATACAGTGACTCTACTGAAGTTCTAAGGGATTAGTGTAAGAGATCAGGGGGTCTGGACGTTTTGCCAACTCCTCAACTGTAAAAGAACAACTAAAGAGTCATTTAATTTACGCTAGCCTTACAGGCTTTACAACCCTGATTATAATGAAGATAAATCCATAATCCCTTAAGAGCTGGTTCCAATTAAAATATTGTTTAGTAAAAGAGAAGATTATGACTCTGAGTGATGGCAGGACCAGGGTCTCTTGACACTACCCCCCATCAAAGCCCCCAAGGTAGTTTGCACTGGTGAAGGTAAAATGATTAGAGGATTTGTTGAATCCTGATATGTGAAATATGGTTCTATCTAAGCTTGCTAAAATGAAACTTAAAAGCAGTGTTTCAATTAGCAGGATTTGGTAAAAACAATTATAGAAGGCTTGCCCATGAAAGCATGGCTCAAATTAGCAAATTATAATGAAAGCATTGTGTGGTCGTACCCCTACCTGAATGTTTTTTTGGAATGAATGTGATGCCTGCCTAGGGAATTCTTCATATTTGAAATTGATCCAGGAAAAAATGTAATGCAAATTTACTTTTTGGTTTTAATTGTGCATGCTTGATGGAAATCTCCAGAATTACCTAAGCCCACTCAAGTCATTTATTTATAACAACATCAGCTATCCGAGGGCACCAGAAAATGTTAGTTTTAATTAAGAATCTATAATATACAAGTATATTAGTACACATAAATCCCTTTTTATCATCCCGTATGATCTGAAAAAAATAACTGAAAGATCCTAGAGGCAAATTATGGATTGATAGTCTTAATAAAGTAATTCCTATGTTTCCTCAATAGCATTGGCCATGCCTGATTGGTATTAACAACTCAAACTGTGGGATATGTTACATTAATTTTCTCTAATCGTTTTGGCTAATGTTGTCTTTTCAACTTCTATTTTGAAAGAAAGGTTTCGCTAGTTGGGTCGGTTTGTATTTATGGATGGACTTCAGTACGCTTCAGTACAGTTTTGCTCTCCCACAAGAATATTTAAATTATCTTGCTTACTACTGCAACTTGGTAAGAAGAGATTGAGATTTGATTGAGTTGGAAAATATTTTTATTTATTCTATTGATGATATAATGTTGATACCTGAGTCTAAAGACAAAGTTAAACCTGAAGGCAAGTATTCAATAGTCATAAGACTATGCAGGATGTGTGAACAAACCAAATAAAGTACAGGCCAGAGAAAATGGAGAAATTCTTATGCACAGCCTAGGCAAAAGCTACAAGAGACAAAGAGCTGTCCCTCAGACACCAAGAATAAGTTATTGTTCTTGCCAGTTCGAAAAGCAAAGCAAGATTAGAGATTAACTAAATCATTTGGTTTTTGGAGAAATCACAGACCACATCTGGTAATTTTATTAACCTCTATTTGCAAACTTACCAGAGACTAAAAACTGAATTTTCACGCAGCACAAAAGAACAGAAGACTTTCAGAGTTCCAAAGAGCTGTAGCGCAATGGAGCTTTCTGGGTCCTTCTGATTCCCCACTTTCAAATGATACTGAAGTGCCTCTACAGCATTATCATGCTAGCTGGAACCCTTAGGAAAAGCCCAAGACAGACAACCAATCGCTTTTGAGATCCTGAAAGTTACTTAACACAGCTTCAAGATAACGCAGCTTTTGAAAGACAGTTTTTGGTCTACTACTGAATATTAGTTGCAACTGGTTCTAATAAGAAAGCCATAAGATTATTTTGAGACCTGAAATGTCCATTGTTTCTTCATTTATGTCGGGCCAACATTCCAACAGAGAAGGATATACGATAGAAGAGGTTCCTTATTAAATGAAATGACATATTCGAGAATATATGGTAAGGGACCACTGCAAGTGTCCATTGCACACATGAATAGATGACTGCTCTGCCATTGAGCCCTGCAACTAATCTCCTTCAAGAGGTTTCTAACCCCATAGCTGAATGGGCCAATCCCTATAATTCCTTATTAGATGATGCCAAATATTATCAAGGTTTAAGGACAGCAGCTCAAGAATAGACTGCAGGCACTCAGCCTGGAAAACAGCTGCATTACAATCCACTCGTTGTTGTCTTGTGACAACTAAAAGGATAGATCTGCTGAATGAGTAGAATTAACATTGGTATGTTTGTGGCATCAAATAAACAAGATAGTGACAATGTTAACTTGGTATGGCATTTTATCATTTCTTGAGCAGTAGCCAATGGATGGACTGGCAATAAGGTCTGAACATTAGGCTTTGGTGGACTGGAAGATAAGAGGAACCCCAGATGGGGTGCTGTGTTATGGAAGTTCTTATAAACTTGGAAAGAAAAATAAAAATGTGCCAGGACGAGAATAAACCTTATTCCAGGATGTCGTCCTTATTCCCAAGATAGAATGTTGTTGTTTTAGCTGGATTCTGAGGTCTCAAAGAAGTATTAATAGAATCTTTACACCCTAGCTGGACTAGATCCCTACATCCTCAAAGACTCTTTGACCTTTCCTGTCTTGGATCTGTTCTCAAGACTCTATCAATCATTTTCTGTAAGCATCATATAGATTTCTCCTGTATACACAGAACTTAGCCCTCAGTCAAGTACTACTACTCTCAAAAAGATGATTTCAGTATTTTTCATAGCTTTTCCATGTAGACAACATCACCAGGTCTGTATCCTACCCTAGAGCAAAAATCTCCTTAAATTGGGTTTAACTTTCCAATGATATTCTCTCTAGTCCTGGTATTAAGATTTTCTAAGGGTGATATTGCTTCTCACATGCTTGATTTATTGTTCATTTTTTCCCTCCACAGAGCTCACAAGTCTCTCTCCTAATTTTCGACTTCTAACCATTGTTTTCACCTCTAAGACACAGTACATCCTTATAGTTACCCATTCTTAATAAATTTACATTTGTAAAAGTGTAAACGTAATATATTCTTGGATTAAAATCATGCAGGAGAGGGGCGCCTGGGTGGCACAGCAGTTAAGCGTCTGCCTTCAGCTCAGGGCGTGATCCCAGCGTTATGGGATCGAGCCCCACATCAGGCTCCTCCGCCATGAGCCTGCTTCTTCCTCTCCCACTCCCCCGCTTGTGTTCCCTCTCTCGCTGGCTGTCTCTATCTCTGTCAAATAAATAAATAAAATCTTTAAAAAATAAATAAATAAAATAAAATCATGCAGGAGAGCATACCATATTTATAGTCTAGGGCTAATTTGGCAATTACTAGTTCATCAAAAAAGTTACCATATTAGCATTTTGTTCTAGACAAAGCTCTAAAAATGAAGTGTTCATTTAGTCTGGGGAAAATAATTGTATATGTAATAATATATAGGTACATATAATATATTGGATATATAATCATATATATGTGTGTATATATATATAATATGTCATCTGAATTTTATAGAAAATTTGTTTTTAGCATATGTGTCTAGTTGTCTAGACGGCTTATATCTACATATTTAGTAGTATTCTAAGGATCCTAATCTTCATGACGGCTTATATCTACATATTTAGTAGTATTCTAAGGATCCTAATCTTTGTTTAAGTGTTTTTTTGAGGAAATAATATGTATTTGTCCCTAAAAATTTTCCCTTTTCTTTCTTCCTCTGTATGCTGGTGGGAGATTTTATGCTCATTGTCACAAGAGAGGAATGTTAGGACTGAACAAAAGAAAGTGCTTGTAGATGTCTTTGCATTTAGTTTTGAAAGCTTAAACTCTTAGGAGAAGAGAAGTTTCAGGTACATAATGAACATGTTGAAGAAACAAAAAAGTAGAAATATATATATATGTATATATGTATATATATATGTATATATATGTATATATATAAAATATGTGTGTGTGTGTGTATATATACACACACATGCACACACACAGCAGAATGTATTTCCTTAAAGTCAAGGGAAGGGCCAAGAAGAGAGACCTATGCAGGGTGCTGTGCAGGTAGTAAAACCACTCTGAAAGATAGCTTCACAAAACGTCTCAGCAGTCAGGAATTCAAGAACGCACTGAGATCTACATGCATCATAACTGTGTAGGAGCCTCAAGAGAGCTACCTGACCACTCTGGATTGAAGATCTGGAAATTCAGCAGTAACCTGTGTGAACTGATGAAAGAAAAACACATAACGTCTCTCACCCCCAACTAAGCCTTGACAAGGCTTGAGACTGAAATAGAATCAATTCACAGGAAGTTGTTTTTCTTGTCAGGAATTAAAAATAGTTATTGAAAGTAATATTTCTTTCACAATAACAAATGTTCTATTTCTTAAATAATGAGATACGGAGAAAACTTCCTACCTTTTAGAGTTACTGGCTGTTCTTGCAGAATTTTTCCCATTTAAAGAGAATCAGTAGGAAAGAAGTCAGGCAAATTATCACTTCCTTTACAAAAAGGAAAGAAAGAAAGAGAAGAAAGGGAGGGAGGGAGGGAGGAGAAAGAAAGAAAGAAGAAAGAAAGAAAGAAAGAAAGAAAGAAAGAAAGAAAGAAAGAAAGAAAGAAAGAAAGAATCTTTACTAGTTCTGATACACATTTGACCATTTGAAGATGTTTCTTTTGATAATTCAATGAGAGCATTTGGTATTTCAAGAATAATTTTTGTCATGTAGTCAAGTTTTCGTCCTCAAGAGGGCACTTTAATATAAGCTAAGTCTTCTCCCAGAAGTGTTTTCAATACTCTGTGGGCAGAATGCTTAATTTCACTGAGCATCTGTCTTTCAATATGACATTTTCCATATGCATTGTCTGTACTCTTCTTAGTGTGCCATTAAAAACTAAATAGAGTTGTCATTGTGTAAAATGTAGGATTTTATTCAAGATAGGTAAATTCACTTTTTCCCTTTTTCCTTTTACCTGTTTCCCTACGGAGATGGGCTTTGTCAGATCAATAAGAAACCAATGGGTATTTTTGTTCTGTGAATGCTAGGTAAAATTTAACACATGAGACTTGGTTGAGTCTATGGGATTATTTTTCACATTGTTTTCTAGTTTTCACATGCATTTAATCAACTATGTGTTTTTGTTAAGAACTCAATCATGTTATAAATTCCCTGCAGAGGAAGCTTCTTTCCATTTTGAACAATGAAGGTGTTGGGAGAAGTTCCAGAATACTGTCAGAGTGGAAAAATAATTTTCCCTCTACCCTCCTAGGTTCTTGTCTGAGACCTCTGTAATAAAAGATTAATAGAAAAACAAACAGAAAATTAATAACATATGTATCTCCAGTATACATGAGAGAATACCCAGAAAAACTGTTAATACCCCAAAAAGTCCTAGGCCACCACCTTAAATACCATCTGCTGCTAAAACAAAAGAAGGTGTTGAGGAGTGGGAGCCAGTTATGGGTGGTTACCAGGAAAAGCATGGTAGTCAAGGGTAAGGTTTTTATGCAGATTTAAGTTTTTGCCTTCCCCAGGGATTAGAGTTTCGAGATTTAGTCATCCTTCTCCTGGTACAGAGGGGGAGACCCCTTTAGAAATGGAGATTTTCCTTTTAAAGATAAATAGTCTTACAAAAGAGTGACTTTCACTTACTTTTTTTGTGTCTGCTTTTTCTTAAAAATAATCAACTTAAAATAATCCTCATGCCAAAGAGACATATTTTGAGATGGCAGATTCTGCTCTCTTCAGTAATCAGTGCCAAGTGAGTGGTAAATGTTGAAGTGTAAGACAGCAATAGGCCAGCCTTAGACTGAGAAACGTTAAAGAAGACCAGGGATGGAAAAGAATAAAGATGCCTCAAATTATTTGAAATGGACTTTCTTAATAAAATATCAAGTTTTATATTTAAATTTCATTATTGTTAAAAATGATACCTGTATTTACTTACTTGGAGTATTGACAAATACATATTGAAGGATAAAACATAATTAAAATTTTGAGGGCTTTGATGTATTTTAATATTTAAATTTGCCATGTTTCAAATATTAACTATCATTTCCATGATTAACCATCAATGTTAAATATAACTTTGTCTAAAAGTTTTTTCCTATGTTTTGACAACTAATTTTAGTATCAGAATGTTTTTATCACTCTTAAAATTAGGTTCTATGCGGGGGATGGGGTGACCGGGTGATGAGTATTAAGGCAGGCACGTGTTGGGATGAGCACTGGGTGTTATATGCAACTAATGAATCGTTGAATGCTCCAACAAAAACTTATGATGTCCTATATGTTGGCTAACTGAACATAATGAAAAATTTTTAAAAATAAAAAATAAAATGAGGTTCTATGTAGGTTTAATTGAGTTATGTTAGCTATTAAAAGAAAGTAATCAGCTTATAAATCTTATAGAAAACAAAACTATGAAAACACCAATAAAATTTTGAAAATTATATTTGCAGTGGACTATTTTGCTTATCTCAAGACTACATTACTAGAAAAATTATGAGGAAATACTTCCCATTGGCTAAAATTTTTCTCACAGGATCCATATCCAAATTTATGCTGTATTTCTTGAATATAATTTTAATATAGCTACTGTGCTATGTCAGGTTACTTAATTTTGTATCCTAGTGTCCTTCTTTATAAAGTAAGCATTCCAACTCAAAAACTTTCTACTCAAAATTTCAACTACAGGTGTCAATATACTTGTAAGGATTAAAGTTCAAATTTGGTATGAGTTTCTTGGCAACTAGAAAAAAAGGAGAAAGAAAACACTGCTGTGAGTTGTATGTTGTCCCTGGTGATCAAATTACATAAAAATAGCATGTACTTTGAAATTATGGTTGGAATTCTGTTCTGGGGCCCAGGAGAGGTCAGAGGTTACTAAAGAAACCCACAGTAATGTGCAGATTCTGGGTGGATACATTCGATCCGCAGGGAGCAGTAACTGCATAGAACTGGCACAGAGATCCAAGACTAGTCAATACCATTTCCTGGCATAAGACATGTTCCAATTTTAAAAAAGTCTCTAAATACTAGAAATATCCATAAACAAAATGTTTGTTAATATGTGTCATGTCCTAGTTATCTTCCTTGAAAATACGGCTACAAAACTACAAAAAAGGATATGTCTATGATGGGGCTAGCAGTCTTCAATGGAGAAGTATGAGAAAGAAAAAAAAATCATGGCACTCATGCACAGGAAACGTGAAAATCCAAAGCAAATAAAATATGTAAACATAAACATTACAACTAATTACACTTGACCCAGTAGTTTTGTTCAACAAGTATATAACCCCTAAATTAATTGTATTGCACATTAAAAACTCATACTGTGGCCCCTTAATCCATTGCTCCATTTGAGATCACCCATTCTTAATAGCTTTGAGGGCTCAAATTATGTCAAGCCAGTAAATCTCCAGGAAATATTCGTTTCTCACAGAAATTAATTAGGCCTTGAGGATCACGACACTGCAGATTTTAGTAATTGAACTTACACCAGCGGGGTTGTCCAGAGTGGCTTCTCTTCCAAATAATTTTGTTTTTATCTTAAAGCTATTGTGAGCATTAGTAGATATTAGTTAAGATGTAATTTCCATAAAACTAATTAAATTGAGAGTTTAAAAATGCATAAATATGATGTGATAAAATATGCCTTTATAGAATAGTGTCTCAGGGACAGTAACGAATAATAAAGGAACTTTACTTTCCTTCTTTTTCAAGTTGAGCTAAACTCTTGAAGCCCCAGTTAATTGGTGTCAAGATATCAAACAATAGGAAGAACTGATAAGCATTCAGTGAACTCTCTTTCCTCAAGAACTTATGTTAGATAAATGATAAGTGAACTTTAAAGCATTAGGTTTTCTGTCTCCTCTTAACCTTTACATCACTTACATCCATTTAAAAGGAAGCTTCACAAACCAAGCAGAGATCCAAAGAAAGATTAGAAAATGAGAATTGGTCTGCTACTATTTGCCTGGTGGAATGTTTCAATGGTCTAAAACTGGCCAAATAAATTAATAATACAGACCTTTGTCACCTTTCTTCCCAGAGCTAAAGGTAAACAAGTGACAGAAGCTTACTATTTTTCATGGTACCCATAGGTTCACTTCAGAAAAAGTAAGGTGTTCTATAAATACATGCATAAACAATACATACCTGTATATGTTAAATAGGGGGGTAAACAGAAGGGGGAATGAAGCATGAGAGACTATGGACTCTGGGAAACAAACTGAGGGCTTCAGAGGGGAGGGGGGTGGGGGAGTGGGATAGGCTGGTGATGGGTAGTAAGGAGGGCACGTATTGCATGGTGCACTGGGTGTTATACGCAACTAATGAATCATCGAACTTTACATCAGAAACCAGGGGTGTACTGTATGGTGACTAACATAATATAATAAAAAATATAAAAAAATAATCATGAAAAAAATAATTACATGACAGTGATATTTTCCCCCATGACTCTAAATAATATCGGTACTTGCTCATTATATTCTCTTGAGGAAATATTTCTGAAATACATCCATATTAACATTGTGAATTTGTGGTACTGTGATTTGATATATAAAAGCCATAAGAGCCGCTACTAGGGCTATTCATGGGGCAGAAAGATTAAAATGATGTCTGAATAATCCGTTGCATAGTCAGCATAGAAAGGATTACTGGAATTTGCTCCAGAGATTGAAAATAAATTTCTTGGTGATATTTAAATGAATAATAATATGTAATGGAGGAGTATTGCTATCTCATTAAGTCATCTTGTACAAAACAATGCTTGCACTTGCGTAAAGTAAAGAGATCTGGAAAATATCAAGATGCAAAGAGGGTAGCTTCAGGGCTGGAACACACCTTAGAGTTTCCAGAGAAAGAATATGTGAAGAGAAAGAGAAGTAGAGGCATGTGCTGAGATATGCATACATTCTTTAAAATCAGGATTAAATGTGAGTTTTTCAGGAAAATTGACAAAGGGAGAGGGACACTCTCTAGTGAACATGCGTATACTAGTCACCACGAGGAAAGACACTTGCGAGACTGAGCTGGTATAACCATAAACCTTTTAAGACCATCAAATCCCCCCCCCTTTAATTAGTTTTTGTCTAGAAGCATTAAACTTTATCAGATCTCCTCTGAGAAATGAGACAATCTTTGGAGAAAAATACTCTGATAACAACTTGGAACTTAGGCTACAACATGAAGGAGCCCAGATGTGAGCCCAACTAAGGGAGGGAGAACCTAAGATTATAAAATGCGAAAGCTGAAAGCAGAGAGATGGAGCATTTCTAGAGTCCCCATGTCTTCCTCATGACCATCCACACGCTTCAGTGTGGAATGTGTGCACACTTCACACCCACACACGAGATACCGTATCTTCAGTGAAGGTACCAAGGCCTCACAATATGGGAAGTGTGTGTGGAAATGGTAAGCAAGTAGCACTTACTGCACTAGCCTAGCTGGGATAAAGGCAAGGCTCACATACTGAAGAAAGCAAAAAAGCATGCGGAAGTCAGTGAAGGAAAGGGAAAAAGAGGACTCGTAACAGTCACGAGCTTTGAATTTGGTGGTTAAGCCAAGGTTAATGAGATCAGTGCGAGGAGAAGGTGATCTAGCTGATAACTGGCTTTCATAAATCTATCAATGGCTATGTTTAGAAACACAATAGTTCTTACCATATTGGTTGGATGGGTACCATTTTCAAAACAAACTCTTGATGAACTGATAGAGTGATTTTTGAAGCTACAAATTTTAAGGACAAGTCCTTGTCCTTGGCTTAAGTGTAGCAAGTGCTACTTGCTTACCATTTCTGCAAGTCCTCTGGCCTCTGGTCAGGCACAGGTTTCACTCCGTAACATGTCTAAATATTTTCTTCTTCTACTGCCTAAAATTTAAATAAATGAGAAGATATGAATGAAAAGCTAGCTATTATAGGGATCTAGATGTAAGCGCTGAATTTCTAAATAAATCATTCTCTTCAGGGAGTAGAAGTTCTATGAATGTGACTCTGAGCTCTCCTTGTTTTCATTTTTTCTATCCATGCTCCCAAGTAATTTTGTCTGAGAAAATGTTTCTGTTCCTATTGTAAACCTTCAGAAAATTAAAGCAAAGTGAAACCATCAAAATGTGGATGGGAGGTGATTCTATATTAGAGCTAAAGGGAAAAAAAAAGCAGGAAAAAATGGTTTAGGCTGACATAATGAAAAGCGACTGGTGGGAAAATGTGTATCTGTGCTTGGGGTAGAGGAAGTGATAACTGATGAGTGTAACCATTGGATGATTTGAGGTCAACCAAGTGAAGAGAAATTTTGGAGCTATGACATTGTATGTATAGATTTGCGACCCGTATGGGTGGTACCATGTTTCGAACCCAGGGGAAGAAATGGTTTCTGTAAGATGGTAAGTATAGAAGAAAAAATACAGAGGCATGGTGACAGAACCAGAATTGAGAATTCTCTCAAAACCTTTAGGATGACGTCAGATACATGCCTCTCAAACAGAAATCATGACTTTACTTTCAGCCTCTGTATTCCTTTAAAGTGAATTTTTTTATAGACAGCCTACAGAAGGTGTTGGTTTTTTGTTCTTATTTGTTGGTTTTCTGTTTTTTATCCATTCAACCAGTCTATGTCTTTTGATTGGTGAGTTCAATACATTTACACTAATTATTATTTTTTTTTATTTTTATTTTTTTTAAAGATTTTATTCATTTTTTTGACAGAGACAGACAGCTAGTGAGAGAGAGGGAACACAGCAGGGGAGTGGGAGAGGAAGAAGCAGGCTCCCAGCGGAGGAGCCTGATGTGGGACTTGATGCCCGAACGCCGGGATCACGCCCTGAGCCGAAGGCAGACGCTTAACAACTGCGCTACTCGGGCGCCCAATTTACACTAATTATTGATAGATAAGGACCTACTACTGCCATTTTGTTAACTGTTGTCTATTTTGTCGTTCTCCTGTTTGTTTATTCTTCTCTTACTGTCTTTGTGGCTTAACGTGTGTGTGTGTGTGTGTGTGTGTGTGTGGTGATATGCTTTGATTCTTTTTATCTTTTGTGCATCTGCTGTAGGCGTTTCCTCTGTAGTTACCATGAGGCTTGCATCCCACCCCTCAGAGTTATAACAGTCTATTTGTAAACTAATAACAACTTAACTTCAATCTCATACAAAAGCCCTACACTATTATTTCTACCACCCCCCACTTCGTTATTGATGTCAGAGTTCCCTTTCTTATATATCCATTAACAAATTGTTGTGGTTATGGTTATTCTTCATACTTTTGTCTTTTAACTTTTATACTACGGTTAAAGGTGATTTACATGCCACCATGACAGTGTCCCGATATTCTGTGTTTGTCTATATATTTGCCTTTACCAGTGAGATTTGCACTTTCATATGCTTCGGTGTTGCTTTGTAGCATCTGTTCATTTCAACTTGAAGAACTTCCTTCGGCAATTCTTACAGCGCCGGTCTACTGGGGACAAACTCTTCCTGGTTTTGTTTATCTTGAGGACGTCTTTATCTTTCCTTTATTCTTGGGTATCGTACTTTGTAAATACATATCCAGTGCCATGTATAAATGTTCCTGAAGAAAGACACGGAATAAAAAGGAGGGAGCATAAGGGAAGAAATGAGAGTACGAGGGGAATATTAAAGAATAACCCTATGAATAAACGCAAGAAGAGAAAGGATACCATTTGAAGAAGTGAGTCAGTGAGGTTCGTACATTATCACTTACTAGTATCCAAGGCTAGTATTTTTCCCTGAAGACACAATAGTTCTTACTTAAAACTAGGACGCTAGCAAGTGTACCAGAAGTCTTTTATCCCCAAAACCCATTCTCAAGTTGGCCTTTCCCCAACATTTTTCCTGCCATAGTTTGAAAGGATTTGTGCTTTGTAATGGAATGACAGGTTGGAAAATTGAGGGGACATTATCATTGCTGAAATAATCAGAGTTCTGAAGGGAGAAAAGCCTGTTTCTGAGTTTGTATCTATCCACAAAATGCACAATGGGTTCATTGTCTGGTCTGCCAGTATTCAAAACACAGCCTTTGAGCAAAAGTATCAGAAATCCAAATTTAAGCAATTAGCCTGGCATACTGTAGCTGCCGGCAGTATACATAGCTTGACACGGTCATTAGTTTTTACGCTGTTTTTAGAGCAAATGTGTTACCAGAAACCCAATTTACTCCTGACAGAATACTATTAGGCAACCAAAGCATGAACACTGTCAAAGGCTTCCTCTAAGTAAAACAGGCTGCTGACATAAGGGGCCCTGCTATCAAAAATATATTTATGCACGTAGAGTTTTTTTTAATACTCTTTTTTCTTTTTGGCCTCCTTATCCATTCTTATAACTTATCTTATTTTTTCTACTGGTGCTATTGAACCAGAAATGTTTTTTCTATGTTAACATTCTTACTGCATGGATAGTGGCACCCTGTTTTAAATGATGGTGGGACAGCTGGCCAGGATGCTGGTGGTGAAATAAAAAGAGAGAGAGTAACAGCAATGAATGCCAAGTGAGAAATAAGGTTACAAGCAATGAGCAATGATTAAGAACTTCAGAGCTTGGAAACTTTCTTCAAGTGCCTTCACCCCTTGCTCAACCAAATCCTGACATTTGAAACCTCTTCAAAGGTGAATTTGAAAGACATGTCACAAGTTGACAAAAAAATCTCAGCGTGATGAACATGAGGATATTGTAATACGATAACGTTCTTTCTGACTCTTAAGCAGCAGAACAGCTGAAATAGTGATTGTTAAAAGAGCCAAAATTTACTTCTTTCTGATTAGCATTTAGAACCTTGTTGTAGGATCAGAGAATGTTTCTCCTGATTTAGGCTAAGATATTGTAAGTAAGAGTTTCTTAAAACAAAGAGGACTTGCTGGACTGGGGGAAGAAAAATTTTTTGAAAAGGAAAAGATGTGGGGAAGGGCATAGAATATTTACAGAAAAAATGAGAAATTCTGTGTTTAAAGCATACAATACATGAATTTTGTCATAGGAAAGGAGACTATCAAATTAACTTTGGTTCATATTTTTAAAGAGCATTTGATGAATCAGTGATAGATGATACACAGATGATAGATGATGGATTAGATAGATAGATAGACAGACAGACAGATAGATAGATAGATAGATAGATAGAACAAGAAGTGCTTTGTAAGTTCCGTATTTCAGGTACCATACCATACAGATTTCGGAAATATTGCAGTGAATAAAATAGATATTTTTATGCTATCAGATACCTAACATTCTTATGTGAATGATTCACAATGAATACATTAGGTTAGTCCAGTAGTGATACATCCTAAAAAAAGAAAAAAAAAATAAACAAGCTCTCATGACAGCAAGCAAATGAAGTGGATGTGGTCAGCATTAGATTGGGAGCTTAAGAAGAGACTTAACGTTTGTCTCAGGCTTGAGTTTGCCACATGCGAGTAAGATGCTTCAGGCAGAAGAACAGCCCTCACAGGGACCCTGAAACAATGAGCTTAGGGAAAAAAGACCATTGTGGCTAAATCTTTTTGACACAGGGTCAAGATGCCATTGGTAAGCAATGAGAGGGAGAGCAGGTCCTGGAGAAACTCTTAGTACAAAGACTGGCTTTGATCACTGTGGATTATGAAGAGACAAAAATAGGCTATTAAAGGGCTTGCAACTGCACTGCAAGAAAGAGATAATGATAGCTTTGACTATATGTCCTGTGAAGACAGATGCATGTGGATAGATTTGAGTTATATTTTGCAAGTAGCATTGATGAAAATTTCTTAGTAACTGGATGCAGGAACTGATGAAATAAAAAAGCACCAAGGGTGACTCCTGAGTTTTGATTTGAGTCCCAAACTGGCAATAACATGTAGATACTTAAGCACAATGTGGAAGTGGTATAGTATGGCGTACTACTTAGCAACAATAAACCATTGAGCCAAGCAACAACTTGGATGTATCTGAATTCTAGAGAATTATGCAGAGTGAAAAAAGTGACTCTCAAAAAGCTATATACTCTGTTGTTCCATTTATGTAGCATTTTGCAAACAAAATTATAGAGATGGAGAACAGATTAATGGTTAGGGATTATGAAAGGGGCAGGAAGGAGTGGCTGTGGCCATAAAAGGGTTTCATGTAGGATCCTTGTGATGTAAATATTCTGTGGCTGTGATGGTGGTCCCAAGAAATCAATGCATGAAATAATATTTCTTAGAACTAAATACAAACACAGAAAAATGAATGCCTGTAAAATGGGTGGAATCTGGATGGGGTTAGTGGATTACACTGATCATGGATTTTATGTTGGTGATCTTGAACTACAGTTATAGTGATGTATGAAATTTCTTTGTAGTATATTCCACAATTGCTGGGAAATATAGAATTGCTTCAAAATTAATTTTTTAAGATTTATTTATTTTAGAGAGCGAGAAAGAGAGAGAGTGCACAAGTTGGGGGGAGACATAGAGTGGAGGGGAGAGGGAAAGAGAGAATAACAAGCCAACTCCCAACTCCTGAGCATTCAGCCTATCACAGGGCTTGATCTCATGACACTGAGATCATGACCTGAGCCAAAATCAAGAGTCGGAAGCCCAACTGACTGAGTCACCCAGGTGCCCCTCAAAATTAAAAATTAAAAAAAAAATTAGCTGCTGGCCTCATGAAAAGAAGGTGAAAACAGACTGAATAGTTACATTATGAATTAGATCAGTGACAAAGTCCATGGTAAGATAGCTTCTGAGTTCATGGATAACATCATTTGAATTGTTCTTCTCTATTTTCTCTTAGATTGGAGCTGCTTTTTGTTCAAACACGAATTAATTCTCCATGGTGTTTATTTTCTTTTAGTGACAGATATTTTACCTTTGCCTTAAATTATAGCCATAGAGTGAGTTCCGTAAGTGCTTTCATACTGTGGATGATACCACCTACAACGAAATTGCCTGGAATGCTTATGAAGTCATGCAGAGTCCTACTGTACCACCGGACCTAGTCAGAATCTGCGTACACAGTCATGATCTCCAAGAATCCATTTATGGCTTCTTTCAAATGATTCCAGCATTTTATTGTTAAATGTAGTATATTTACAGAGAGGAAGGGTAGCAAGCATCACGGTTGAGTCCTTGCTTTGAGCTGAGCAGGCAAAGCTGGATGTCCTCTTTGGCCACTTCCTAATTATTGGGATTTTATATATAAATAAAATAAAAATGAATCTCTACTTCTTCATATATTAAATGCCAATAATAAAACAGGATTTGATGAGGATTCAGGAAATTAAAAATTCATATTGCCTGAGGTGACTGGGTGGCTCAGTCGATTAAGCATCTGCCTCTAGCTCATGCATGATCCCGGAGTCCCAGGATCAAGCTCCTCATTGGCTCCCGGCTCAGCAGGGAGTATGCTTTTCCCTCTGCCCCTTCCCCAACTCATGCTCTCTTTGTCTTTCTCTCAAATAAATAAATAAATAAACAAATAAATAAATTTAAAAAAATTATATTGCTTAGAAAGGTGTCTGAACAAACTACGTAGTAACATCCATACCTATTTCTCTATCCTATCCATCTATGTATGTCTATCACATATCTATTATCTATCTATGGATCTATCACATATTTATGTACATTTCTGTATCTTTACTCTTTAAATATTCAAATGCTGGTGATGTTTCTTATTTTAATCTCTGTTTTAAGACAATGACCTAGATGTTTTTTAGGTCTATGTCTCACAAAAGACATGGATGTCTGGATGCCCTGGTTGGTCTAAAAGTTCGTGGTTGACATCTTGTTTGATGATACAGAGAGTGATACATTTGAAAAAGATGGCCGTATAGGTAGTTTAACCAAAATTGCAAGCAGTAATTAATGAACTTCATAAATTATTCTTTGTTATATCTCATATAATTTGCAAGTTCAGGTTTGTAACCAGGATTTGACATTGACTTATCTTTCTAGGTCGCTTGGACCCATTTTTTCTCATTTACCTTATCTCTAAGTTGGCCCCAGAGGAAATGTAATTGTGAATTAAAATATTGGCAAGGAATGATTTATTACATTCCAGCATCTAATTTAGGTGCTGTTAAATGTATTGGGGAGCCTTCAAGCTAAATGAAAATTAACTCTCTGTTTTTGAAATAAGTAAGTTTTTTGTTATTGTTGTTTGATCTCACTTTTGAGTTTACAAAAAATCAGACATATTAGCTCATTCAAATGTGAATATAACCCTAACAGGACAGGAGGGTTCACCAGCTCTGTACATCTTGGCATAGACATTTGTGAAAAACAAACGTGCTTTTTGTTTTTTTCTTCTCATTCCACTAACATCTTAAGAGCTACTAAATTTATCGAATCATTGTTGGCAAATTAGTCTCTAAATGATGTATGAAATGAAATATACTTGCCAACTTCAGATAATGGGCTGAGTTCTGTTATGCTCAGTTACTTCTTTGAATGTGTATGCATGTTTCAATCCTATTTAAATGTTTTTAAATTATTTTTTTTTACTATAAATGTAGTTTTAATTTTTTTCAAAACTTAGCTAAGATATTAGGGTAATCATTTAGACATAATAAACAATTATTGAGATTAACTCCAGAAAGTTCACTGTGACATGTAACTCTATTCCACATATTATTTATGTAAATATAGTATTTTCTTCATTTATTTAGATTGCAGGGTCCTCCGAAAGCCACTTAGGCCAATTATTTCCTGGGAAACAAAATTTATTCAAATAATCCTGAGCCACATCACCAATACCTGAAAGTTCTTGCACTAAGCTAACATCAAAGAGTTCAGTCACCCATGTTTAAGATCGATGTCAGACAATTGAGTTTGAGATTATCCATGGATTTCAAAATTCATTCTCCAAACATAAAATATTTTAAACTACAGAGATTTGGAGAAGAGAAACACACTTCAAAATTCAATTTAAAGTTTGAATAGTAAACTTTTTCCTTGTTAAGAGAAAGATGCTGATTTTTTTCTGAAATAAATGTGACTTATCCCTCGCAAGTATGGATATTTTCAAATACCCCAGATGCATAAATACATACTTAGTGAAATAAAAATTATAGGTAAATATTCAAAGAAGTTACTCTGTTACTGATACAAACAGAATTCTTAACACTTTATCTTCACTTTTCCCTGGATATATTTCAGTTTAATCTTCCCATTTCCAAGGACCCAACGTAAATGAAAAACTGAGTCAGTATCCAGTAAACATGATACAAGGGATACAATTTTAGTGCAAAATAGTACTTCACAATTTCCAACTAATTTTAGTTAGGATTCAAAGGAAAATCATTTTAACCCACACTATCTTTAAACTTTTGTTGATTTATGTAATATTTTCTGTCAAATTATAGTTGTGAAAAATTTTTTCTATTTTTATAGAGAAACAACTTCAATTTTGCTTTCAGTTTTAGTTTTATCACTAGAGTCCAATTCCCAAATTTTTATATAAAATTCATCCTTTTTATATCCTCCTAGACAAACTACTCAATGCAACTTGAGAGATATACTTGGAATCTGTCCATATCTTTGGTCAGGTTTCCCATGAAGGACATCGGAGAGGAGACTTTATGCAGGGAGTTTATTAGAGCTCTTGGGAAAAACTCCTGCAAGAGAATCAGGGAAGCAGTCTTAGCAGAAGAAGTAGAATTTCAATGCATTTAGATGAGAGGACACAATCTTATGAGACGCTCTGGAGGTTGGTTGCCTCTTAAGATTTGTCCCAAGTTGAAGCAAGGGGGACATGTCTTTCTATCCCCACATTGACTAATTGTTGGATGTGGTCTGCCCCTGGAGAATGAGTGAAACATAGGGCAAAGCAGCACCATTTGGCTAAAGTACAATTCCCTGTAATGGTCTAGGCTGTGAGCCATTGGCAGCTCAAAACCTGGCACATGAGTGCCTTTGTCCTGAAGGGAAATCTGGGTAGTGTACCATTTCACTCATCTCTAGCACTTCTGCTAGTCTAGGTGGCTGACCATATGCAGTGATCTAGACCCTCATCCCTGAAAGTTCTGAGGCCCTGGATATCACACCTTTCTATATTTGTATTTTTACTATCAAAATTGGATTTTGATAATACCAAGATTACCAAGAGATATCCAAATAAATGAGTTAAAAGACTTTCATCTTTGTTCCTGTTTTGTGGCAGCAGTACTACCTCTTCCTAAAGATCAGAGTTAATTTTTCCTTTCACTATGGTGATTTTGTTCCTTTTCTGCTCATCTCTTGGCCACAAGTGACCCAGTGCAACCAGGGATAGGTCTAGCTTAAAGACTAATGAAACTTTACTATGCCCTCTGAAGGAAGGATTTTTTTTACTCTCCAAACCAGAGTAAATTCAGTCTAGAGTTGCAAATTACCCAAGTGGTCCATGGGGTTGATAGTAAGTGGAGTCACTCCTGTTTATGCCCC
The DNA here is from genome assembly GCF_017311325.1 of Ursus maritimus. Taxonomy (NCBI): domain Eukaryota; kingdom Metazoa; phylum Chordata; class Mammalia; order Carnivora; family Ursidae; genus Ursus; species Ursus maritimus. Next base: position 75,383,094 of record NW_024425563.1, on the reverse strand, counting down.
TTTTGTTGCTGGACCCATCTATTCTAATCTTCATCTACTAAGGACACAGCACCATATAATACTTATTGATTTAGGCTGGCTGGATGGGTGGGTGGTTCAGTAGGTAGGTAGGTAGGTAGGTAGGTAGGTAGGTAGATAGATAGATAGATAGACAGATAGATAGATAGATAGATAATAAATAGAATGAACATCTTGGGGGATAGCATCCTATACTCATAGAGTTATCATCTCAAAGTTGGCAACACAGCTGTTTGTAACCTTTAAAGGGTTACTCCATTAGCTTGGTGATTCTAAAGTAAGGATGATTTTTGTCCCCTTCCACCAGAGGACATTTGGCAATGTCTGGAAACATTTTTAGTTTTCACAAGTGGTTGGGGGTGCTACTGGAATCTAGTAGATAGAGTCTAGTGGTCCAGCAATGTTGATAAATATACTATAAGGCACTCCAGAGTCCTCACAGAACAAAGAATTATCTGGCCCAAAATGTCAATGGTACTCAGATTCAGAAATCCTGTGTTAGCCCATCAGGCCAGCACCTTCTGGCAAACGTGGAACAAGATATGACTACTGCACCGATGAATGTACCAATACCATTTCTCTTTTCCCATAATGTACTTCTATGGCCAGAGATGATATTATATGGTATGCTATCTTGCTGAATCAAATATGTTATTGGTCTTTAGATAGTATCCTCAAAGTGTGATATTTGATTAGGGGCTTAGCATCAGTTTCTGTTTCTGCGAATCTTGACATTTGGCAATAGCATCAGCTAAATCTACCTTTAATGTTAGTAAGCATGTAACATCTGCAGTGATTTATACCATACAAGACAATATTGATATATGTACTAACAGGTGATTTCTCTTGTAAACAGGATGTAAACTTATGGTATTGATGAAGAAAATACAGTACTGAGATGTATTTTCCTTATGATTTTCTTAATAACACTGTCTTTTCTCTAGGTCACTTTATGGTTAGAGTATATAATACATATACAAGATGTGTGTTAATTGACTATGTTATCTGGAAGGCTTCTAGTCAGTAGTAGGCTATTAGCACTTAAGTTTTGCAGGAATCAAAAGTAACACATGGATATTCAACTGCATGGGGCACTAGCACAACTCATTCCTACGTTGTTCCAGGGTCAACAGTACACTGTAATATTTTCTTTATCAGAACATGTTCTATGTGGGTTTTAAACACTGTGTGATAATCTTTGCAAAAACAAATAGAGCATGAGCTTCTCTCAACACTTCTCAATATTCTGGTATTCCTCAATACCAGAACTCTATCTTTTGGTTTAGGTGTTTCCTTGTAAATAATTCTGAATTCATTAAAAACAACAACAAAACTTTTCCTTAAGAAAAATTATTAGTTTTGTAATGTGAATGCTGGAAAATACCACAGAAATTTTCCATTCAATCCATTAAGAATTGGTGATGAAGGGGAGCAGAATTTTGTCATCTCAGGGTATGCTTCTTTGGCATAGAATTATTTTAGATTGATTATTTTTAAGAAACTGCGGATTCAGGAAAAGCTCTTTACCTCCCCCTCAACTGCCTAAATTAACATTGAAAAGGGACTTATACCCGGAAGAGAGATATTACCAAAGATACCTTTTCCCCTGAGAAACTTATTTGCTTAAAAGGGCAAACTTTGTTTTCCAAACATCTCTCACCTTCCCATGATCCCCACGGGATCCTTCCTCTTATCCCCAGACCCTTCCTCTTATCCCCAGACCCTTACTCCTTTCTTTAACTCAGGGTGTTATATAAGCCTCCATTAGTAGACTGCCTTTGGGTCTTATAATTTTATCACGCTTCCAGACCTACGAAATATGTTTTTCTACTGTTAATCTGTCTTCTATCAATTTAATTAATAGACCAGCCGAAGAAACTAGAAGGGCAAAAAGGAATTTTTTTGCCCTTATAATGGCTTGGTTATATTAAAATCTTTACACACAAAGCATTTGTGCATCCTATTTATGGTGGAGATTGTTCAGTTTAAGACTTAGCTTGGGTATTTTTGGTAATTTATCAATTCTGCTTACCCTGTGAGTCTATTTCCTCTGTGAAAAGAATAGGTGTATCTGTATTGGCTTTGTTTCTAACTAACTAAAATTTAGGCTCATCAGAACAATACCTTAGGTACTGCACTCAGGATTTAGCTCATTTCCATTGAGAATTGTATCTTCTAATTCTAGAAAAAACATATAAACCAGGCCAAGTCGAGCTAATGCTTTACTTCGGTTCAGGAAAGAAGATAATGTGCCTTTGTGAAGTATTCTTTATTATGGTAACTATTAATAGGCAGGTAAAAATAGCTTTATTTTTCTAAGTAGTTAGGAAAACTATTCTTGCTGAAAACACTATTTGATGTGGAAATGTTGGGGTTCAAAGCAAATGGTCAAGAAAGAATTCTTGAGATGTCTTAGGTGCAAAAAGGTGATTTTATTAAAGCACAGGGACGGGACCCATGGGCAGAAAGAGCTGCATGGGGGTTGTGATGGGTCACTGATTATATACTTTTAACTTGGGAGAGAGGGGATTAAGGATAGCATAAATCTCTAAGGAATTTTGGAAGAAAGGTCTCTAGGACCTTGAGGGGGCTAACTGTTGCTGGAAAAAGGTCATTTATTACCGTCTAATAAAACCTGAGTTATGAGACCCTTAGGATATCAGTGGGCCATATGCTTGGGGGATGATTGCCAACACGTATCTTGGGGGGTTTAGAGATAAAGGAAGTTTCCAAAGGAATTTTATACTTTAAAGTAGACTTACAGGATTGGGTGGGGGTCAGGTTAGGATTGCCTTTTGCCCTTAGCAAAGTACTAATATCGAGGCAGCTGAGTCGCTAGAAGAATGTCACTTTGCCTGTTTTCAAGGACTTATCGATGGGCTGTAGGTAGTAGGGAAATTGAATAATTTTTCTTCTGCCTTTGTTTCCCACATCAGAAGCAAGGTTTCCAGGACCTTGAGGGGGCTAGCTATTGTTTGGAAAAGGTCATTTATTACTGTCTAATAAAATCTAGTCATGAGACCCTTTAAATGTATATCTGTGGGTCATATACTTGGGGGATGATTGCCAGTATGTATCATGGGGGGTAGAGATAAAGGAAGTTTTATATGCTAAAGGAATTTTCATATGTTAAAGTAGACTTACAGGATCCTGGGGGTCAGGCTAAGATTGCCTCTTGCCTAAAGCAAGTATTAACAAGGAGGCAGCTGAGTTCCTAGAGGAATGTCACTCTGCCTATTTCAAGGGCTTGTCAATGGGTTGTAGGTAGTAAGGAAATTTAATATTTTTTCTTCTGCCTTTTTTGCCCTCATCAATAGTCATATTCATAATACAGTATTGGGAGCATAGTTACATTTCGTTAAACTACTTACTTGTAATGATAGGCTGATACAGTTTCTCCAATTATGAGAGAGAGAGTCATACTGTATGGTAATGTAATTCTTAGAAAGAAAAGTTATGACACAGTAAGAAAACTAACACATTATTAATGTTCTATTAAAAATCACTCACCTTATTCCTCTGTAAAGATAGGCTATCCACTTCCGCACGAGTCTTGTACAGGACGTTCTACATGATAAATATTTAGACAGTGATGATGACAATGATACAGAAACGTCTCATACAGTTCTTGCTATATTTATTAGATTTCCGTGGGAAGACACTTACACACATACACAACAAATAGGTTTATTAACTGTACTGCATGATGATTACTTACTATCCATAAAGTAGAAGTGAATCATCATAAAGGTCTTCATTTTCATAATCTTCATGTTGAGGAGGCTGAAGAGGAGGAGGAAGAGCAGGAGTTAGTCTTGCTGTCTTAGGGGCGGCAGAGACAGAAGAGGTGGAAGGGGGAACAGAGAGGCAGGCACATTTGGTGTAACTTCACAGAAACACATCTTAATTTCTGTCTGACTTTTTTGAGATAACTGCTCATATAGAGATGATGAGCACTTTAGGAAGTGTCACATGACACTTTAGGAAGATACTTGCAGTACTTGGGCTCACCACAATAGCAACAGGAAGTGGCTGTGACATTATTTCAGTATGTAATGTATGTATTACAGTATGCATTACACTTAATTTTATGCAGTTATGATTAAATATTGCATGTTTACACTTGTTTGTATTTCTCTCAACTAAGAATGGTGCCATGTACGATTTGTGTGCCTGTCTAAGTTTTGAGAGGTTTTATTTATTTTTTCATGTTTAAGTTTTTATTTAAATTCTAGTTGGTTAACCTATAGTGTAATATTAGTTTCAGGAGTAGAATTTAGCCATTCATCACTGACATATAATACCTTGTTCTCAGCACAAGTACCCGCCTTAATCCCCATCACCCACTTAGCCCATCCCCCTGTCCACCTCCCCTCCAGCAACCCTCAGTGTGGACTCTACAGTTCAGAATCTCTTTTACGGTTTGCCTCCCTCTCCTTTCTTTTCTTTCCCCTACTTTCATCAGTTTTGATAAATTTAAAATTTTTATAATAAATTTGTGTATATATTATGGTAGTAAATGATAAAATAGATTAATTGCTACATACATATTTATGCATTCATGACATACCTTACTTTTTCCTAAGTTTTTCAATATTTCTAGTCCACATGAATTTTTTTAATTATTGCAAATCTCTAAAATTTTTTCCAATGCATTTATTGAAAAAACTACATTTAAGTGGACTCACAGAGTTCAAACCCATTTTCAAGGGGTGTCAAATCAATTTTCATTCAACTAACAATAATTGTATTGGTAGAAAAATAATATTGAGAATTTATCATTTTTATTCAGAATGCATGAACTTGTCTATGAGATTGTGTTACACAGTTAAACTGACATTCATTGAAGACAAGGACAAGTTCTGACTTTGTCTTCAAGAGCTGTGAAGGTTCTTTTGACAACTCACACTTAATAGCCTGACCAGTAGAAGATCTCTGAAGTCCTGGGTTTTTTTGTGACATTCTTCTAAAAATTAAAGATGCCCTATTATTCTCTTACTCATAATCAACCCCCTGGGAAGACATAATCATCTTTGCTCAAAGTATATCCCAGTCCAGCAGGTTTTTAAGTACCTACAAATACACTTTAGCATGAGTCTGTTTTCATTGCAAGATGAGAGATGGATGAGGCTGTATGTTTCTGAGAGAGTACATAGATTAATCTGACAGTAAGGTAAAATAATCGATCAAATACTCTCCTTTGAATAGATTTTGGTATGACTAAAGGAATATAAAAAACAAAACACTAGATTACAGAAAGAAAAGAAAATATGTTATTGGGCCTAAATAGGAGGAAGATAGAGTAACAGAAGAAAAATGTTAATTACTTTAGAGTTTTGACAAAGGCCAGTCCTGTACTTCCTTGATATCATTTCCCACAGTTTTGAAAATATTCTTTGGTTCAGGAATTTCAGAATATTCCCTGGCTCTTTCATAACTGTGGCATTCAACTTATAAAAGAAAAAGGTATATGGTATCTTAGTTATAGCAAAACCAGTTTTTAAAAAATGAGACATAATTTTCTTATAATAAGCGTACAGACTTTAAATGTACAGTTATGTCTCAACAAATTAACACTTATGAAGCCACCACTCCAAATAACATAGAGTATTTTCACATCTCTCTAAGTTTCCTCATGCCCCTTTCCAGTCAATAAACTCCAAAGGCAAAAATGAGTTGATTTTTATAACTATACTTTAGTTTTGCCTGTTTTAAAATACATTATAAAAAGAATTTAAAAATGTGTACACTTTTCTCTCTTGGCTCTATAACTAATTCAGTCTACTGCTTTAAAATCCATTAATATTATCAAGAACACGTATACTTCATTTGCTATATTGCTGAATAGTTTACCATTGTAACAATGAACCACAATTTGTTATCTATGCACCTGGCAAGCGATGTTTGGGATGTTTCCATCTTGGGGCTGTCATGAACATTTTGTGTAAGTATGTCGTGGTCATAGGTTTTCATTCTTTTGGAAAATACCTAGAAGAGGAATTGTAGGTATTCCAGTCCAACATTGTTCTCCAAAGGACACCATTTTCTATTCTCAGCAACAATGAGGGTTCCAGTTGTTTCACAACCTCACTCACATTTGATGTCAGGTTTTATTTGTTTGTTTGTTTTCCCATTCCTATTGATATGACATTTTCATTCTAGATAGTGTAATATCCTTTTTTTTTCCTGATGATTATGAAGTTGCTCATCTTTTCATGGGCCTCTTGGAAATTTCTGTATTTTTGTGTCCAAGTCTTTCCCCCACTTTTATTAGGCTTATTATTATTATTATTAATTATTATTAGCTTGTAGGAGATATATATATATGTCCTATATATCAACCTTTTGTCAAACAAATATAAGAAGTGACAGTTGCCTTCTCATTTTTATAAAGGTGTGTTTAGACACGATTCCACAAACTATAGCCTATGGGCTAAATTCAGCTTGCTTCCTGTTTTCGTAAACAGAGTTTCATTGGAACACAATTTCATCTATTCACTTATGTATTGCCCGTGGTTGCTTTCACACTACAAAAGCAGAATTAAGTAGTTGTGACAAAGACCATGTATCCCACAAAGCCTATAATATTTACTCTTTAACTCTTTACAGAAAAAGTTTACCAACTCCAGCTTTAGAAGAGCAGAATTATTTTTTATAAACACAGTTAACTCTATTTTTTATTTTATGGTACTATTTTATGTATTTAAAAAAATTTTTTCTAAAACACAACAATGAAGATATTGTCCTATATTTGTTTCTAGAAGTTTTATGAGGTTAGAAACCAAGGCTACTCTCAATTATAGGAATATCAAGTTGTTCAGCACCAGTTGTTGAAAAGGCTGTCTTTTCCCTACTAATTACCTTGGCTCTTTTGTCAAAATTCACTTGACTATGAATACTTCTAACTATCACACCCTCTATCCTCTTCCACTGTTCTTTTTGTTTATCCTCATACTGATACCATATAGTTGATTTCTACTTCTTTACAGTAAGCCTTGAAGTTATGGACTTGTTTTGTTTTTAAGATTGATTTCCCTATTCTAGATCCTTTGAATTTCCATATTAACTTTAGTTTAGACTTGTTAATTTCTTCAAAAAAGCTTTACAATTTTTTTTTACCAGGTGCATTGAGCCATAGATCAACACGTGGAAGATAATCATCTTAGCCGTGTTGATCCTTTGAATCAATTAATATGATATATTTTTTAATGTAATAGTTATTTATTACAGGGCTGGGACACAAGCCTTGAACTCTTTTTTTTTTTTTTTTTGGTGGGGGGGTTAAATTACTCCCACAAACAGTAAAATAAATGGAACGGTGGAAGCACGTTTTCAGACATTAGACAATAGGTAGCAAAAGGAAGTGATCTCTGTTGTAAAGTTCTTAGAGATTTATATATTAACTCTAAGATTTATAAATTATATCTTCTGCTTAAATAGAGCATCAGATTCTAGAGATCAGTCTATTTCTCTTGTTGAAGTAGTACCTAGTACTTACTGTTAGACCAGGAAAGTAGGGAATAAACTACTATTAGTATCCTAGAATTTCTTATTTTTGGTTGATTAGAACTAACATTTCAAATCTGGTGATACCAGATACCTGTTGACTGGGATGAATCAAGCTCACAAAATTATGACTTTTGGAGCTGGCATGGAAGCAATGTTGTGAAGAGCTATTTTGGACTGATGGGACTGAAGACTCATGAGATACAATGTCAAGGGTGTTATCTTCATGTTTTTGTTCTCAGTGATACCATAATTCATCTCACTAGGAGGATTATGAGATTTTTTTTATTTACCAAGCTTTGTAGATGGTCATGGTATTAGGTAGATCATTTATATGTATTCAAACTGGCCAAGAATTACTTAGAAACAACCTTGTGCAAATTACCTTCGCCGATAAGAATTATAACAATAAAAATTTAAAATCTTCATCATTCATGCTCATTATGTTCTATTCCGGGCATAGTCCTAAGCACCTTATGTTATCTGACTTAATTCTCACAACACACCTATGAGTTAAGAATCATTATTCCATTTTACAAATTAGGAAGCTATTTTTAGGAAAGTTAAGTAACATTAGCTGAAGTCTCTTGGATGAATCTAATATTTGAATTCAAATTTGTTTGATTGAAAATTGTATTAAATCATTATATAATACTACCTCCTTGAAAGTAATTTCATAAAGGGCAGTTTACCATGGAAAATTTCCAGAAATTTCAATGGGTTTCCCCATGGCCCAACCTTTCAAAATTGAAAGAATAGGCAAAATTACCTAATGGGTTTAAGAAAGCATGATCATATTGTGAACTACATTCAGCTAACAGAGATAGAGTATGAAACAGTTGATGAACTCCTAAAAACTGAGATCATAGAGTTTCTTATATTTCTTCTATATCTTGGACAAGGACCAAAATTTTCTTTGCCTCTTTTTGGAGTATGCATCACCCTTCATTTTTTCTTATTTTCCTTCCATTTCCAAAATGAGAAAAAGACTTACACTTGAGCTCCTTCACATCCAATACCCATAAAGACTTTAGTGGTTCCTGAGTGTATCACATTTGCACAAGAAAGAGCCTATCTGCATTTAAAAAGCCAACATATTAATTTTCCAGCATAAAAATTGAGGACCCTGTTGGTGTGGTAGAATTTCATTTTTCTTCTGTTTGCTTTGATTACTGCTGGGTCTGTTGCTATCAGAGAAACTTTGGGGGAAACTGAGTACCAGAATCTGAAACCTTGAAACCCAGGACTGAAAATCCAGGCAGCTCTTCTATTTGTAGTTTTTACTGTTGAAAATTAACTAAAGATGGGAGTGGTCTGGTCAACCACGGTAGTTGAGTCTAAAGTTATTCTCAAAATAAGCCTCATGAAATAGGGAAATACTAAAATTTTGGGAAGTTAGTAGATAATTTCCCACTGATGCTGGATGCATGAGGTATGGGACCATAGTGTGGGCACAGAATTGGGTCTAGAAAAGAAATATGCTAGCATTAACCTGCAAAAGTAGTCCTGGGGCAAAGGGAACCTGAGTTTTGTGTTCTGAGCTGAAGTGCAATTAGGAAGCAAGGACTAGTCTGAATGCATAAATCCACAAGAACAGGCAAAGAGCAGGAACTGGTTCTGAAAGAAAGTAACTAGAATGATGGTGCGGTCTGATAAGGCACAATGGGTAGATTCATGAACTAGGACTTCAAGCAGTTCTCTGAAGCAGTTTTACAAAGGGCTTTATATTATCATGGATGACTCCACTTATGTCTTCAGTGATAACGAGCCAGTCGAGGCACCAATAGAAATCATCCCATTGATGTACTACAGGTCTGAGTTTAGACTGATTTTTATTACAAGTAAACATACATTTTAAAAATCATGAAGTTTTATCAATGTATTTCTATAAAGTTTCTGCCTTTGTGTTTTAACATTAAATAAAAGTGTCTATATAAAATTTTAGCAAATTGAGAGGGTATATTTAAGGTTATTCTTTTTTTTTTTTTAAGATTTTATTTATTTATTCGACAGGATAGAGATAGCCAGGGAGAGAGGGAACACAGCAGGGGGAGTGGGAGAGGAAGAAGCAGGCTCATAGTGGAGGAGCCTGATGTGGGGCTCGATCCCGTAACGCCAGGATCACGCCCTGAGTCGAAGGCAGACGCTTAACCGCTGTGCCACCCAGGCGCCCCTATTTAAGGTTATTCTAATTGGAAATATAGGTTATATTATGTGGTGTTATTTACTTTGAGAGGCCTAGAGACAGCAAAAATAAGAAGGCAGTAATCATTTTAAGTAGCTAAGGTGGGTGCGATGAGAGGCCATCACTGTTTGTTGGCTAAAAGGGCGTACTTGCTGTATCTGTGAAGGTGCCCGGAGTGAAGGAGCCACATCTGTTTTCTACACAAGCCCGAAATCAACAGTCAAAAGAGTGCATTGTCCAAAATTCTGTCATTAAATTGAAATTGAACTACTCATATTAAAACTAATTCTGTATTGTCTTCCCAAGGCTAATGATTGACTAATAATTCTCCCAAATGAGGGAAGCCAGCTAGGACCGAATATACCGAGTTCACCAAGAAATAAGTTAAGGCTTCTACATTTAAACAGCTGTGAAATATGTGGATTGTATGAATTTTTTCATCAAACTGAAAAATCTGCTTGATGCACATTCTCCTATCTCTTTGTGAGGTACTAGAAAGAACTCTAAATTTGGAAATAACAGGTTGGTTTCATATACATATAGTGTCACTCAACAACTGTGTGATGTTGGACAGAAAAAAAACCCTTGGTATTTCAGTTTTCTTTGTTGGATAATAAAATCTATACAACAGGACTATTCTGCAGATTAAATTATCGAAAAATAACAGAGTTTGTTATACGGTAGGGCTTATTATTTTAGAATATGTTTCCCTTTCTATGCTTACTTTGACAAGGAACATGAATTATAGTAGGAGGAAGCAAAACAAACAAAGAATTAGCCTAGAAAGAAATGTTATAAAGCTATGGAGATTTGTGGCTTCTTGGGCGTCCCCATCTAAATTTCGGCTATTTGATGAGGGAAGGTTTTGGCAGATTGTTGAGGAAGTGTTTTATGGACATATATTTTTGATTCAAAGTATCTTTTACTTTGCAGTTACTTTGTGTAATGCTTACAAGGGTAAAATCAGACCCTGGAACTGAAGCAAGAAGTGCTTGTTTAAGCATTTGATCCTGTTCAAAATTTGTAGAGCACTTAAGGGGTTATTTAATTTTTTTGAAGTCATCTGTCCATTTTACCAACATATGGAAAGATTCAAGAATAAAAGACAATAGCTCTTTCTGTTCAATAATTGTTCATTACCAGGACCTGACTATCTTCTTTTCCATAAGCCTTGAATACAAAAGGTTGGGTGTGGCAGCAGGAGGAAGAAGAACCCAGATGTGTGTGTGTGTGTGTGTGTCAGAGAGAGAAAGTGTACATACGTGCAAGTGTAGATGTGCATGTATGTGAGTTGTACATGTGTGTGTTAATATGTGTGCAGATATATAAGTGATATCTCTGCGTGTAAGTTAAGCAAAACAAAATTCAAGCAACTGTGATCATGTTGAATGAAACCAAATGTTAGTTTAAAAAATAGGTGTTATTCTGAATTGAAATATCTTATGACTGCTTATTTTGTGACAAAGCTTACTGAAATGAAGCATTAGTTTTAAGGCTAAATAAATTTTGAATTTATATACCTCTTATGAAATAAATAGTGCATGAATTCAAAGTGCAGAGAGTTGATATGGAACTTGTAAAAGTACTCTCCTTCCATTTGTAATGCATTTCTATCCATTTATGATACATGTTCACATTGTCTATTGTTTTAAAATGAAACTGCTTGCTTAGGCATTATTGAAAGTATAATCGATAATAAGAGTTATCCCTATCCATAGTGTGCTGCCATAAAATCTGGATTGATTCGACAATAGTTGGAAATGTTTTTTTCCATTACTTTAGTAAGTCATTTTCTGCATGTAACCGTGTGCAGAATGTTGTCTATGTGCGATATGCCAACAACGCACATAGGCACATGTATTATTCAGAATTTACACCAACAGTATTATTTTTACAATAAAAATAAGTCACTTAAGTAATTTTCTAATTTAACCTTGGAAGTTAGTGGTAAGAAGGAATTTGAGAGTTAAACTAATCCAATCACTTCACTTAATATAAGGAAATTTAAAATCTCTTAGTAGTCTGTCTCAGATATATTATTAAAGTCTCATACCGCTTTGCCTCTGGACACTTCAGTATTTTGTATATTTGAGATCTTAACTGCTTTGTCCCATTTTGCCTAGGAAGGGAATTTTTAAGAGCAAAATGTGCTATTGGCACACGAGTTTTACAGAACTCTTGAAAGTCATATATATCATACTGTGTGATGTGAATTTTGATGTGTGGGTGAGATGTAAGGCTCTATATGTAGATAGGGGACATACGCTTGGACATGAGTTGATGTAGGAGGAGGACTATGATTTATACTCAATTGCGAGTAGGTTATTGGCTATCAAGGAGTAATGAAATATATTATTGAAACCTTATTATGTAGAACCATTATTTTACCAATATGCTGATTCTCAAATCAACATTTTCCAGAAAAAAAAACTTCTTGAGTTGCTAGGCCTATTTATATAATGGTTTTATTCCACTTAGACATCTCAAATTTGTGACACCAAACCCTCCTCATCTTTAGATATATTCTCCCTCTCTTAATATTTATTACTAACTTGAATCTTTATGGTAATACCATGATCTATCCAGCCAACAAAATAAGAAATTCAAGATTAATTTAAAATTCATCTTTCATTTTTCCTCCATTTCAAGCGAAACAAATCCTGTGTATTTTATGGTCTCAACAAAGTTTACTGGTTTATTTTTTATTATTTATATAAATATATGTTAATATTTTATTATTTAAAATTTTTTATATTCTTCTTGCTTTAGTTTATATTCATAGTAAAGTTTTTCACCTGGATTGATCTGTCTTTTAACATTGTTTCTAATTTTAAATGTATTCTCAGTAATGGAGTTTCATTAATCATTTTTAAGCATAGATCTTTAAGAATTATATTTTATATAAGATCCTTCAGTGGCTTTCCATCATTAAAAAAAAAAAAATCTAAACTATCCAAAATAAAAGTCAAGATCTTTTATGATTTGTCCCTTTCTTCAGTAATCAGGCTCATCTCCTGCTGCTACAGTGCTATTGTTCCAACAAGTCCCATTTACTTGTAAATGAATGAATAATCTGCACTCTGATAGCTCTGTCCTTTGCATTGTCTTTTTCTCTCTTTGGTAAATGCTTCCTCACTTTGTGAATAATTCAAGATTCAGAGTAAAGATCCAGGTAAAATGTTACCTGGTATGTTCTTTTCCAAATTGTCTGTTAGATCTCCTTTTGCAATGCTTCCTTATTCTCCTTTGTATACATTACATTTAATGTATACATTACATTACATTTAATTACAGACTTTATTATGATTTAATACAATTAAGTTTCAAATTAACTAGACAACTCTGCCAAAAATGAATAGCAAGGGGTGCCTGGGTGGCTCAGTCAGTTAAGCCTCTTGCTCTTGATTTCAGCTCCGGTCAAGATCTTGAGATTGATCCCCCATTGGGCTCCACACTCAGTATGGAGTGTGCTTGCCCCTCTCCCTCTGATCCTCAATACTCTCCACTTGAATAAATAAATAAATTTAAAAAACCTTTTTTTTAAATGAAGAGCAAATAGGAATCTTGAGGATCTCTAATATTAAAGGTAATTGAAACATAATGGTATCGACTGAAGATTGGCAACATCTACTTGTACTGTATTCAACATAAGGAATTACTAACTTCCTTTGATAAATGAGCCCTTGATGAAAACGGTAGTTGAGATCCAAGAAGTACATTAAGAGTCAGAACCTGAAAGACAAGAAGAAAAGTATACATGCTGCTCAGAAGTATTGAACAGAGAACAAAGGTTAAACAAAGAGGATGACTTAGTTTCAAAATGTATTTAATGTTCACAGGCACTCACCCTTTTGGACCGTCCTTTTGACTATCTTCACTTAGCCTGCGTGGCAGAACAGAGATTGTAGTTTTTGAATATACGTGAGATTCTGTGGGGTCTGGAGTTGATGGGCAAGAAAGAATTCTTGAGACATCATTGGTGCAAAATGGTGGTTTTACTAAAGCACAGGGACGGGACCCATGGGCAGAAAGAGCTTCTGCTCCCCTTTACCCCCACATTGTGAGGGGCAACTGATTATATAGTTTTGGGGTTGTGGGAAGTAAAGATGAGGGAAGTTTCAAAAGGATCTTCATATGCTAAAGAAGACACAGGATACCAGAGGCCAAGATTATTTTTCCCTCTAGCAAGGCATTAATATTAAGACAGTTAGGAGCTTCCTGGAGAAATATTACATTCCGCCCAGCTCAAGTATTTGTCAGTGAGCTGCAGGTTATATGAACATTTAATTTTATCTACATTTCCTTCTGCCTTTGTTTCCCCACATCAGTACGGCTGTTGCCTCCTATTTCCTGTGTTTAGATCATGACTGGACACATCCATCACAATTTAAAGTATTCCTATCTTTGCTGGACCCATTGTCTTGCAAATCCAGACCTTTATACTTCTTCCCCTAGATAGATTACTTGACCAAGATGATCAGTTGTTCGTTTAGTTAACAGTTTTGTTTGGCATACTGATATTGTTTGGTCCATAACAGCTTTATGCTTTAAGAAATCTAATATGTTTGGAAAAATTTGGAAGACTGTTCAGAACATAAACATGACTAATAATACTTCCTTCCAGATATCTACTGGTAAGTAAAATAAAGCATACATTGAGGCTTGAAGTTCCCTAACCTATTCAAATTATTCACAGAAAACTAACTTTTCAATTAGAGCTTGTAAATATGATTTCCCTAAATTTGGTACCACAATTCTGTAAGATACAAATGATTCATCTATTAGCTTATAACTAGAAAATATGAGAAGGACTGAAGAAAAATTTGTATGCCAAATAAGCTTTTCAGTGGGCAAAAATATCTAAATGCCAGATCACTTTAATAGAGGCATCATATCATAATGTCAGTTAATTATCTGCTCTATTCATCACGAATAAGTGACAGTTCGGTTTGAACTGTGGCAATAATTTTATAGATTTCCAATTCACTTACAAGGTAGCTAAATATGTCACTATCTTTGTCTTATACAATAGAAAATAGGCTGACACTTTTTAAAGTATTTATTCAGGTCAAATAAAATACAAATTCTAGACTTGAAAAGCTTTTGAATAAACCTTTGATAATCCGATCTTTTCCCCCCTTTTTTTCTTAAAATAGAAAATACCACAAGTATCACTGGAATATTCATATTCTATTAAGCATTTTGAAATTTTATTTAAAAAATACAGATTCCTATATTTCTAGAAGCCATTTATGTGTGGAGAATCTTCTAGGGATTCCCATCAATCAGCATTCCACCTGTGCTAGATTGTTGTGTCAGGTAGGCACACCCAACATTCCTTCTAATGCTGGGAACTAATATCCTGTAATTCCATTTGTCAATCATCATCAGTTTACCAGGAGGAGAAAGTGAGGCAGGAGCTGCTTGGCAAGCCTCCACTTCACAGTGGTGGGACCTTTTTTACCCTCTCCTGTTCTTCAGGCAGAAGTCTTTCATGACTCTTGATATCATCTTCTCATTTCTTCTTTCCAGACCATCACTCCAACATTGTCGATCTCTGCTCTTCTCACCTATGTATAAGTCCTGATTCTTTTATTGAATTGCTTTATTTCTCTAATATTTCCCTGGCTGGACCCAGACTGGTACATCACCAAAAGATTTACCCCTTATCTCACTGGGATATGTGTCATGTATGAAAGAATGGACAGCTTGGTAGGAGCGCTTTGGGGGAGTACGGGATCACACGTGTCAGCTGGGTCAGTCAAATCATCCTCAGTCTTAGACAGAAAGAATAGTAACCGTCAAGGGCACACTTTATTCGCATAATGGCTAGCCTCAGGAAGGAAAGACATTCTAGAGATTATTTATTCCAACACCTTAAACTTTAGCTGTAAGTGTGGCAGGTAAAATGAGTGACTTTGCTCAAGGTAGTTAAGTAACTTGCTCCAATTCAGTCAGTAGGTTAATGGTAGTGCTGGGACTAGAAGAGGTGATAAACCCTATGCTTGAAGAGTTTACACTCTATTGACTATAATTTAGGCAGAATGGTACTTTGTCTTAGCGTTAATAACTCAAAGGTGGCACACAAACACATATTAATCTGTACATATACAATTTTTACACGGAATTAATATGTAAATCCTTGGGTTTGCTAGAAAAATCACTACTGCTAGAAAACTGATTAAGTTCTTTGTGTTCTCTAAGGCAAGAGGGTTTTCTCCTCTCCTACTGTACACAGATTTTCCGTATTATGAGTTTACGTTGGCAAAAATTCAGAAAGACTATCAAACTATAACTATCTCAGTTTAATATATACTTTATTTGTTGGGAGTCCCCCAGGTTTGATGATTTGCTAGGAGGTGTATCGTTGTATTTACTGCTGATGCATTAAAGTGAAAGAACACCAAGCACGATCAGCAAAGGGAAAGTCTCATAGGGTAAAGTCTGGGTGAAAATAGGAGAAAACTTCCAAAGCTCCTCTCCCAGTGGAGTCACAGAATATACTTAATCACCCCAGTAATGTGTTGTAAGCACACATGTATAAAGTTTATTAGAGACTCAGTACCTAGAGTTTTTACTGGGGGCCGATCACATAGCCACCGCCTGTCTGGCAAGTGCCCAAATTCCAGACTCTCAAAAGGAAAACAGGTCTTCAACCTAACCCGTATTGTTTGTTCAAGGAGTTTAGGCACAGCAAGATGCTCTAATCCGCTAATGTTGGGGACCCTCCTAAAATTCAAGTTACCAGCTGCTAGCCAGGTGCCAGTCTTGGAAACAG
This sequence comes from Ursus maritimus, assembly GCF_017311325.1. NCBI lineage: Eukaryota > Metazoa > Chordata > Mammalia > Carnivora > Ursidae > Ursus > Ursus maritimus. Next base: position 75,366,607 of record NW_024425563.1, on the reverse strand, counting down.
GCCTTCCAGAGCACAGCAGTCCCATCTTCCATGTGAACTTTTCTGCACATCCTAATACTCACAACTGGATTGAAAATGTAAATGAAAAACAACCAAAGCTGTTGCCAGAGCTGTTGGGGACTAAAATTTAGGTAATCCCTTTTAGTTTGGGAATGTTTTGGAGAATTGAGTGATGCTTCTCTCCTTCTGGGATTTTGTGAGATCACTACTCGATATAAAATAGCTGCAGGGAAAATGGTTTAGCAGATTTTTCTCAGCTCGATAGACATTGGCTTCATACTTGATTTTCCAGTTTTATACACTCACTGAGACCATATCACCTGACTTACAACATTGCATTTGTTTTTTCCCTCTTAAGGAAATAGAGAATCGTCTATGTCAATATTAGAGCTCAGTTCGTAGGTACTGTAATACCAAAAACACAAATTACCTTCTTCTCCACACCTGCTTCGTAGTTAGGCATTTCCTCCTCTGGGATCTACAGCTAATGGAATGTGTTTCTATGATAATATATTACGTCGTAACATAACATTTATTAATGTAAATCTGTCTCCCCCTCCACAAACCATGAGTTTCTCCAAGATCATGACTGTATCCAGACCTAGTATAGTCCACTACTATTGCTATTCAAAACTATTTATTTTCTAATGAGTAAATTCTCTGTATGTATCTGTTTGTACTGAAGTAATGGCTGGTAGAATAAATAATAATCATTAGAAAAACAGTAAATCAGGCCTTGTAAATCTAAAGCGGAGATAAGATAAAATAGACAACAGACTACATGAACCATTGAATATACTCTGCGTGCTTTTTGTGTTTCTTTGTGCGTGATTTATTTAAAAAGCTTCTAGGAGAGTCATTTTCTTATTTGAAAATGACTATAATCTTTAGATATTCCAGAATCTTTAGAAGTTGATGTTAGGGTAATAGATTGCAAATACGCTTCAAACATTTAAACTGTAAAAATTCAGAGAAAATAAAATGATAACTCTCACAACCAACATACACAAAGATTATAGCACCAATGACTTCTAAGTAAATTGTGGCTGGATAAAGTGGAGACAGGGAGAATAATTCTCTCCTTCTCAAATTGGAAGACTGTTCTCTTTCTATCAAGAGCCAGGAAATCTTATATAAGCCCTCCTACAACAGCAGGCATTTAGATTCATACGTTCCTTGGTATTTACGAGCAGCTGTAGCTAGCAGAACTGGAGGAGAGTTCTACCTCCTGGAGTTTTAGAATTTGCAAAGATCTGTGCATAACAAATAGGAACAGAAATAACTAGAGCTATGAAATGAACTTGATGAAAACAGTTCTTAAAATCGGTACTTGAATCAATTCCAACCCTAGAGACTAAGCATTTTCTGCATTTACAATGACAGTCTTCATGCAAGGACATGACCACTTGATAAGACACTTAATCGGATGCATCAAAATCAGGCAAGTGACCGATTAGAACTAAAAATGAGACAACAAATAAGCAGAGTTTATTTCTCTAAGCATTCCCTGGCTGAAGACTTTTATCAATACCTAGTATGGAATTTTTGGTAATAACTGTTGGAACCCCACTATAATTTTATGTATTTAAGTTCACTTAAAAATTACTAAGCTTTGATTGCTTTCTTTCTTTCTTTTCTTTTTTCTTTCTTTCTTTCTTTTTTTTTTTTTAATGATATTGCTGCTACCATCCACCCAGATCCTCCAGGCTTCCAATTTTGTTTCCTAACTTTACTGAGATAATAATTGACATATTACATTGTGTATGTTAAAGGTACACAGTTCAATGTATTGCAAAATGATTACCACAGTAAAGTTAGTTGACATATCTGCTACTTCAATTAATTACCTATTTGTGTGTGGGGGGGGTGAGAATAAGATCTACTCTCTTAGTAACTTGCAAGTATACAACACAGTATTGTGACCTATAGTCACCATGCTATACGTTAGATTCCCAGAAAATATTTATTTTATAACTAGAATTCCGTACCCTTTGACCAACCTCTTCCCATTTCCTCCAACCCTTGGCAACCACCATTTCACTGTTTCTATGCGATCAGCTCTTTTAGATTCTACATATAAATGAGACAATACATTATTTGTCTTTCTTTGACTTATTTCACTAGTGTAGTGGCCACAGTTCTATCCATGTTGCTGTAAATGACAGGATTTCCTTTTTTCCTATGGCTGAATAATATTCCATTTTGTATGTGTGTGTGTATATATGTATGTGTGTGTGTGTGTGTGTGTGTGTGTGTGTGTGTGTGTATATATATGTCACATTTTCTTTATCCATCCAATCATAAATACTTAGAGTGCTTCATGCCTTGGCTGTTATGAATAATGTTGCAGTGAACACAGAAGATATCTCTTTAAGATAGTGATTTAATTTCCTTTGGATATATACAAAGGAGGAGAGTAGAGTTGCTGGATCTCATGGTAGTTGTATTTTTAATTTTTTGAGGAACCTCCATATTGTTTTCCATAGAAGCTGTGCCAGTTTATATTCCCACAACTAGTATACAAGGGTTCCCTTTTCTCTACAATCTTGCTGACACTTGCTGTCTTCCGTCTTTTTGATAATAGCTATCCTAACAGGAGTAAGGTGATAACTCCATTTTGGTTTTGATTTGCATATTCTTGATGATTAATGTTTGTATGTCTTTGGAAAAATGTTTATATAGGTCCTTTGCCCATTTTTTAATTGAATTGGCATTTTTACTATTTTTCTTTTTTTTTTACTGAACTAAATTCTTTTCCAGTTATATTGACAAATAATTGACATATATTACTGTATAGGTTTAAGGCATACAGCATGATGTTGATACACATATGTTCTGAAATGATTATCACAATAGGTTCAGCTAACATCCATCTTCTCATATAGATGCAATGAAAAGGAAAAAAAGAAGGAAAATATTATCTTTGTGATGAGAACTCATAGAATTTGTTTTCTTTTCTTTTTTTTTTTTTAATAATGATTTTTTATTATTTTAGTCACCATACAGTACATCCCCGGTTTCCGATGTAAGGCTCGATGATTCATTAGTTGTGTATAACACCCACTGCACCATGCAATATGTGCCCTCCTTACTACCCATCACCGGTCTATCCCATTCCCCCACCCCCCTCCCCTCTGTAGCCCTCAGTTTGTTTCTCATAGTCCATAGTCTCTCATGTTTCATTCCCCCTTCTGATTACCCCCCCTTTCTTTATCCCTTTCTTCCCCTACTGATCATCCTAGTTCTTATGTTCCATAGATGAGAGAAATCATATGATAGTTGTCTTTCTCTGCTTGACTTATTTCACTTAGCATTATCTCCTCCAGTGCCGTCCATGTTGTAGCAAATGTTGAGAACTCGTTCTTTCTGATTGCTGAGTAATATTCCATTGTATATATGGACCACAACTTCTTAATCCAGTCATCTGTTGCAGGGCATCTCGGCTTCTTCCACGATTTAGCTATTGTGGACATTGCTGCTATGAACATTGGGGTGCATATGGCCCTTCTCTTCACTACGTCTGTATCTTTGGGGTAAACACCCAGTAGTGCAATGGCTGGATCATAGGGTAGCTCAATTTTTAACTTTTTAAGGGACCTCCACACTGTTTTCCAGAGTGGCTGTACCAACTTGCATTCCCACCAACAATGTAGGAGGGATCCCCTTTCTCCACATCCTCTCCAACAATTGTTGTTTCCTGCCTTGTCTATTTTTGCCATTCTAACTGGCGTAAGGTGGTATCTCAGTGTGGTTTTGATTTGAATTTCCTTGATGGCTAATGATTTTGAACATTTTTTCATGTGTCTGTTAGCCATTTGTATGTCTTCATTGGACAAGTGTCTGTTCATATCTTCTGCCCATTTTTTGATTTGTTTATTTGTTTCTTGTGTATTGAGTTTGAGAAGTTCTTTGTAGATCTTGGATACCAGTCCTTTATCTGTAGTGTCATTTGCAAATATCTTCTCCCATTCTGTGGGCTGCCTCTTAGTTTTTCTGACTGTTTCCTTGGCTGTGCAGAAACACACCTTTCCTACAGCTCTAGCTATCACATTGCACACTACATCCTGAATATTTGTCTTATTAATGGAAGTTTGTACTTTTGACCTCCTTTCTTCAATTTCAATTGCTCTTCCCCCTACCCTCTGATCTCTTTTTTATGAGGTTGTTTGGTTTTTTTTATTCCATCTGTAAATGATATCATACAGTATTTGTCTTTATCTGAGTTACTTCACTTAACATAATACTTTCAAGGTTCAGCCACATTGTTGTAAATGGTAGAATTTCCTCATTTTTTATAGCTGAATAATATTCTACTATATATGTACACACACACACATATATATATAGTAGAATATATATATATATATATATATATATGCCACAATTTCCTTACCCATTCATCCATCACTGGACACTTCGGCTCTTTCCATGTTTTGGCTATTGTAAACAATGTCGCAGTAAGTATGAGGGTGCAGATGCTTTTTTCAAGTTAGTATTTCTGTTTCCTTTAGATATATTCTCAGAAATGGAATTGCTGGATCTTATGATAGTTATATTTTTAAGTTTTTAATGATCCTCCATACTGTTTTCCATATGGTCTACCAGTACAATCCCAACAGTATACAAAGGTTCTCTTTTCTCCACATCTATACCAGCATTAGTTATCACTTGTCTTATTGGTGATGGCCATCATAACTGGTATAAGGTGGTGTTTCATTGTGGTTTTAATTTACATTTCCCTAATGACTAGTGATATTGAGCATCTTTTTCTGTACCTGTTGGCCTTCTGTACTTTCTTTGGAGAAATGTCTATTCAGGTCCTTTGCCCATTTTTAAATTTGTTCATTCATTCATTCACTCAACTATTGAGTTGTATGAGTTCTTTATGTATTTTGAATATTAACCCCTTACCAGATCTATGCAAATATTTTTTCCTATTCTGTAAATTGTCTTTTCTTTTTCCTTTGCTGTGTAGAGGCTTTTCAGTTTAAGGTAGTACCAATTGTTTTATAATACATTTTTACACAGTATTACCAGGGTATAAATTTTGGTTGAAAACAATAAATTCATGGCTTTAGTCAAAGTAAATAGACTCATTAATTTTTAAAAAGATTTATTTATTTATTTATTTGAGAGAGAACGAGAGAGTGAGCACGAGTCAGGGGAGGGGCAGAGGGAGAAGCAGACTCCTCACTGAACAGAGAGCCTGATGTGGAGCTTGATCCCAGGACCCTGGGATCATGACCTGAACCAAAGGCAGATACTTAACTGACTGAGCCACCCAGGTGCCCTGACTCATTACTTTTTAATAATTTTTAATTTATTTTATTTTAATTCAGTTAATTAACATTTGTGTATTATTAGTTTCAGAGGTAGAGTTCAGTGATTCATCACATGCACATAACACCCAGTGTTTATTACATCACTTGCCCTCCTTAATGCCTAGTTACCCCATCTCCCCATCCGGGAATATTACTCAGCCATCAAAAAAATGAAGTCTTACCATTTGCAAGGACATGGATGGAACTAGAGGGTATTATGCTAAGTGACTCATTACTTTTGATTTTAAAAAAGACAATTCTCTTTGCCTCTTACTCCCATTACTGTCTGTACCCATGTGATTAGGTTTTTCTAGGGTCAGTTTGTACTTCCCTCATCCCTCTTTCATTGCAATATAAACTTAAACCCATAGTGGTCTTCCCTGCATACCCAGATCCTAAATACTGAATTTAACATAGTCATCATCAACAAATGTTAGTTGATTGAATTGTATTTATTAATAATTATGACCTTCAAGGTTATGGACCTTACACCTTGAATGTTTTGGATGAAGAATGAAAGTATATTAATTCCCACAACTGGAAGCTGTCATGCTCAACTATTTGAATTCTGAAATTTCAGAGTCCCCAGCAAATGACTGTCAGCAAATCCATTTCTTACAATAAGTTTCTTCATCCATAAAGCTGTTCCAGTTGCTGACAAGTGATCTGTCACTTTGTCTTAAGATATTATAGTGTAAATTACTAAGTGAATTATTATAATGTGGAAAGATAAAAAGAAGTAAATGGATATAGTCTACCAGTTGTCTAATTGCAGTGGTACGTCACACCTTCCGGGGCATGGACATTCAGGGAAGTACTGTCTGCTTGTTTTCAGAACCCAGGTTTCATAGCAAGCCTGTTATCCTTATAGAGATCACGGCTTCCTTAACCCAATTTAATTATATACTGAGAAGTGTTTTCTACATATTTGAGGCACTTTGTGAGAAGAATACTATGAATTATTAACATATATGCCAAACCATATTATAACAACTAGTTATAAGTCATGCCCTTATTGCCATATTTTTTTCCAATTTTGTTAAATGAATAGTTCTTTTTCATTTGATTGTTTCCATTTACTTCCCTCCTAAATAATTTCTAAAAATGTTCAAGTTTTTTTTTTTTTTAAATATATACTCTAATCAGTTCCTACAGGAATCTGAACCTGCTAAGGAGGCATTTGAATGTAGAAAAGTAGCCATCATGCTAGACTTGGGCATGATAATGTTTAAATACATATTTGAACTTGGAATGGCAAGTGGACATTACTGACAAATACACATTTAATTACTGTTTATTTCTTCTGAACATATTTGCTGACAGCTGATCTGGAAGATAGTGAGATAGTAGTAAGGCTAAAGGATGCAAATGAGAGTGCCATTGTGCTCATGTTGAGTCCAGGCTCCCAAATTCCTTGCCGTGCGACTTTGTGCAGGTCATTTAACCTCTCTGATCAGTTTCCTTATGAGCAAAATGGGTTTTATAATAGAACCTTGTTCTATAAGTTTTTGTTTTTCCCCTATGGATGAAATACATATAAATGTCTGGGAATATTATCCGGCATGCAAGAAGATAATAAGGATTTTCTGCATTCTTGGTACTTACACCTTATGTTAGTTGTATTGCTGTTAAGAGAGAGATTGTTAGAAGACAGTGTAAAGAATGAAGAGAATATGGAAATTCACTCAAGCGGAATGCAACCTTGATAACAGCTACTTAAACTATACTCACCTTGTTTGAGTGTGTATTACATGCTGGTTCCTCCTTCTTTCACATGAGAAAACTAAGGTTTGATGTATTGTGGGTACTTTCTCAAGTTGGTGGAAAAATGATTGCAAGATTACTGAGGCTTTCATTCACCAGGGCCCTCACTCTTAGCTGTTTCACCAGGTCAGCACTTCTTATAAACTTCACATGGAAAACCGGGGGTATCATGTCAGCAGATTTTCTTTCCAAAGCTCAAGGTCAATTTTTTCTGAACCAGGGAGGGAAAATGTATTTGCACTCCTGCAAGTGTAGTGGGCTGGATCCTAGATGCTACTTTGGCACTCTGAATTTTAGCATGTTATTTGGGTTCTTTGAATCTCTTTTCTAATTAAAAAGCCCATTAAAACAAAATAAAACTACTAAAAAAGAAAGAACTAAACCAGATGATCTCAATTACTTCAGACTAATTTGTTGCATAGAGAACTGTTAGCCCCAACAATGGCAGTATTAAAGTCTTATTTGAAATAATATTTTTAGTCCAGTATTCATTTATACTGTCAAGACCTTTATGAACTATTCTCCTTTTGTCATTGCTAGACAACACTCTAATTGTATGTTACTTCCAATGATGCCAATATACGTTTATTACATATATCAAAGTAGTGAGTTTTTATATTACTAAATGGTCCTTCAGTGAATAATCAGAATAATTTACCTAATTCACTTTAATATTATTTCAGCATATTTGATTTATCAGTATTATACTGATTTATCAGAATAATAACTTCACAAAGGAAAATATTTAACCATTTCTGTTATATTCATTACATTTTTGCAATATTCATAAAAACAAACTATTCTTATGTGTTTTTATGTATTTTATTATTCAGATATATGTATTCTTACATATATTAATCTTATATACTATTATGCAAAAACTAGTTTTATATTTTAAAGTATTGAAAGCATTTCAAAAATCAATGAATCTTTTTTGAATATATTTCAGAAATATAGCTGGAAACTGAGGTTTTACCTGTATTGGAAACTCTCCTGAAAGAGATTCCAACTAAAGAAAATCAAAGATCAATAAGTCAGTAAACATAGAATGAGTCCAGCTTGGTGAAGCTAAGGAGACCTTTCAGTGTCGCATGAATCTCAGCTGAAGATCTGTCTCTTGCTATTTTAGGCTGCATGAGTCTCAGTCCACCATTCTACCATGTGGATTATATTTTGATCGTGTTGAGCAATTCCCCAGAACTAATTTCTCTCTTTTCTCCTCCCAGTAGTCCATGGTTTTAACTTGCAGAATCTGGTGGTTTTAGAAAGCTGGCCCTATCTTCTTGCTAAAGTAGGACATGTTACAGAGACTTAACCAAATAGTGTATCCACGCCCCATCCAAGTTAATGACCCAAATTGCTCAACCCAGAGTCTAAGTCACAATGTTGGCTTGATACATGGGAGCGAAACGCACTGCTGCTCTATGTAGACACGCCCCATTGCGGCTACAAATGTTTTTTAGAGCCGGAAAGGTACAGAACTCAAAAAATCCCTGGGGGAATTTAGAACTTTGAGGACACCGTGATCAAACTCGAGTGAAGCCCATGCTCCTTTTAATCTTTTCGGTTATGTGTACCAGTAAGTTTCCTTTATTTTTTCCAAAGTGTTCAAGATGGATTTTCAAGTATTTGCCACATAAACATCTGACTTAGGGGAGATAAGTCCTCCGGCCTGAGGATTCAAAGGTTTAACAATATAAGTTGACGATCCTCATCTAAATTCTCTGAGAAAGATGTGCTTTGGAATTCATATTTTCTTTATTGTTGTTAAGCAGGAGATGTAGAGCTTATACTACGTAATAGCTAACAGTGCCCGAGGGGTCTGTGGCAGTGCCCGGGGGTCAAAGTCAGTATTTCTGCCGCAAAATGTGTGAACAATTACAATTAATGGGATTTTTACTCCCAAAAAGGCTATAAATAGCCTATTGATTGTTCAACACAGGATTTGCTGAAAAGTGAGTTTTAAAGTAAAATTTTGATGCATATCTCTCTGGAGTTTGAACGTGCAGTTGAGGATATAGATACACCTCTGTGTACACACACACACACACACACACACACACACACACACGTAAATACATATGTGCATAAACCTTATGTCACACGATAGGGTCTTATTTTCTTTATGAAAGTCACTTTGTTAGTTCAATTACCATGATATGAATGTTTCTTTATGTTGGAGTTTATAGTCGAATTACATCATTATCTTCATTAACATCATCGACATTATGAAAAATTGGATTATAGTTTACTTTTTTCCTGTTTCTAAAATGTACCTAGACTAAGTAAGAACAAAGTTTGCTACAATATAAAAAACGATATTCTGAACAGATATGTTTTAATTGGACTTTTCACCATCCTCCTCATGCAACACAAAACAAAATAACCCGGATCTCCAAGAACATGTGCTGTGTCAGCAATTATTCGTTCTGTTTCTGATGACTGATAAAAATGGCACAAGCTGGGGCGCCTGGGTGGCACAGTGGTTGAGCCTCTGCCTTCGGCTCAGGGCGTGATCCCGGCGTTCTGGGATCGAGTCCCACATCAGGCTCCTCTGCTATGAGCCTGCTTCTTCCTCTCCCACTCCCTGCTGTGTTCCCTCTCTTGCTGGCTGTCTCTATCTCTGTCGAATAAATAAATAAAATCTTTAAAAAAAAATGACACAAGTTAGTTCTTCTTAGGCAGAAATTTTCAACAAATGAAGCATAAGATTTTTACTGTTGCAGTAGTTTTTTCCTCCACTAAAATCATATGAAGCATGTTAAAACAGATATACCGCTCATGACGTGGTTAAGAAAAAAGGAATAAATATCATATTCAGTATGTAATAGATAAATTTGAACTGTACATTTTTTCTATCAAGTGTATTAGTCATGTTTTGGTAATTTATTCTGTGTATTAAGGAATAATACTTTCTGACAGAGATAAACAATAGTTAAAAAATGTTTCTAACCTTTACTTCTTAGCTATTTCCAATTATCTTGTATTATCCTCATCATTTTTTCATAAAAGGAACTAATAAATGAGGAAATAAGTGTCAGTATCCTAAACATATTTTCTTCTAAATATAAACAGAATATTTGTAACCTAGAGGAAAATAAGTTTGCCCTAAAATGTTGTGGTTATCATTATTAATAGTATTAATAAAAATATGTTGTAATAATATAGTTTTTCAAACTTTCAGAGCACTTTATTCTAACTTGGCTTGAATGTTGCCTTAAGATATAAATAATTTGTTTTTTATATAGTTTTGCTCTTAATTCAAGTATATATATTCTACTCAAATGTTTAGTGTACCGACTGTGTCCATCAGGACATAATTAAAAACCACAAACCCCACTGTAGCTACTTTAAGTAAAATATAAATTCATTAAAATAAAAGCGAGTCCATCAAATTTCTTTCAGTGCCAGAGAATCAGGCCAGGCATCTACAGAACCAAGAATAATCACCAAAACATAACAGTTGTCTGCCCTAATAGACAAGCTACTTTGGCTGCTGCTGAGCCCAAGAATGACAGCCACTAGTCCAGCCCTCTTACTATGAGCCTGGCCCTTGCTACACCTGCACACTCTCGGCTTGTAGCTCACGGAAGTAGTTTCTATATAGAGTCTCATTCATGTCCCTTTTCTTCTAATCAACATCCCGTGGGTTGTATGCAAATTGCAAAGCCTGTATCAAATATTTGAGCGTGGCTTCAAGAGATGGGAATGTGTTGCTGGCTTTTACTTTACAGAGCAGATGTTCTGAACAAAGATAACCCTGAAATTTAGAAAAGTGTGTGAAATTCCCAGATGATCAAAACACAAAGGGCTATTTTGGTCAAACTTACAGGATTTGAAAATAATTTAAATTTTTGGAAAACCTGAAAACTGCTTGCAGTGGCACTGACAACATGCTGTTACGGTGCTGATGGTGGAAACAGCATTAGCGACGGAAATATTAGTCTTGAAATTGCCACATTGGCAGAGTCGTCTGTAGAAAGGCCATGCCAGGCTGGATGGCGATACCATTCCCGATGACAGGGAGAGCGGGTGCTAACTGTGAGTTCATGGGCTTCATTGCCCTCGACTGATGCGTCAGTATCTTGAGTGCTGACAACCGTGTCTTAGACATCAGCAACAAAACTGTTGTTTTGACAGTAACGAGAAGTGAAGGCATTTCCTTTGATGGTCAGTGCTAGAGAGCCTTCATGTTTTGCATGAAGCAAAAGCGTGAGTTGTCCATAGAGATGCTAAAATTGCTACAGATGTCAATTGTAAGTACTTTACATATTGACAGCTTATTTATTTATTTATTTATTTATTTATTTAATGAGCTACTAGAAGATCTCTGAAGAACTCTAACAATATTTGGAAAGGAACTGATGGAAAGCTGAAGTCCCCACCAAACAGTTAATGTTATGATTCTGTGTCCATTCTGAGATACGTGAGGTCTGACGTTCACATTGATTTTACTGTTTCGAAGTGGTTGCATTCTCGTGAGGTAAAGAAAATCACTACCAATAAATCACAGAATCTAAATCTCTATATAACTTGGAAATGTTTAGGGTTGTCGTTATGAAATACCGACTTTAAATATTTGTAACAAAATTGAAATCTCATAGGGGAGGAAGCCCAATTTAAAAAAAAAAAAAAGAGTTAAATGCAAAAAATCTAAATGAAGCAGAGTTAAGGGTTGGAAAAGGCCAGCAGTCGTTCCACTCACTCCCATTTCCTAGTTTAGCCTCTCCCTGCCCCCCCATCTCCAGAAGAGTTTCTGGGACACTTCTCAGGAGCCTCTGTAAAAACTGAAAAAAGAAGGCATAATGGGTTAGGATTAGAGTTGCAAAGATGTGAAAAAGATTGTGTAGAAGAGTAATTTCATATACTCTGCCTGGGTAGGACAGATTTAGGGGTTCAAGGCTAATGACAGTAAATTTCAACTTAATATAGAGAACTTTATAATTTACAGAACTCTCTAATAAAAATGGAACAGGTAACTTTATGAGACTAATTTCCTGATCACTCGATCTATTCAGAGACCAGAGTCACTAATGGTGTTCAAGGGGATTTAAATATCAGGAGAGTGGTTGCTGTAGATTCTAGCATTATATGATATCGTTGCCTATGTCATCTGCAAACGGCTCTTCCAATAACTCCCCGCCATGACCATTTGGTAAATAGGAATATATTTTGAAAATTCTGTAGATCTTAATACAGTTTTAGATTCCAGTGATGTAATGAATCCCAAATTGCTTTTTTTCTCTTTCTTTTACTACAAGAAGACCTTTATTTCTCTGAAATTCGACGCCTTTAAAAATAATACTTCTTGTTTTCCAGATGCTCTAGAGAAGCATCTAGAAGTGAAATGTAGGCGTTAAAGTGGAGATAAAATGTAGGTATATTTGGCCCTACATGTTGTACCATATATACGTATTTTCCTTTGTTTGAAAGATCTTCCAAAGTAAGGACCAAAGAGCATTCGTGAGCACTGTGCGGTGCACTCGGAAGCCCTGCGTAGCACGCACGGAACGGATAAGGCAATTCAGGAAGCACTTACCTGAATTCTTAAAGTAGTAGATACCAAGCTTCCAAGTTACAAAAACGCACTATTTTTCTTGTTTGTGGAAGAGTAGGATGCTTTTTCTTCTGTGATAATAGCTCATACCTTTGCTTTAGGCAAAATGAAAACTCTTGTTCGCTCTGTGCCTCCTCTCGTACTCATATAATGCATCGGTTTCTCTGCGGGTCACCTTGTATAAAATACAGTATTCATGTGAAAGAGAAGAAACATCATAATAATAAGATGAAAATTTTATCAGAGAAACACTTAAGTAGAACAGACCAAATATTTTACCTATTGACATAGAGTTTTCATTAATTTAACTGACAATCTATGATTTTGTCTTTTTTAATTGCTTGAAGAAACATATATATGTTTATAAATTTATTTTATAAATAATATTAAATTATATTTACAACTTTATTTCTTAATTCTGCTTTTAATTTAACTTCATTTTGTGAAAAACAAACGTGATTATGGTTAAAGGTTGCCTTAAATTGATATTATTTGCTGTTTCCGGCAGGCATTTGTATAGAATTCAGGGTGTTTTAAGAAGAGAGCTATGCTAAGAAACTAGGAACACAGAGATCGAAATTCTTTAGAGATGAAAATTCAACATCTATGAGGGTGGGACCGCTGTTTTAAATATTGATATTCGAAGGAACTTCTGCCGGTGTGCTATGAAGTTCAGTTAAACAGGAGGTATCATGCAATAGCACAATGGAAGTCAATTTTACCTTAAGTGACTTTTCCAAATTAAGGAAATTAAAATAACCCTCTAATATTCACAGAGCCTGCTGTACTAACACAGAAAATAGGTCTTCTAGATAATACACAGATCTACGACACTGGGTTTCAAAAGCGAGAGGAGGAAAGAGAGACGAAAGAAAATAACCAATTTGTACATAGTGTGTTAGAAACAAACCCTTCTGCATAGAGTGATCATAAATTGACTCTTAAGTCCATGATGAGTAACTATTTAAGCAAAGAAAAAAGTCAACAAGGAGCAGATAATTCAGAAAGGATGGCATGGCGTAGACCCCCGTGGGTAGATCCTGGCTGGCAGAGATGAGTTTACATGAACCCGATCCAGTGTAATCATCAGGGCTCCTCAGTAGATCACCCATCTTTAAGTCCTGAGGTTTGCCTTAGGGCACATGTGGAGGAAGCAGCAACCCTAGGCCTCAGCCAGAGGTTTGCAGCCCTGGCCCAGCATGACAGTCACCCATCAGCCCTAATGTTGCCCTTGGCTCTGGGGATGGGCAAGGTCAGAGGAAATGTGACTCTAGTGGTAAGCCGCCCTTGCTGGAATTAAGGAAGCATCTGAAACTTTCTTCTTGATGCCAAGAAAGTACGAATAGTATGCTGCTCAGTCTTTGCTGGGGGTCAGGCTGCCTGGGGATGGTTGGAGGAACTGGAGCAGAGAATATGGGCCAAAGCTGACCCTGGAAGGGCTGCCAGATGTGATCAAAGGGAAGGAGTTCCCCAAAGCCTTGCCTTACAGGAAGCACCTTCTAAACAAGAACCCACAAAAAAGTTACAGATGCTAGATTTTAAGCCAAAACCTGTAACAAGAAGATGAAGGAGGGCCTAATTTCATGCCTAATTTTGTACTGATAATTTTATATTTCTGAAATGAGATCCCTCAAATTGCATAAGCTTTCAGGTCCTGTAGTACAAGAATCTGTTCTGAAAGTTGGGTAACAGGATTGACCCCCAAAGTCCAATATTTCATTAACATTGCCTCTATTAGCTATTGACATAGTGATTATTCATTATGGGCAAACCTCCCACTGCAGTATCTATGGCATTCCCTACTCCTGCACACACCTTAAACAATAAATGCCTGTTGGGAGTCCCCTCCATGCACTCTACACCACCCACTCCTGTGGTCGGTGTGACAGCTAAAATGACCCCACAGATTTCCCAAAGCCCCTGTCTGAGAACCTAACCAGGAAAGCTAGATAATATTCACCAACAGTTCCTCTAGGGCCGCAGTTATAGATACTGATACTCATTGGTTTTGAACAGGAGTGTACAAGAGTGAATAGAGTATTAGTCACAATAGGACATGGCTTCAGAGTTCTCGCTTACAATTTTTTTTAAAGATTTTATTTATGTATTCATTTATTTGACAGAGAGAGACAGCGAGGGAGGGAACACAAGCAAGGGGAGTGTGAGAGGGAGAAGCAGGCTTCCCGTGGAGCAGGGAGCCTGAGGCTGGGCTCGATCCTAGGACCTTGGGATCATGACCTGAGCTGAAGGCAGATGCTTAATGGCTGAACCACCCAGGAGCCCCTATAATTTTTGACAATAAAGAGAGTCTTTAGATTGTGAATTGACAAACTATGACCTGTGGAACCCAGTCCTGTGGCTTTTTTTTTTTTTTAATAATCATTCCAATTTAAGGATGGCTTTTACATTAAAAGATTGCATAAACAAATTTTTTAAATATGCAATAGATACTATGTGTAGTGTGCAGAGACTGAAATATTTGCTATCTGGCTCTTTACAGAAAAATTTCTTTCCTCCTTTAGATTATGCCACAATCATCAAAAACAGGTCAACTGCCCACTCAACAATTTTCTCTTAGCAAGACTTACTTTGTGGCCATGATAGCAGCACAGCCTGGCTGTCCATATGGCTGGGACTTAAGTAAAGAAAATAGAAAAGTTTAGAGAGGGGTAAGGTGAGTGGGGATAGGGAAGGAGATTAGGAGAAAAATAGGGTTTAAGTTTTTTTTCCTATATCGTTGATCTGTGTTCATTATTGATTTGCTACATACAGATCAATGAGTATTTCCTCAAATCACATTTTTATCTCTGTTTCTCAACCTCATAAAAAAAACTTTATGAGCAAATTATTCTGATAGTACCTTGTTAATAGTAGCTCCTACTTTGGGATCTGGAGGTAATTTTTCTGAGGTTTATAATAAATTATTTCACTGGTTTTCAAACAGTGTTACATGGAGTCCTAGAATTACACTGAGATATCTCTGGAACTGTTTTGGGAGGAGGGGGAAGCCAAGTAGATGGGACTTTAGGCCTTTGTGCATATTTCATCCATATTCATTCCACTTATACAATTCTTATCTCTGTTGTAATAAAATTTTAATTCAACTCAATAGCAAAAAGGAAGCAATCCTGTTAAAAATGGGCAGATGAACTAAATAGACATTTTTTCCCCCAAAGAGGATGTACAGATAACCAACCTGTATGTGGAAAGGTGGTCAACATCATGATCATCAGGGAAATGCCAATCAAAACTACAATGAGAAAGCACCTCACACCTTTTAGAATTGTGAGTATCAAAAAGACAAGAGATAACTAGGGCTGACTAATAAGGATGTGGAGAAAAGGCAACCCTTTTGTGCTGTTGGTGGGAATGTTAATAATTGCAGCCATTATGGAAAACAGTTGGAGGTTCCTTAAGATATTAAAGATTGAACTACTATATGATTCAACAACTCTCTTCTGGGAATATATCCAAAGGAAATGAAAACAGGATCTTGAAGAGCTATGTGGACTATCATGTCCTTTGCAGTATTATTGACAATGGCCAAGATATGGAAATACCTAAGTGTCTATCAACAGATGAAAGGCTAAAGAAGATGGGTATATATGTGAAATGGAATATTATTCAGCCATGAGAAGGAAGGGAATCTTGCCATTTGGGACAACATGGATGGAACTTGAGGGCATTATGCTAAGTGAAATGAATCAGGCAGAGGAAGACAAACACTGCATGGTACCACTTGTATTTGGACCCTAAACAAAGGAAGGAAGGAAGGAAGGAAGGAAGGAAGGAAGGAAGGAAGGAAGGAAGGAAAGAAGAGAAACAG
The DNA here is from genome assembly GCF_017311325.1 of Ursus maritimus. Taxonomy (NCBI): domain Eukaryota; kingdom Metazoa; phylum Chordata; class Mammalia; order Carnivora; family Ursidae; genus Ursus; species Ursus maritimus. The sequence continues at coordinate 75,350,139 of NW_024425563.1, read as the reverse complement.
AGTAGACTCATAGAAGCTCATAGAAACAGAGAAGACTCATAGAAACAGAGTAGAAAAGTGGTTGCCAGGGGCTGGGGGTGGGAGAAATAGAAGCTGGTAAAAGAATTCAAACTTTCAGCTATAAGATGAATGAGGTCTGAAGATACAATGTAAAACACTGTGACTGTAGCGGATAACATTACCTTATATAATTAAAATTTAGAAAGAGATTAGACCTTCTCACCCAAATAAATATATAAATTAATGATGTGTTAGTTAACTACATGGTGGGAATCCTTTCACAAAGTGTGTGTGTGTGTGTGTGTGTGTGTGCGCGCGCGCGCACGCGCAAAATCACCACAGTGTACACTTTGAATATCTTATAATTTTATTTCTTGATTATATCTCCATTAAGCTGAAAAAATTTGACAGTGGAAAAATGTTTCCATGAGTAAAACCTTGAAAGAGCTGCTAGCTAATTTAATCCAATTATTTTTCCTTCAGTGCCAATAATATTTTCTAAACAGACTGCAAATATTTTGCAATTTATTTCATTCCCTAAAGTGTTTACTTCAATCCTTCTTAGAACTGATTTAGAATCAAAACTAGCTAACACAGAAACAATGAGAAAATTCTAAAATGTAAAACTAATTTCCCTTCTTTCCTTCCCTTCCTTCCCTTCCTTCCCTTTGCTTTCCTCCCTTCCTCCCTTCCTTTTCTTTCTTTCTTTCTTTCTTTCTTTCTTTCTTTCTTTCTTTCTTTCTTTCTTTCTTTCTCACAAGTTTCTAATAGGTTCAAAAAAACTCTCTGTAAAATATTCTTCCCTTTCCACTTATGTGATACTGCCTAAATAAAATTAGAGAAATGTTCAGTGAAGGTTAAGATGTCAGAGAAAATTACTTGTGTGTAATGGAGTAAAAGCTATTCTTATATTACAAAATGACTTTATGTGGGGTCATTATAATTAATACTTGTCTGAAAATAAATTCAGCACTGTTATGGGATAGTATTTGGAAGATAAGTGAAATAGGACATGGGAATGTGGGGGATCACACTTTAGATTGTGAGCAATGGACCTATGCAGAGAGGAAAAGTTTTAATTGCAGAGAAGGTGTGGAGCAAAGAAGGCATACTGATCTGGAGTCGTCCAGTCTGGCGCAGAGCTGAATCTCATACCCTTCTGTACCACAAGGACTTGGAGGGGGGGAAAAGGATTGTTTCAGAGAAACTTAGAAGATGATATGGTAGGGAATCCTTTTCTCTTGGCAGCCCAACAATTGCGTCATAGGATTGTGAGGTCACAGGTAACAATGGTTCTGTATCATCCTCCCTTTTCATTCAATTTCCTCAGTCCCACCTAAACTACACACACATACAGAATCATTCGTGTGCCTAGCCCCCAACTCCAGCAGACTTAGTACCCTTGACAGTGAAGAGGCATGTTGTAAAAAATATATATCTCTATATAAAAAAACTGGAAGCAAATAACTATCTTCCATTTGTGGCTCTGCCAATTTTTAGCTATCATATATAGGATTATTGGCGAAGATCTATACATAGGGGTTAAGAAATTGAGATCTCAAACCATATCGCCTTACTGAAATTCAGCTTTGCCACTTACTGGGTCTCTAACTGTGGGCAAATTGCTTGACTTCTTTAAGTCTCTCTTTCTCTCTCATTTCCCAAAGTGGGTAGTAATGACAGTTGTACTTACTTCAAAGGGTTCTTATGAAGGTTAAATTACATAAAGCATTTAGAGCAATGCTTGGCCTATAGTAGTTGACCAATAAATGTTATTACTCTGGGGTGCCTGAGTGGCTCAGTCAGTTAAATGTCTTACTTGGGTTCAGGTCATGATCTTGGGGTCCTGGGATCAAGCCCCACATCAAGCCACTCATCCGGCTCACTGCTCAGTGGGGAGTGTTTTTATCTCTCTGCCTCTCCCCCTGCTCATGCTTGCTCACTCTCTTTCTAATAAATAAATAAAATATTTTTAAAAATGTAATCACTCTATAACTGTATATTCTTATTTTGTCATATTTTCCTCAAATATAAGATGGGGACAATTATAATAAAACTGAAGTTTATGAATAAATGAGATATAAAAAGGCACCAATCATTGTATTAGATATTTAAAAACCGAGTAGCATTTCTTAATTTTCGAGAAGGTTCAATTACCAATCCTTCAAAGCATTATTCAAAATGCCATAGAATGGAAGTACTTATATTGCATTGCTGAGTTCTGGAAATGAGACTATTTTTTTTCACTCTTACACTTTGCCTTATATACTCTGTATCGAACTCTATTTATCTCAAGACTCAGAGGAATTTTAGATAGAAAAGGGGCTATCTCATCTATTAGTGGTATTTATTAGGCACTGCCTGACCTCTTATTTAGAACACAGTAAAGACTACGTATATCAAATCCACAGATTTTTGGAAACTTTTCAAATTATTGCAATGCATGAAATGAACCATTATAAGCAAGGTGAGAAAGTGTTAGGATTTGTAGAAATGAAACCAGAAATCCATAGAATGTCAAGGCTATTATTAATGTAACCCTTATCTTTTAATAGAAAAAACAATTAAATAATAGTTTTTTTCATTCCTTTACATTATTCATATTCTTTAGTGAGACACTTGGCATGATCTTTCTTAGTGATCCATGATCAAAAAGCTACAACAATTTTCATTTAAAAAACATTTTCTTTTATTCACTTTGCTTTAGAGATAATATTCTGTTATGCTCTTTTAGCAAGAGTCTTGTATTTGTTGATTGAATCATACCCATTTTTATAGCTTTAAGATTTTATCTTTTAAATCCTCCAAGTTTGCAAACTTCCTTTTTGTTTATAGACGCTGAAGATGAGTTACCAAAGGTCTAGATATTGTCATAAATAATGTAGAATAAACGACTTAAAAATATATGCCCTCTCACTAATATATAGCATTTACATATTTTAAATTTAAATTCTCTATTAGCTAATTTTGTTTGTTTACAAATCATAGAAAACTGTGATTTAGACAAAAAGTGCATTGATTGAGAGAACGAGCTTATAGACAAGATGACAAGAACTACTAGAGAAGACAGGAACTAAATACCCCTCTGAACCCTGCAGCAGAAAGAGGTGGGAGAGCAGGAGTATGAGTAAGTTCAAGTTTAGCTCAATTCTTTTGTTTCTTCTTTCAAGCTTCAGATTTCATGGAGAGATATTCTGTTTTGTACTAGTTTGGAGTGAATGCTTCTAGCTCCAGATTAACCAGTAGAGGAAGGAGAAGCTCAGATTTAACTCCTGGAAAGAACAATTACAAATCAATGAATCAGGCAGAACTATAGTATGTCTTTACTTCATAGTTCTTTTTTGAACAGTTGTACAGAGATTCAATTTACATACCAAAAAATTCAACCACATTAGCATGCAATTTGTTAATTTTCAGTCAATTTATAGAGTTTTGCGACCAGCACCACGATCTAATTTCAGAACATTTTCATCATCCTTAAAATTCCCCACCAGCCTGTTTGTAGTCTAACCCTGCTTCCAACCCCAGCCCCAAGCGATCTCTTTCCGCTACTATACACTTGATTGTTAATTTTATATAAACAAACCATACAAGACATAGACTTGCATCTGGCTTCTTTCGCTTAGCATAAATTCGTTGAGGTGTATCCATGACGGGTCAGTATTTTGTTAGTGTGTTGCTGAATAATATTCTGTTGTATAGATACATCACATCATATTGACTGGTTGATGTTCATATTAGCTCCAGATTTTAGCTTTTACACAAAATGTGGCTATGAGCATTCACACAAATCTTTATGTGGATGTAAACACTCTTTTCTCTTGGATAATATTTATCAGAATGAAATTGCTAGGTCATATGATGAATTTATGCTCGACTATGAAGGAAATCGAAGGACATTTTTTTCTGAAGTGGCTGCACCAATTCACATTCGCACCAATGTTATGGGAAGGTTTTAGTTTCTCCGCATCCTGGTGGACGCTTGGTGCTGTCTGTTCTTTTAATTATATCCCTTCTGGTTTGTCTTTGTGCTTTTAATTTGCATCTCCAAAAGAATAATGGCGTTGAGAAACTTTTCATGCACTTATTAGCTATCTATATGTCTTCTTTAGAGCAATGTCTATTGAATTATTTTGTTCATTTTAAATTGGGATATTTGACTTCTTAATGTTGAATTTAGAAGTTACTTATGTATTCTGGATCCGTTCCTATGCATTTTAAAAGATTTGTGATTTATTTGATTTATGTTGCTACATACGAATTACCACACATTTAGTGGCCAGAACAACAAACACATTTATTATCTCACAATTTCCATGGGCTGGAAGTCCGGGCATGGCTTAGCTGAGTCCTCTGCTCGGGGTGTTACAAGGTTGTAATCAAGATTCTGACAGGGCAGTCTTTTCCTCTGGAGGCTCATGGAGAAGTATCTGCTTCCAAGTTCATTTGAGTTATTGGCAGATTTCATTTTCTTATTGATATACGAGTATTGGTTCTGGCTTTTTGCTGGCTGTTGGCTGGAGTTTGCTTGACACTTGAGCTTTCTCATCACGTTTGCGTAATTTATCAAGCCAGTAAGGAAAACCTCTTGCTCCAGTCTACTAAGACTGAGTTATATAACATGGTGGGAGTCGTATGTTACCACTTTTGCCATATTCTCTAACATGAAAGCGACTAAAAGGGACTGCCTGCACCAAGTGGGAAGGAATCAAAGGCATCAACACCAGCAGGAAACTTGGGGAGCACTGAAGGTCTGTTCACCACATATCATTTGGAAATATTCTCCCAGTCTATAGCTTCTGTTTTGATTTACTTAATGATATCTTTTGTGTTTTGATTTACTTAATGATATCTTTTGTGTTTTGATTTACTTAATGATATCTTTTGTGTTTTTATTTACTCAATGATATCTTTTGAGTATACAACTACTCATTTTAAAGACGTCCAAGTTAAGTTTTTGTCTCTTTTCAAAGTTTGTACTTTTAATATTATACATCTAAAAATCTTTACCATCCCAAGGTCATGATGGTTTTACCCTTCCACTCCTTCTGTCAGTTTTAGTATTTTAGCTTTAACATTCAGGTCAATGATCCATTTTGAGTTAATTTTGTGTACAGTGTGAAGAAAGTGTTTAAATTCATATTATTGCATTTGGATATAAAAATGGTCCCAGAACAATTTATTGAAAAGATTCTCCCCAATTGGACTTTTCTTAGCACTTTGTCAAAAATCAATTGACCATATATGTAATGGCTTATTTTGGACTCTTAATTTTGTTCTATCCATATGGTGTTTTTATTGCTGGAGTTTTATGGTAAGTTTTGAAATCTGGTAGTAGAAATCCTCCAATTTGCTCTTCTTTTTATAAATTGTTTTGACTATTCTGGGTCCTTTGCATTTCTATATATATTTTAGGATTAGCTAACAAATTGTATAAAACTTGCTGCTAGAACTTTGATAGTGATTATGATGAATCTATAGATCAGTTTTGGGATAACTGCCATCTTAACAATATTGAGTCTTCCAAACCATGGACAACAGACAGTCTTTCTATTATTTATATCTTCTTGACATTGTCTCAGCAACATTTTGTAGATTTCAGTGTATAAATATTGCATGTGCTTTTATAATTACTTTCTTAGGCATTTTATTAATTTTGATGCTGTTAAGATAAAATTATTGGTATTATTTTTAGGTTATTTGTAGCTAATACATATAAATATATTTAATTTTAATATATTGAACTGTGTTTTGCTATCTATCTAGCTTACTAGTTCTTGCAATATTTTTGTGGATTCCTTATGATTTTCTACATATGAAATATCTTTCCTTTCCTCCCCTCCTGTCTCTGTCTCCCCTCTCCTCTCTTCTTGCCCTCTCCCTCCCACCCATCTCTGTCCCTGTTTCTGCCTCTATCTTTCTACCTCTCTTTCTTTCTTTCTTCTTAGCTCGAGCTCCCTCTACAATATTAAATAGAAATGTCAAGAGTCAACATCTTTTCTTTGTTCCCAAATATAGTGGGAAAACATTCATTCACCATTTAGTATGATATAAGCTTCAGGTCTTTCAAAAATGACCATGATCAGGTTGAAGAAGTTCCCTTCTATTCCTAGTTAGGTGCTGTTTTTGGTCATGAAACTATAAGAAAATATCTTCAAATGCTTTTTCTGAGTCTATTAGAAGAATTGTGTATTTTTTGTCATTTGTTCTATTTCTTACATTGATGCACCCTTACGTGCTTGGTAGAAATTACAGTTGACCATGATTTATAATTCTTTTCATGTGTTGCTGGATTCAGTTGGCTAATATCTGATTAAGAATTTTGCATCTGGGGGCACCTGGGTAGCTCCATTGGTTGAGCGACCAGCTCAGCTTTGGCTCAGGTCATGATCTCAGGGTGGTGAGATTGAGCCCTGCCTTGGGCTCTATGCTCAGCAGGGAGTCCGCTTGAGATTCTTGCCCTCTGCCCCTCCCCCTGCTTGCACAAGCATGTGCCCATGCTCGCACTCTCTCTCTCTCAAGTAAAGTGTGTGTGCGTGTGTGTGTGTGTGTGTGTGTGTGTTTTAAGACTTTTGCATCTGTTTTCATGAGGACTACTGATCTGTAGTTTTCTTACCTGCAGTATCTTTGTCTTTGGTATAATGATGACAATGGCCTCAAAGAAGGAGTTGTGAAATGTTTACTTGTTCTCTGCTTTCTGAAAGAGTTTTTGAAGTACCAGTATTAGTTCTTCTTCTTTTTTTTAAAAAATAAATATGGAAGTTCATTACAGAACACTTGGATGGTATGCATAAATGGAATGGAAATGCCTACATGTCATTTTGAGAATCATCATGATCTGAATTGAAAATCACTTCAAGCAAGATTTTACTTATTGTAATGCTTGTTTCTTCTTTTCATTTTCTTCTTTTTCTTTTTCAATTTCAGCAGTGTATTTCCTCAAGATTTAAATCCAGTATTACTTCTTTAAATATTTCATAGAATTCTCTAGTGAAGCCATCTGGTTTGGAGCTTTTCTTTGTAGGAAGATTTTAAGTAACTAATTTTTTCCTCACTAGATTATTCAAAATTTTCATTTCTTTGTTAGTCAGTTTTAGATTTTGTTTCCCCCTAATTTTTCCATTTCATCTCATTTATTTAACTAGTTGGCATAATGTTGTTCATATCATGTCATTATAATCCTTTAAATTTCTGTAGGGTTTGTAGCAATTTCCTCTCTTTAATTTCTGACTTTGGTCATTTGTACCTGCTTCCCTATTTTCTGGTTTACTATGCTAAAGGTTTGACGATGCTTTGGATCCCTTACAAAAAACGTTTTTTGGTGTATTGATTTCTCTGCATTGTTTTCCATTTTCTATTTTATTAAATTCTGCTCTAAGATTTATTTTTCCATTTTTCCTGCTTACTTTGGAATTAGTTTCTTTTTTTATATTTTCTTATAGTAAGCTTATTTTATTGATTCGAGACCTTCTTCATTGACAGGAGATTACACCTATAAATTTCTCTCTGAGTGGTATATTAGCTGCATCTAATGAATTTTAATATGTTGTATTTCCATTCTCACACAGATAAAATATATTTTAATTTATCTTATTTCCTTTTGTACTCATGGGCTACGTAAGGGTGTGTTTAACTTCCAAGTATTCCAGATGTCTAATTTAATTCCATTGTGGTTTGAAAACACACTTTGTATAAATTAAAGGGTTTTTTTTGTATTTACTGAGATTATTTTTTGAGGTACAGCATATGGTTTCTCCTACAGTATGTTCATCTGCAATTGAATTTATATTTTCTGTAGTCACTGAGGGGACTTTTCTAAAGAAATCAGGCCAAATTGGTCAATAATATATCCCTGAAGTCTCTTATTTCCTCGCAAATTTTCTGTCATATTGCTCTATCACTTATTGAAAGGGGTGTTTTGAAATTTGTATTATTTTTCAATTGTCTATTTCTCTTTTATATCAGTTTTGGTTTTATAGTTTGTTCTATTATTCAATGCATATACATTTAAAGTTAGGTTTTTCTGATGTACTAACCATTTATCATTATTTTTCTTCAGAATATTTTTTTGTTTTAAGAAATATTTTGTCTGATATTAATATAATAATTACGTCTCTCTTGTAGGTACTCTTTACATGATCAGTTTTTCACCCTTTTGTTTTCGGCTGGTTCTGTCTTTATAGCTAAGTAGTATTTGTTCTAGATAGCATGTAGTTCACTCTTCCTTTTTCATGAAGTTTGTTGAACTCTCCTTTGAATGGAGAGGTTTGTCTGTCACTCTTAAAATCATTACTGTTACAGTTGGATTTCATTTTTCTCTTTGTTTTTTATTTTATTCATGCCTTTTTTGTTTCTTTCTCTAATGTCTTATTTTGTGTCAAAAAATGTTTTTGTCTACCGTTTTACTTTTCCTAATGATTTTTTTAACCTGCATTTCTATTTGTTTTCTTTGTTGTTCCTTGAGGACTTAAAAATAGATCTTAACATATCAGACTCTATTTCAGACTACTGATAGAATTTTGATAAAATTTAAAATTTTATTCCAATATTTTCTTCCCCTCTCCTTTGTGCTTTATTGTCATATACATTACTTCTATATATGTTATAAACCTCACTGTAGAATATTACACTCATCATTCTACATAATCTTATAATAAAGTAATGAGCAGATGAGAAATATATGTATAGATTCTTTTATACTGTTTTATATATAGGGCAATGTATTCGCCATATCTCACATTCCTCAGTTTTACCTATGTATTCAAGTTATTTTCTGGTATCATTTTCTTTTTAGCCTGAAGGACATCCTTCAGTGTTTCTTGTAAGAAAATTTTGGTAGTAACAAATCATCTCAGTTTCTTTATCTGAGTATATCATTATTGTACCTTTATATTTTAAAGATAGATTTTTCCCCCCTTTAAAATGTCTTTCCACTACCTTTGTGCTTCCATTTTTTTAACAGAAAGTCAGCCATTAACTAAATTTTTGTTCTCTTATACATGATGAGTTGTTTTTTTCTTCCTGCTTCCAAGATGTGCTTTTTTTTTTTTTTTTTTTTTTTTTTTTTTTTTTTACCTTAACTAGGTAAGGTGTCTCTGTGTGAATCTCTTGCTTATTTTATATTCTCAGGCTTATTTTTAAGTCTGGTTTCCTGGATTATCCCTCTGTTCGCACACCCTATGTTGGGTCAAAAGTTGACAAGAGGCTGTGCTGAAACTCTTCAAATCAACAGAGTTTATACGCTCTGTAGATGGATATATAGGAGTCCTGTAGAGTGCATTCAAACTTCAGGCCATTTTCAAGTCTTTATTTTATTTCTAATTTCTGCCAAGTGGTCTCACATTTCTTCTTTCTTTACCCCTGCTACCCCCACGCACACTCTATGTGTTGTTGAACCGCCTGGGTTGACCCACACGGACAGTGTTAGGGGTGAGGCATGGCAGCAGTCCTCATCATGAACGCTACAGAATCACCCAGTTTCTATGAAAACTTTAGCGATTTTCATGAATAAATTCTTCTCTGTTTGTATGTTTCTGGTCCAGAATGCTGAAATAATTGTTTTTGACAGTTTTAGAATTCACCTTCATAGTTTTTCTCTAAGGAAAGGACTGTCCACCTTTTCATCCCATTAGGTGAAAATGCTATACATTCAAGTAATTAAAATCTAATAAAACTGTTTCAAATCAAATTAAACTAGTTAAAGTCTAACTAACAAATGGAAGTCTATGACTCTAATTCTTTCCATAGTAGAAAGAATATGAGCAACAGTGAATCAGGAGCCCAAGGAAAGCTTATGAATAGCCAAGATGAAATGCCAACAAAGTGGTCCTATGATAGCAGATATTTTTCTCGTAGAGGTAATATGGCCCATAAAAACAGTGTAGGTAATTTTATTATTGTTAAAAATGTTTTTTAATTTCACTCCCTAGCCACTTCTTGCTGGTATATAAGTATATAATTGGTTGTTGTATATTAACTTTTCTTTATATACTAAGTCCCTTATGCAGACACTCAAACTCAGAATTCAGCTACTGAACTCAGTAAATTCCCTTAGGGTATTGATGATTTCAGGGCTCACTTAACACTCTGCTTTCAGCTTCTCTTTCATTTTCTGCTTCTGGGGATTTCCCTCAACATCTTGCAAGGTCAGCTATGCATTTAGAAATAGCATTTCTGTGTGTTTTACGCGAGTAGTTTTCTTTCTTTCTTTTCTTTTCTTTTCTTTCTTTTTTTTTTGTGGATGTACAGTCAGCACTGTTACTGGAAACAGAAGTTGCAATAGAGCTTTTCAACAAAAAATAGAAACTTTTATTTGAATCTGTAAATATAACTACTTTAAAAAGTTTTTATAAGCCCCTTTTAAAATTGTAGACATTATCAGAAAGGAGATATAAAATATCATTAAGAACATACACAAAATATCACTTCTAATGTAAGTAGGGCTCTTATTCCATACAACTGATTTTTTTTTTTAATTTAGGAATTATTCAGAGATATTTCCTGACCGAGACAGGACTCTGCTGTGGGTGTGGGATGAAATAACAAGTCTTATGAGTGTTTAATTCCTAAACATTTAGCAATTGAATTGCAAGTGGGTTCCATATTTAGTCAGACAATAAAATAGTATTTGTCAGATGTAATGCTGAATACTTCAGTGGTGATCAAACTAATATTTTTAAATTATAATTTAAAATTTAAGCATAAGTTTAGTATGCTCACTTATTGTCTGTGAATGGTTTGACAATCACAGATAATTGAAATGTGAAACTGCATTTCTTTTTTCATTGTCCACCCATGCTTCTTTGTAGAATAAATCCTTCACATGGGTACTCTGAGTCATTCCAACTACCACTTTTTAAATGAAGGCTCTCAAAATCTGTCATGTCAACAATTATGATAACTTTCTAAATTTGACCACTTGAAACACTTGAAAATGTCATCAACACCAGGCTATCTGGAAGGTATTTTTTCCAATTCATTATCTCTGTAAGACATTATTTCTTGTTAAAATTATATGTATTAGCACATTTGATTGATACTGGGTTAAGTCTATGCTAAGAGATTCTCTTACCTCAGAGATTGTCAGATTATTCAGTAGACTAGTTTGAATGGTAAGTTGAATATAGACTATCTCAAATATATTTAACTATAGAGACTGTGTTTGCAGAGTTTCTCTGGGATCCTCCACTTTCTCTTCACCCTGGACCATTTTTTAGTATAGCACATCTTGAGAAATACCTCTTTTTTAAAATTTCTTTTACTCTCATCCAGATCTCATCATAATTCTCTTCTGATTAGGAATTCTCAATAAAACCCCACTTCGTAAAAATGTGAGATACAATCGTTTACACCTTGTCCAAACTACTTAGCCAGCATAATTTCTATCCCTCACCTCTTCCCGCCACCATACCTCATGCATTAGTCATTAGATACACCAAAAGTTTTATTTTTCACCAAATATTGCTCTCTCATTACTATTTGCTTTTGAACATAGAGCTTTCTCTTTTGGATAATATTTTGCTATTCTATTCCTGCCAAACTTCTGTATTTTAAGTATCCCTCAAATATTATATGTCTTTTAAAAGTTATCTTACATAACCAGACAGTTATGCTCCCACTCTTCTGGACTCTGAGTGTGGCGTATATGGATATATTAAATATATGCCTGTGTGTGTGTATTTATGTATATATGGTGCACATGTATATATTAAAACAGGTATCATATTGGCAGTGACTATTTTCTCCTAGAATGTGAACTTCAGTAGAGTAACCTCTTAGTCATCATTTCATAAAAGGAAGATAGAAATGGGATTCTCTCTGTTTTAGCTGAGATCCTAAGATAACAGTTACTGAATATTTTTATATTCTAAGACTGTGGTAAGCAACCAATACTGAATTTGCATAGGAGATGGATAAAAATGGGTTTTGTAACTATTACTCATTCTCTGGCTATGAAATTGATGGTTCAAAAAGGAGTTGGGAAACTAGGGATATTTTATTGCAAAGAATTTGGTCTCGAATAGCAGCCCATTTTCCAAGAGGGAAAAGTTACTTTTCACTTTAAACCTGGCAAGAGTAGCTTTATTTAAGGAGACCGTTTGGAGACTTTGATATATATCCTCTGGCATTTGAGAGCTACTATAAACTGATATATACATAGGAAATAAAAGGGTGCGAGTGTGACAGAAATTACATGTGACAACAGAATAGACGGTTGTACTTATAGATGGTTGTACTTAGACAAGTAATGACATTTCTGTAGATGTGAATATAGATATAGATATAGATGTGGATATAGATTTGAAAATGAGTTTCCCAAAGATCACATGTGGTCATGTGAGGAAAAAAAGAACTTGTCTGCAACTGTCTTAAATGATTCTGATGTAGAAGATTTCTTAGACCTTGAGTCCTCATGGAGACCCTCTGAGTCTAAGTGAACTGTCCTGACAAGGGAGCCACAGGAGAATAACAAATGGAGAACTGTACAGTAGAGTTCTTTGCCTGAGGTAAGTGGTGACGAGCAATTTGATGATGTCTGCAAAGAGCCCACGAAACACTCTGAAAGGAAAATGGTATTTTTCAGCTTCTGCCACAGCCAGAGGAAATCAACGTTCGTTTAAAAAATACTCACCTAGATTTTCACTCCTCTCTTACTGGGCAGATGCCACAGGAAGGCTAGTATAAAAAGCCTAACAGAAGGAATAAAGAAGCAGTCAGTCATGACCCCCTTTTCCCACTGCTGACAAAAGTAGAGCAGGAGAAAAACACTGCATTCAAATAAAGTTTGTAGATTTGACTGTTCTTGTAATGCGATTATACTTGTGATCCGAAGTGACAGGAGGAATTTTTATCATCTGAACATGACTGCATAGATAATAGGACTTGCCCTAGATTTTATCGAAGGGTCACGAAAAAATGGGATATTGGAGAGGAAAGAGAAAATAATAATTTTGGTTTCTACCCATACCCTTATCACTGATTTACAGTGGTTACTTCTGTAATGCTAACACCCAGCAAATAGTATGATATGTAATAGGCTCTTGAGAAATTATTGATTGACTGAATGTATTATTCTGTTCTATAAAATCTAAACCAAGTTTCTATTATAACAAAAGAAGCCACTTTAAAATTAAGAAAATATTATTTGGGTACATTAAATAAGAAAAAGCAGAAGTCCATTAGCATAATGTCTGAAAATCAGAAATGGAAGTTATTTCTACCTCTAGAAATCAATATAGCTGAAAACTATACCTGCCCAAGCTTTTATTGAGTGTATCTTATAAGCTAAAAGTGGTGTTAAGTATTATGAATATAAAGCAATGAATTATGCATAGTCTTGACTTATGATATTTGTAGACCTGGAGAAATAGATACCAGAAAAATAAGTTTTAAAGATATAAGGTTTGGTTTTCGATATCCATTGGGTTTACTGTGGGCACAAAAGTGTAAGTGATCAATTCTATCTGGTTGTTAGTATGTCAAAAGATGCTTTGTAGGGTTAATTATGTCTCAACTAGGTCTGAAAAAATAAATAATATGGAAAATGTAAATTAAAATGCTTAAATAGTATTTGAAGTTAAAGATCTAATATAGACTATCTTGCCCCTCTAATTCAAAATTAGATACTCATGAGGATATACAGTCACGGAAGGGATGCACTAGAAGCAAACCTGTCTACCCACAGTCACTTGTAAAGCCTTGGCACTGAATAGGGAGGAAAGCAATGATGAGAATGTGTAACCACCACCCAATCCTTTCATGCACTATTGGAATGAGTTCACACTATGTGGGTTGTACAAACATTTATTTTGCTTACGGTTATCAATAGAAAGTAATTTTAAAGATGAATAAAGAGCAGGACAATATCAAAATGATAAAATAGATTTGAAAAACATCAAAAATACCCCCACTCTTTTATACATAAAAATTAAATGTAATTAATAATATTACTGAAATGTAAAAAATAAATCCCTCAATGGGTGGATTTAGAGGCTAGCTATAAGAGAAAAATAAAGAACTAGTGCACTGGAAGATAGCGCTAATAAAGTTCATGTGGAGCACAGTTCATGTGGAGCACAGTATAGAAAGACAAAGCCATAGGAAATAGGAAAGATAAATTTAGAGAAATTGTGGATAACGTGAGGTCTCAGGTTTAAATGGAGTTACAGAAAGAGAAGAAAGAAAAGATAATTGTGAAGGCATCATCTGTAGAGATAATAAGTGAGAATTTTTCAGTACTTATGAAAAATATCGATCCTCTTAATCAGGAACCCAAAGAATTCTAAACATGTTAAAAAAAAAATCTATGTCTTAATAAACCACTGGGTAACTTCAGCTTAGCACATAGCATGGAAAGACCTTAACATACATACAGAGAAAAGAAATATTGTAGTCAAATAAAAATAAGACTTTTTTTTTTTTTTTTGAGACGGAGTGAATACGTGTGAGCATGTGCAGGTGAGGGGGGAGGGACAAAGGAAGAGGAGGGAAAGAGAATCTTAAGCAGACTCCACGCTGAGTGCAGAGCCGGCAGCAGGGCAGGATCTGACGACCTTGAGATCATGACCTGTGCCAAAATCAAGAGTCTAGAGCCCAATTGACGAAGCTACCCAGGTATACCAAGACTCAGACTTTTAAAGTAGAAAAGTGGATACTACAGGAGAATATATAGATCTGCAATAAAGCAAGTTACAATAAATAAAGGATTTTTATGCTAACAAAAACTGAGATTTTGCTACCATTAAACCCTCATTCAAGAGAATTTTGAAAGATATACTCTAGAGAAATGGAAAGTCTGAAATTCAGGAATGTATGGTGAACAAAATAAAAAGTGTAAATATGCTGAAAAATCTAAAATAGTGACTCTGTAAATTAATAAATGCAATCCTTCTGTAGTGATAAACTAGGTGTCTCTAGGTAGGACAACTAGAAAGAATATAATTATCATCATTAATTATGAATCTAATATAGCAGTAAACACCAATACAAAATTTAAGAGAAGTGGGAAATATAGACAGGCAAGAATAGCATTAGATGCCACGTCTGTATTAGGGACATTTGCTATCTCTCTCACCCTTATTATCCCACTCCTTCCACACCCCTCCCATCCCAAAGAAAAGTGTTTTAGAGGCTAAGGAGGTAAGCAAACCTTTTCAGTTCTGGGCTTACAAATTTGGACAGTAAGACGTGCTAAAGAGCTTGTCCTGTTAAACCCCATGCATCAAAAGGTGTATCCTAGGAGACAGTAGTATAGTATTTGCAGAGAGGACAGCCCAGCTTCATATTATCTCAGCTACAGAATCAGATTCAGTTTATTTCTGATTGCTAGTGGCTCTTAGTACCTACTGAACTAAGTTTTAAAAATTAGAAAAAATAAAGGCTTTGAGACATGTAAAGAGGGATACTGTATTAAGAATTCTGTTTACCAATAAGATATGAAAATTATAATATGTGTGCACCTATAAAATAGAATCAAAATATATGAAGTAGAAATTTACTAAACTAAAAAGATAGACGATCCAACAGCCCTTGGGCATGATTTTATATATCCTTCCTATTATCTAAAATATAATTCATAAAATTATAAAATTAACTTAATATATATCATTAACATAATTGTGTGTTTACATATAAAACAATTCCCCCAACAACTGTAGAATACACATTCTTTAATGTACATATGGAATATTTATAAAATTGATAATATGCTGGGTCATTTAACAATCCTCACTAAAATTTAAATGAATGATATCATAGAGAATATGTTCTTTAGGCACAATCCAATGAAGCTAGGAGTCAATAATAAAGGCATAATTATAAAATCCTTATATCTTCCGATGGCCATATCAAGAGTTGCTAACATTCTGAGCAAAAGCACTCTCAAACAGTCGTTGTGGGGGGGTTAAATTTGCCTAGAACACTGCCATTATCCATTACAGTTAAAGGAAGATGTACCTTCTGAGAAAGCAAATATACCATTAGGAACCTCCAACAGACATACTGTACATTTGTAATAGGCATATACAAAGATATTTATAACAAACCAAAGATCATTAAAGAGTAGAATGCATAAATGAAACAATTTACCCAGTGGCATAACATACCATAATCAAAATGGACCAAATCATAGGCAACAATGAAGAAATTTCATTAAAAAGATCAAACAAATGAAATTAGAAGCAAAAAAAAAATTACTGTCTGAAACAATGTATATAAATTAGAAAAACAGCAAAACTGAAATATAGTGTCAAAAATCTAGTTAGTAAATAGTACCTTAGGAGGAATTTGGACATAGTGGTGAAGTTGCTTTGGGGATGTTTTCAGTATTCAATTTCTTGACCTGTGATATGAAGTCACAGTGTTTGTATTGAGATAATTTATTAGACTGTATGGGGGTGACTCATTGCTCAGTGGCTTATTATCTGAAAGTCCATTCAGTCAAGTATAATCACTCACACATCACCATTGATGCTGGTTGTCAATTTAGCTGAGGCTTTTTAAAAGGTCCAGCTGTGACCTCTCCATATGGCTTGGGATTACAACATGGTGGCTGGTTTCCAATGATGAGCATCCTAACAGAGGGCTGGGGAGAAGTGTATTACTTTTTCTACTTAACCTTAGAACTCAAACAGCATCATTGCTACTCTATTCTGTTTATCAAAGCAATCACAGTGGACCACACACTTTTAGTGGGAGGGGAAACAGGACTCAAGCACTGTTTGGGAAGTGACAAAATCATATAAGAACTGAAATATCGTTTTACCCATAAAAGAACTTTGGACTATTCTCTATATGATAGCTGTTATTGAATAATTTTAGTAGCACAGACGCATGGTCAGATTCGTGTTTGAATTAGAAAATTCTGAGAACCTTTTTAAATGCACATACTGGAAAAAGAAAAAAAAAAACTAGGAGTTTCCAGCAATAATCGTGTGAAGGAGAAGACACTGAAACAAGTCAATGGTCTTTAAGTTTTACATAAGGGAATGGCATTGCAAGGAAAAAAAAAAAAAAAAAAAAAAAAAAAAAAAACCAGAACCAATGAAACTCAGTCATCTATTTATCTCAAGTCATCTACTTATCTCATCTATTTATCTCAAGAAGAAGTTTCAGGTTTCTGACATGGGTGAGTGAACAGATGGTGATGCCATGTGTTCAGATACAGGAGAAAAAAATAGATATTTTTGTACATATTCAACTTAAGGATTTCCCAGGAAAACCCAGAAAAAGATATAAGCAGATAGATATGTAAATCAAAAGACTGAAAAATTTTGGATATAGCAATTTCATTGTCTTGAGAATACAGATTTAAAAACCCTAAGAATACATTAAATAACTCAGAGAACGTGTAGAATAAGATTATCAGAGACCAGCCTTTTGTGACTCCCCACAGGTAAATAGACAAGGAGCTTGTGGCAAAGACCGAGGAGCCACAGAAACAGGGGGGAGAATCATGGCAGAGAGAAAGCAGGAAGGTTAGAGACTGAGAGAGAGCTTTGGGAATGGAAGAGTCACTAGAGTAATGTACTGTGGTACAGTAAGTTAAGGACTGAAAAGACCATTCATCCTTCTTTTCTTTTTTCTGCAATTTCAAAAACGTTGAAAATTGCCAGAGAGAATTAAAAAGAGTTGAGGTGGCAAATGTGTAGTCCGCTGGATGAAAGTGAATATTTAAGTCGAGAAAGAAGACCCTGTAAATGTATATTAGAGTTTTCAAATCAATAATGCATGTGTGAATGAGTGAATGGAAGTTTTTAGGGTCATTAGAAACGAAAATTTTTATATGAAGGTTCTGAGTGATCTTGCAACAAGACGTGATGTTTTACTTTATTTAATCCAGTGTTCTCCAAATACCTGGATCTTGCAATTCTTTCATGAAATATTTGTAGAAGTACCAATCTCCTGGGAAATATTGACATCGGTATCCATGTTATAAGCCCAGCAGCTCAGCACTGAAAGGCGGAGAAGGGATAGGGTAGTAGCTTATGGGGTTTGTTACATTGCAGAATGGGTTCGTTTCATTTTATTTTGTTTTATGATGAAAGAAATCTGAGCAAGTCAGTATCTGTGGGGAAAATTATATAGATTTGGGTAGGGTTTAAAAACGTAGGAGCACAATTACCTGTTAGTTAAGTCCAGAGACCAGACTGGCTGCAGAATAAGTCAGCTTAGTGCAAACTTAGGCAATTCGAGTTTTAGGTACTTAAAGGACAAAACATAAGGAGACAAGTTATGGAAGAGAAAAATACATGCGCATACATTGAAGAGATACAAACTCAAATCGATCTCTAGCCAGGAGTCAAGAGTAACAGCCTACAATCTGTTCTGCATATAGCCCTGAGAGAGCTCTAAAACACAAACCAAAATCATCTAAATGCTTGTCCCATGAGGAAGAATGTCAAACGATTAGTTTAATACCAAGTAGGAGCTGGTTGTTATGTTCCTGTTCTCCTCAAATGTTTCTCTCCAACTAGAAGAGCAGTCTCTTCCGCATTCCTTGAAAACGTCCTTCTAGAGACGGTTTGAATTAACTAGTTTTTTTTTTCAAAGCTCTCTGTGCTTGACTATCTAATCCACCTGTTCTGTGAGCTCCCTCTTGGTGACTATGCAATAGAAGGTTCAGGACTAACATCTGGTTACCAAACCAGTGCTCTCTGAAGATGTGTGCATGTGTTTAAAACGTTTAAATTGTTAAGTGAAAAGACCACTTATATATTAAAATAAAAAGCAGCTACTTGCATTTAATTTTCAGAAACACAATAATTGGATTAAGCAAAGCTCTCTGTTTAAATTTATTAAAACTTTTCAAACAACTTCTGGTAGCCACCGGATTTGATCCTACGCGGTCACACACCGGGCCTTTTATTATCCAAGTTTAATTCAAGGCCCATAGCATGCAATTCAGTTCAGTTAAGTCCATTGGAAAGATAAATTATTGTGAGTATTCTGAGGAAATCAGTTCCATAGAAAATGTATGGACTTTGACAGTTCCTAATCAAATAACATTTTTACAGTTTGGGTTTTCATTGCAACAGCTACCTGTCGTAGTTAAGCAAAAGTACAGTGAGTAGAAGATTGTATCCGTCAAGGGTCTGACAAGTAGAAGCTGATCAGAGTAGAAATGCCTTAGAATGACTCACCTCAATTGAAATGCTGACAGCTACAATGAAGTAATAATTAAGATTAAATGAAATACTTTAACAAAGCAGACTGATTTAGATCATCTTTTTGAGCTTATTAGAAAACACGTTCTTGGTTGAATAATCAATAAAAAAATGAACTTTTGTTGTTTATTATTGGAGATGTGTTTTTCCCACTGAAGCTAACATGGCAATAAACTTGAGTTTTTAGTTTTGCTTTGTGAGGTAGGAGTGGCAGGTTGGGAGAACCCACAAAACAGTTCCTCCTCCAGTGTAAATGCGATAGATTTAAAAACACAGGACTGATTTTTTTTTTTTTTTAAGAGAGGGAGAGATACGGTGGGAGGGGCAGAGGGAGAGGGGGAGAGGGCCTCTTAAGCAGGTTCCACACCCAGCACAGAGCCCAACATGGGGCTCCATCTCACAACCCTGAGATCATAACCTGAGCCGAAACCAAGAGTCGGATGCTTAACCAACTGAGCCATCCAGGCACCCCAAAAAACACAAGACAGATTTTAATGACACATATGGTGTTCCATATAGTGTGTTCATGAGTTCGAACTTTTATACTGACCAGATTTTTCATGGAATGACATGTAATAGGAGTAAGATAAAGTCAGGGAGGGGGGAAGCCCAGAAATTGGATACATTCAAGAGCAAAAGGAGTGATAGACATTAAGCAATGTGCTCTTTTGGGTGCTCTGTGAGGCCCAATATAATTCACCAAGGCACGACTGCTCTTTCTGCTTCCTCTATGATGTAAATATAGGTAATTTCCCTTGGTTTGAAATACTGAGTATCAAGAGGTCTAGGATAACATACTTCGAAATATCTGTTCAAAAGTAAGTTGAAACTAATAGCTGGTGGGGATTCTAAGTAAGACATTAATGAATAAATGGAAAGTGTGGAAAGGAACTCAAATGAGTAAGTTAAATCATGAAAATACCTGACACAGTTTGTCGTAGAGAAGGACATAAATTGTAGTTACTTTGGCAAATAATATAAAATAAGCTGAAAGAGATTGTGCCAGGTGCTGCTGGCCTTGATGAAGCCGGCTGCTAGGACATGCACTGCCCGTAAAGACAGTCAAGGGGCCTTCGGGATGAGAGGGCTTCAGTCCTCCAGCCGCACGGAGCTGAATTCTGCTAATAACCATGTCATCCTGAAAGAGGAGCTTGAGCTTCAAAGGAGCCCACAACCTCCACGGGCACCTTCACTGCATCTCGTTAGACCCTGAGCGAAAGACTAGGGTAAGTCAAGCTACAACTCCTGGCCCCCAGATTGTGAGGTAATAAATATGTGCTGGGGTTAGTCACCAAGTTTATAGTAATTTGTTACAAAGCCATCAAAAAGCACACACAGAGGGAAGTAGGAAAAAATGTTACTAGACAAGTGCTCCTTGAGAAAAGCTATCGCTAAGTTAAGTGTAAAGAATGTTTATGATGGGACACCTGGGTGGCTCAGTTTCATGGCCTCAGGGTCCTGAGCTCGAGCCCTGCGTTGGGCTCCCTGCTCAGAGAAGAGTCTGCTTCTCCCTTTCTCCCTGCTTGTGTTCTCTTTCTCTCTCAAATAAATAAATACAATCTTTTATAAAAATGCTTATTATATGAGCAAAGTCTGCACATTGTGTTGACAACACCACACTCACTTTTCCATTCAGTACCGTGGCATAAGCTGCTGTTGTGGTCCCCTGGCCCTGACAGAAAGGCATTTTAATGATGCATATATGCCTTAGGAAGAAAAAAGTGAATGGGAGTATTTTGTTCCTTGGTCTGTCAACTCATTGGTCATCTTAAATTGTTGTTTCCTGCTTGCCCTCAAGTGACAATTTCTGCTTCCTGACGTCTAGACCTAAACCAACTGTATCTTGTATCAGTCACGTAATCCAGATGACAGCTTGGAATCTTCCAGCACCATATTTATATTTACTTGCTGTGTCTCAGACACAAAATCCAGCCCCATCGCTGATTTTAAAGACATCTATTTACACCAGATATTGAGATACTTCTGTAGTCTTTCTTAAAAATACTCAAGGTAAGAGGGATGCATCACATTGCACAGTACAGAAAATCCCCCCCCACACACACACATTTATGTTCTCATGTGATCTTTTTGGGCCATCCTGACTACTTCTTGAAAAGTTACTCTGTCTCATTTCTCAAACAGATTCCAAAAATTATTGGCTCTTTTTCTCCTTCCTGGATATTCCTTTGGAGATTTTAAATTGTCTTCTCTTTATTTCACTGCTTTGAGGAACAATCACCACTCCTTCGTACTTGATCATCTGCTCCAGGTATCTCATTCAGCTCCAGCTGGATGAACAGGCTTTTTTTTTTTTTTTTTTTTCCTAAATAGATAGAATGTTCTCATCAAAAGACTTTGGACTGACGTATGAACTAATGTACTTAGACAACTTTGAGTGTCTGCTCTCATTGCAAAGAAACCATCAAAACACTAGTTTGATACCAGAGCTATATTTTCCTTTTCAGCGAAGGACCAGCCTCTGATTCCCAGTTTTTGAATATGGACTGATAAGCAATTACCCAAACAGAGATGATTACACGACAGAAAAAAAAAAGTTATTCTCTGAACGACCCTGATTGTCTGAACTGTGTGCTGTGTACGCTTAATCTCTGCTTCGTATGTGTTCCGGATTTTGACTGGAAACAGTATATCTCTTTTATATATAACCAGTACGTTGAAAACATCCTCACATTCTGAAGAACAAGAAATATATCAAACGTAAATGATGGACCTTATCATTTAGCATTCAGAAAGGAGTTAGGAATAAAATTCTAAACTTATTAAAAGTTTGGAATTTTGCTTTAACTTCTAATTGAATACTAAGGAATGAGCTAGAAGTTCAATTTGAGGAATTTGAAGTTTCTTCAGGAGGAACAGGAATGACTATAGAAATGCTCATAATCCGAGGAATAAAATAAGAGAAATAAAATATAAGCAAGAAATAATTCTAAAAGAGAGAAAAGACATCCTATCCTGAAAAAGAACATGTATCATAGAAGTTTCGAGGCCAAATGACAGAGTGCATGATACTTCCTCTGGCAGTGACACCTTCTCATCCAGACAGCCTGACTTTGAATTCCGACTTTTACGCTTACCAGCTCTAGACCTGGGGCACGGTTTTCAACCTCCCTGAACTGTAGTTTGCTCACCTCCCCGAACTAATTTTCCCATCTTTAAAATAGGTACGCCACATAGTTAAGATCTACTTTCTTAGCAATTTTCAAGTACATAATACAGTACTATTAACTATAGTAACTATGCTATACGTCAGCTCCCCGGAACATATTCATCTTTCAACAGGAATGTTGTGTTCTTTCACCACCACTCCGCCTTGCACCACTCCGCCTTGCCCCCCCAGCCGCTAGCCCTGCACCTTCTCGTCTCGACACAAGCATCAGCTAAAGCCCTGGTGGTACTCGTTGTGCAATATGTCAGTGTATCAAATCAACACCCTGTAAACCTTAAACTTACATAATGTCGTATGCCGATTATATCTCAAGGAAGCGGAGAAAAAATGGGCACCTAGCTCCTAGTGTTGTTTCAGGATTAAGTATGTGTTTGTAATAGTACCTCGAACATATTAAGCATTAAAGGTAATTCTCATTATTTTTGTAATGATAGCAAGAGTATTAACCAAGGGAGTGATAAAATGAAGCACGCGGGAAGTACATCAAGAAAAAGGCCGCAGTGAAGAGAAGACAGCCCATGGCCTCTGGGGGGAGGGTCGTGTATTGGAAGAGTTTAGTGGTAAACAGCATTTGTTTTCTTCCCTTCCTTATTGTTTTGAGACACAGAATAAGGAATATGCTTTTATGAAAAGGGCTGTGGTGAAATATGGTAAAACAATAATTTAATTGAAAAGTTATGAGGACAGAAGATGTGATTGGGAGGAGAATTCCCTTTGGGACTCAAGCACAAAGAAACATGGCAATAGTCAGGGGCACAAAACGTGAAGTTGCGGTCATTAACTTGATGCCGTTGTGCCTGCGGGGAATATTGCATTAGAAGGCGCTCTTTTTTTTGCTTGTTTGATTGAGTTTTGTGTGTGTGTGTGCGAGTGTGTGTTTTTTTGTGGTCACATCTCAATTATCTGTATAAGAACATGGAAAATTTAAAAATTTCAAACTGCCTCTCTTGGGTCACTCATTTGCTTCTTTGGGTTGCCTGACAGTTGAATGACGAATTTTTAAAATATTTACCATGCCATAAACACACACACACACACACACACACACACACACACACAAAGCCATGGGAAAATGGTGAAGAAATAGATTGATTTCTAGGAATGGGTAATAAAAAGTAGAACAGCTATTAGGCTTTATTGTAATTAAGAGAAGATAGAGACATAACATTTTGGGTCGTACAACCTTGACCTTACTCATCAGGACTGGGGAATTTTAAATCTTTACATGGAAGATCTGACCAACTACGTCTAGTTTCTGTTCTAGGTAGGAAACGTTTCATGGAATTCCCTCTAGAGACAGATCTTGATAATGACCATGATTATCCCAGAACCCCAAAGTGAAGGCAGCTGTACGTTCTCAGATGGCAGGAAGAGAGGAGTTGAAAGGTACATGTCAGTTTCATGTTTCTGTCTTCAAGGCCTTCCATTACTTGACATATTTAAAAAAAAAAACTTTTAAATCTCATGAAATTCCAGTTTATTCAATGTGCCTATTTCATCTGAGAAGGAAGAAATAATAGAATGTCAGCAATTTAGGTTTTTCATTACCAAATCCACTCTTTTTACTGGGAAAGCTTAAATCTCTTTCAAAACATCTTTGCCTTTTGAATATAAGTATCTAGGTGATGGATTGTGAAGACTTCTCTTAAGCAACTGAATCCTATTTTATGTTTTTATGTGTTTATTTTTCATTCTATGTTATTCATTCTTTTAGCAAACATTTATCAAATGCTTCCTGTGTTCCAGATTTTCCCACCGATATTGTCATTGTTGCCTTTTACCATATACTTCAAACTCAGCAAAAACTCAAAAAACAAAGCCAAGCAAATTTGATCTCAGTTTGGAAAGATTTCCGACTCTTCAATTTGTGCCTAAACTACTGTGGGAAAAGGGAGTGTTGTATGCCTCAGCATATGGTAAGTGAATTCAGTGGATCCTTTGGTTGCTTTATTGTTTAAACCTACTTCGTTATTTGCTTTTGTTTTTGTTTTCTGTTTAGCTGACACATAACAGTAGACAGGGTCTAATATATTCATATATCTCATAAAACCACTTAACAGACTGACTTCCTCTGCCAAAGAACTCTCAGATCCTACCTAATATCTTTCCCCAAAATATTGTAACTCAGTTGAAAATTACAAACTGCAAATCAGGACTCATCCAGGTCTTTACTTTTGCCCCTTGGGTAACAACATAAGAAGCAAAGATCAGTAGCCAGTTATAACCAGTTGGACAGATGGGTTCAAAACAGTAAAATAAAAATATTTTATACTCCAATATCCATCCACAATATTGAAGAATCCTGATTTAGCTGAAATTCTTCACACCCATATCATATTTTTAAATATCCTGATTATTGTAATTGATAGAGGAAGCATATTTTCACATAGCTTTATTTACAGATGGCTATAAAAATTTCTAGTTTTGAAATAATGTTAATTGAAGTGTAATTCAGTGAGTTGAGAAACACGGAAACTTTTTTTTTACTTTTTAAAAAATTTTCTTATTTCTCTAATGCTATCTTGTATAAAGCAAGCAGGGTGGTCAAAAGCACAAAGGCTTTGAAGTTAGGATTGAGAAATGAAAATAGGCAGGTGTTGCAAACCCTTACACCAGAGGGTGAGGCAGGTGACAAACAAGGAAGTGGGCTGGAGAGGCGACGCCCCTGAAACAGCTGTGTCTACTTCCCCAGGCTCCTCCCTAGGGACAGCAGGCCAAAAGCTGTCAGATCTGATTTCCTCAAAAGATGGCAGAAATGCAGATTTCCTGATGTATGAATATCAGAAACTGCACGTTTGAATCTCTGAGTTAGAATTCAGGTGGTGGTTCTCCATGAAGAAGTGGGGTTGAACAGGAGAGGATACAAGGGAGATTCTGGGGAGGGTCCTGTATCATAATCTGGACTGGTGACATGGGGGTCTTTTGTTTGTGAACATTTCAAGGACCCATATATTATGGTCTGTGCCTTTCCCCTCAGATAAAAAGGTAAAAAGAAATAAACAGAATCATTCAAGATAGGAATATTGAAAAGATAAATTTCAAAGTTTTCTGTAACTATTGTTACTGCTGGGTTTACTGTGATAGTAGACATTAAAATGTTTTAATTGTAATTCTGCATAGGCTTGTAGGTCGTATTTATTTATTAATGACTCTCATTTGAATGATAGGAATAAAAGCAACTGAACAACATCTGGAACAACTATAGAAAACAACCTTAGTAGCAGATCCTTTTTTTTTTTTTTAAGATCTCAGTATTTATTACTTCAGGCTGCTGTTCCCTGTGGTTCTTCTGGGTCATCTTCTAACCATAGAGCTCACACACTATCAACTCCAGAATATTTCTTTGTTACTAAAACGAAACAAACCTTATGGATTTTCACACGATTTTTTCTTCTGGATGGGTCGTTTTAACTTCTTTTAATGAATCATTTCTACCTTGACTTTCACATTTCACTTGTTCCGCACTTTCCTGGCTCCCTATCATATTTTAAGATATAAAAAACTTTGCAAACCTTTGTCATGGATACCCTTTGAATAATGTCCAAATTACGTATAGATTCTTGGCATCTCTATATGACACATAATGGAAGATGTGACTGATAATTCATCCACCTCAATCATTGAGAACTCTGACAATTCTCATACTTCAGCAGGAGGCTGGAAAAATTTGGGCAGTAAATGAATGTTTTTATGGCATTCAGTTTGAAAAGGAATAAAGGGCTTGTAAATAAAACAGCTACAGCAAAAAAAGAAAGGAGTGATCTCTCTCTTCTGGTAATCTAAATTTTTTGTTACTTTTTGCTCAAAAGAGCCAAGTAGAATCTAGTCCAGAAAGCAAATGCACAGGTAACCTTGACAAAAGCGAGAAGAAAGCTGGATAGCATTGAACCTGGATGAATGCATGTGCGCACACATACACACACACACACACATAAACTCTTTTAGGATTAAAAATGAATTTATTCATACATTCATTCAACAGATATTTATTGAATGCCCAAAATGTGTCATCTGTCCTATGAGGCATGAGAAATTTGAAAAACAATACAAATAAAACATAACAAATAATGCAAGGAATTCAATGTTTAGGGGTAAACAAATAGTGTAGGCATTCCCAGTAACAGAAAACTGTATTAACATGGGAACACTGTGGAGGGGCATCTAATTTAGCTTGAAGGTGTTGGGGGAGGAGCAGAGAAGACTTCCTGTAAAATTAACTTTTAAAACATTCGTTTGTTTCTTCATTTCTTCAGAAAGTATTTGTTGAGAATCTATGTGCCAGAGACTGGTGCTGGTTACATGGCAATGAGCTAAACGTTAGAGTGGATGATTTACACTTACAGTTACTTTCTAGTGGATGGGAATCCAATGAGGCACAGAGCAGACAGTAAACATTAAAAGAAAATGCAAAGTGACTTCTGCTAGAGCTTACAACACAGAAAAAAGCAATGAGAAATTAAGCAGGAGGAGAGAGCTGCGATCATCGCACAGAAAGCCTGTAGCTCATGGGAGAGTTTGGTGCTTCTAGGAAATCAGTTCAAATTCTCTGTATATAACTTCATGCATAGATCAGAGTAAGATATTGATTAGCAAGTGCTGTAGTCATATTTTTATTTCTGATCGGTTCTTCAGGAATTACATGCAGTATGACAGGAATTATGAGAGCAATGAATATAGAAGCCATGTAACATAGGATACTTCTGCATCTCAATATGGAACCTTTATAGACTGGCATCAAGTCATCCGTCTTTTAAACAGACTCTACAAAGAGGCACAGTGTGAGAATCGCTGGCTGAGGACCTTAGAACTATATGTAACCATATTAAATGGTGTTCTCCCAGGAAATGGTACTATTTTACAATGGCAGAATTGCAGAAAATGGATGTAGAGCCTTTCACAGAGTCTAAGAGGTGAGAGGATCTTGTAGCACCCAGATTTTATTAAACAGTTCCATTTTCTTCCTGTGGAACCATGCTATTATATAACAGTTATGTCAAAAAATGAATAATGTAAATATTTAGATGCCCATTGCTGGACTAGATCAAAATATATTCTGATGTAATGCTTATTATGTACTTCCTTTTCAAAAAGCTTTGAGTCAGGGCATCTGAGTGGTTCAGTTGGTTGAGTGTCTGACTCTTGATTTTGGCTCAAGTGAGGATCTCAGGGTCCTTAGTCCAGCGCTACCCGGTACATCTGGCTCTGCGCTAGGTGTGGAGTCTGCTTCTCCCTCTCCCTCTGTTCCTCCCCCCACTCACACTCTCTCTCAAATAAATAAATCTTAAAAGAAAAAGCTTTGAAGTGTTTGGACACAGGAGCACATCCTTTAACCTTGTATCTCAATGAGTTTGATCATAGTATGTATAAAACACTTCAAGCCCTACAGTATCTCTTCCTGAAACCTAAGATGTTTGATTGCCATGGAATTATATTCAAGCTTGTTTGAAGTGTATCATTTAATGTAATACAGAAGACATCCTCCTAAATTGCTACTATGAGAGGGCAGCCATGCCTAAGAAACCCATCAAATGAATTTGAACTCTGCCCAAGTGCTTTCCACATGTAAACAGTCTAACAATGAGGTGTCTAATACAGAGCAGTAGTTCAGAGAGTAGACACTCAATAAATATTGAACTACAGGAGTCCACAGCAAAATGGTTCTTAAAAAAGAATGAATCAGCTTCACTGCCACCAAGATTTACTTCCTGAAGACCAAAGATGCATTTAGTACTGTCTACAGATACACATCAAGAAACCTATTGTCAGATTCAATGATTTTAAGAATAAAAAGCATAGATATTGAAACAAAACAAAAACACTTAAAACATAAACACGTAGGGATTGAATAACTGACTTTTCAACTAATTAGTGGTTCTTGACTTATTGCATGGACTATGACTCTACTAATGATATTGGTGTTGGGAATATTCTTTCAGAGACATTTAGAGGATCTATAGCTTCTGGCATAGGTACGATAAGTTACAGAGAGTTCATATTTGCATCTCTATCTATCTATCTATCTATCTATCCATCCATCCATCCATCCATCCATCTACCTACCTATCTCCCATCTATTAATTGTCTGTCTTTTCCTTAATAACACCCTTTTCCCACTATCAAGGGCAAGATGTTTGAGAAACAGTGCTATAAGATTTTTGTAGAAAAATATGTAAAACACATCTTTGATGGGATAGAAACACATATCTCCCAAGCGGTTGTGATTGGTGAAATGGTGAGCTGAAGGTACAGAATAATTTAAAACACCCATGGAAATGGGGCAGCTGGGTGGCACAATTGGTTAAGTGTCAGACTCTTGGTTTAGGTCATAATCTCAGTGCCATGCGATTGAGCCCTGCATCAGGCTCTGTGCTCAGCACAGACTCTGCTTGGGATTCTCTCTCCCTCTCCCCCTGCCGTGCCTTCTCATGCTCTCCCCCCGCCCCCTCCCACCCATCTCTCTCTAAAATCAATCAATCAACCAATCATTTTAATTAAATACGCATGGAAGTGAGGGAAACCTAACTTAGCTGGCTATCTAGTCTTAAGAATTCTCTTCTTGTCCATTCCTGAGACAATGTGTGCTAAATACACACGTACATTCATATCTGTGATGGATACACTCCAAGAGTGCCATCTTGACCTAAAACTTTCTAATCCTCCTTCTGTAGACTCTTTACAAGATTATTGTGCTATTGAATCTTGCCTGGATTCGGCTGCTTTGCCTAAGCCCTTTGGATGGATGCCAAAGTTTTTTCCTGTGAGACTCTAACTTCACCATGAGTTTCAGAGTCTACATTCTGGGAGGACTTTCTCCCACCCTGTCTTTAGCCAGTCTCTTGAAATTCTATTTGTGTAGGAGGGGAATTTGTATATAGTGAAGCCAAGTTGATTTACTAGTAGTATCAAATGTGAACTAGGAGGGCACCAAGGAACAGAGGATGAATATTAAGGGATGTTGAATCCTTGCAATTTCTATGCCCTCTTTGTTTCAGAGTGAGCAGTGGCTGTATGAGGAAAGGGTGAAATTATTCCATATCTATAGAAATTTTGAGTCCAGGAAGATTGCAACATTTATTATAGGTTTTCAGAGATTTTAGTAATGTTTCAAACACACTAGCTAGCAAAGAAGTGGAGAAGGATAAGTTGTCTATCTTGTTTAGTTGGAATTATATATTAAAATTCTCAAGACATGTATGCTTCCTATGAGTTGAAATGTGTGGCTACGTATATTGTCTGGAAAAAACAATACTATTGATTGAAAGATAGACTTTTATTCTTGATTCTGATGGTTGAATGAAGGGAGACAAGTATCTTACTTATATACTTAGTAATTGTTACTTCTCTTGAATTTTTACAGTCCTAAAAAATGGTAATCCATATAAAATATTGTAAAAATAAAAATGTTTTCAGTAAAACATTTTCATCCAGGAATTATACTGTCAATGACGTTCTTATTCATAGCTATAGATCAGTATTTGATTCTCTAACTAAAAGCAAAACTTTTCTTGGAGAGTTTTCCCTCCTGTTAATGGCTCTACTTCCCTTCAACTCATGCATTTTCTTTTCAGGAAACAGATAATGTAAGTTATGTGATTTCAGTCCATTATTCAAAATGACAAGCAATTTTAACAATAATATTCTTCTTCCCTGGTCTTTCTTCAACTGTAGAAATGAATACTTAAGTGACATTGAGGAACGATGAGCACACCTAACAACCAGAGTCTAAAAATAGCTTAAAATAATATTTTTAAAGAAAAAAATGCTTATTTTTCTTCATGATATTATATTTGGATTCACATTGTCTATAGACTTACCTTTTTTTCATTGATATTTGAAGATGGTTTTTAAAAAATATAGTGTCTTAGAGCACTTACAGCTAGTTTAGTTCCAAAACTAGAGAGCCCGTATTTTCTCAATCATAGTCTAATCTATCCCCAAATTTTTAATAAGACAGTAAAAATTACATACATAATTCTATTAGAAAATGGACTGCAGAATTTTATACTTTCTACTACCCATCTCTCTTTCTGCTCTTAAATAGTGACCTATGGTAATATCTATAGCCAAGAATCTAACAACTATGTCAATGTTAGGTTACTTGGGAAAAGAGAATCCTAGAAAAACACATTTGTTCATGTTCCTTGCTCTGTTATCTCTAAAGTGGAAGCTGTGTGTTTTTCCAAGGTTCAGCAATGTTACATTAAACTAAAATTCTATGAACACTAAATATTTTTTCATATGTCAATTAAATATTTTCTCATATATCATATCTGAAAAAGTACATTTTAAAATTATTCATAGTTAATGTAAATTAACCTGAAGATATTTCCAATAATTTAGAAAAACTTCTGTAAATGTTCCTCTTCCGTATTGAAAAGTCAGAACTGTTGTCATAAATCTTGAAATAGCAAGCTAGAGTTTAACATTTGTAAAGATTTGCCTGGGTGGCTCAGTCAGTTAGTTGTCCGACTCTTGATTTCAGCTCAGGTCATCAGTCATCCAACTCTTGATTTCAGCTCAGGCCACGACCTCAGGGTCATGGCATAGAGCCCTGCTTGGGGCTCTGCACTCAGCAAGGAGTCTGCTTGAGATTCTCTCCCTCTGCCCCTCCCCCACCTTGCATGCTCTCTCTCTAAAATACATAAATCTTTAAAAACGAACAACAATAAAAGATTTGCCATACCTTCTAAATCAGAGTAATTTTCTATGATGACTTACTTCACACACATACACGATACCCATATATGCTTGCATCTTGATTTAATTAAATTACATGCAATGGGTGACCAAATCATTATTTTTCCTTCCAGATTTTCACAGGTACTGATTTGCACTTTCTTTCAGAAAGTGGAAGTGCTTCTTTCAGGAATTGGCTTGAGAAAGATTCTCATAATTGACCCACTAGAATTGTAAAATTTTTCACATAAAATTTGAATAGTCACTTTAAAAAAGGAAAATATGGGGCGCCTGGGTGCCTCAGTCATTAAGCATCTGCCTTCAGCCCAGGGCATGATCCCAGGGTCCTGGGATCGAGCCCCGCATCGGGCTTCTGCTCTGCTGGGAGCCTCCTTCTTCCTCTCCCACTCCCACTGCTTGTGTTCCCTCTCTCGCTGGCTGTCTCTCTGTCAAATAAATAAATAAATAATCTTGAAAAAAATAAAAATAAAAATTAAAAAGGAAAATAGAAAAAAATGTTTACTACAATGGAGAAATAACTTTACTAAGTAGAGCTACAAAAATTCCAACTATGGGAAAAACTCAAGATTATTGTAGCCCAAATGATCAATATTGAGACTCATTTTTTATCATCAGCATCTGCATATACATAGGTATATAATTTTCTGAAATTGCAAACAGTAATTCAAGACCACTTTGAAATATTTCTACTGGAAATTATTCATCAGCCAATCCAGGAAGAAATCAAGGGAATGGAACTAAGATGTGAATGAATGTTACTGAAGACTAGATATATAATGCAGACCAAGTTCACAATCCAGGAGAAAGAGTACACTCTGTTTTTTGTTTGTTTGTTTTCTCTCTGAGTCATGTGGGGATGAATTTGGACAAATCTCCAATGGGTAAAAGATTATGATTTTTTTTCTCTTTGATTTTGCAGCAAGTATCAGACATATAAACACAGTTCTTTCATAGGTCTAATCCATATTTATCACAGTTAATTCTAAATATCCAGCTCTGGTGTTAAAACTTGAGAAAATGCCACGAGTTTTCACTTGTTTAAAGAATACTTGGGGGGAAAAATCAAGAAACGTGTAGAAGCTTCTTTTATTAACATATTTTTTATAATCTGTCTTACAAAATTTCAACACAAAGTTTTTGTGTTCTTAGTGTATTAACTTGTGGTCTCAACGCGAAAACGTGCTAATTATTTGTTCTCCTATGTTGAGGAGCTTTGTGAATGCTTTTGCAGTATCATCAACAAATTTTACTGAATTGTCTATTATTTTGTACTTATTTTTTCATTCTTTTAAAAAGAAAAACCGGGGCACCTGTGTGGCTCAGTCGTTAAGCATCTGCCTTCAGCTCAGGGAGTGATCCCAGAGTCCTGGGATTGAGCCCCGCATCGGGCTCCAGCCCCGCATTGGGCTCCCTGCTCTGCCGGGAGCCTGCTTCTTCCTCTCCCACTCCCCCTGCTTATGTTCCCTCTCTCACTGGCTGTCTCTCTCTCTGTCAAATAAACAAATAAAATCTTTAAAAAAATAAAAATAAAAACAAAAACTACTTATTAGGGTATGTTTTACTTCTTTAGTAAGTTCCTACATGCATAAACACCTACCTTTACATATGTTTTGTCATTTAAATTCTGAACTTTAAAAAATTAATAAACATAAACTGAAATTTTTGCCTGCTTCTAACATAGTCACCTTTAACAATCCCTGTTATGACATGGTTAAAATACTCACTATTTGAATATTCACTATTTGCTAATAATTTTCAAAGTTATAATCTGTTTCATAGTGTCAGTCTCTGATTTATTAGGTTTTTACCTGAGAAAAAAATTAATGGTTCATCGAGGGAAACATTAACACTTATGGCTCTTCTTACCCCGCCTCCCCCACCCCGCCCCATCCCAGTTCTCAGAGTTGTTCTTATTAGTTCAGAACCGGTTCTTACTGATGCTGGAAGCCTCTATTTTGCTCCACCCCAAAGGATGTGATATCTAGACAATTTCTCACCCAGACTGGGGAACCTCATTGCTGATCAAAACCCTTAGATATTTGACCCTGGTGACAGGTACTGAGGCTCTTTGTGTGTCAAAGCTTTTCCTACCTCCAGAAATTTCAACTAAAATTACTGTCTGCTTTTGTACCCCCAGAACCCTTCTAGAACTAAAGAAATATTTTAAAACTTGCCCTTAGTTTAAGGACGATCTGTTTCCTTTCCTTTTTATATTTCCTCTTATGAGAAGAAAGTGCTATTTTTCATTTCCAAACTATAAAAATCCAATTCCATATCCGTTATTCTCTCAGATTAGAAAAGTGGGTCAAATGACACTTTGAACATATTTCAAAATGATGAGTCTTTAAATAGAGATTTGTAAATCAGATTTACTTCCTACAGATTACTTTGTTCAGAGAAGCTCATGGTAGTTTTGAATATAGTGTCCAGCTTTCACTGAAACTGTATCTATACGTTTTGAGGGAAGAGAAAAGGAGAAGTAAAAGAAGAAGATGGAGGAGAAGAAAGAGGGGGAAAGGCAGGAGGAAAAAAAAAAGGAGGAAGAAGGGAGAAAATTAATATTCTTTAACTCACTCTGAAAGCCTTTTTTATATTTAAGCTGGTTAGATATTGTCTAATTAATATGTACATGTCTGAGATCTTAGCCACTGTCTCTACTAAGGAAAAGATGAATTTGGAAGTTAGCTGGTTGTTTGATGCTACTAATTGGTGATGTTATTTGTGCAGCTGGGCTCATGTGTTAGCGTGAGGGGAAAAAGGTACAGAACTTCACAGTCTTATCACTGCTTTTGCAAGCAGCCAGAGCTGTTCACAGCAAACCCAATTGAAAACAGAGGAAATTTAATAGTTCCTTAAAGATTGCAACTTTCATCACTTTAAACCTACCGACTTCTTGCTGTCTCTATCTCTTATTTCATATAAATTTGTCTTCAGTTATTTTGTAGTTTATGTTCTGATATATTATTTCTGTGCAATGCCACTTCTGATCTTTTTCTTCTTCTTGGACAGAAATCTCCTTGTCTATCCTGTCATTTCTTATTTCATTTATTTTCCTGGGATTGTTGCAATGACAAGTGCTAGCCAACTTCTGTAGATTTGGTTGATAGGAAAATTGAGAAGATGATTTGGGCCAGCACTAAAAATAACTCACTAATTCTCTAAAATGCCAAAAGACCACGGTAATGTCCTCTGAAAAGCTGTTTACTTTAAGGGATACATGTTTAGTTTGGGTGTTTTAAGAGAGGAGAGCGCATTTAGAAGAACTGACATAAAAATGTTCAGCTTTATTTAGGCACTAAAACAAGCTTCATCATTTAGGATGAATGTAGCAACCTAAAAGATAGGCTACATTATAATAAATCATTATTCAACCTTAGATATTTAGCCAATAAGAAATATTACATGTGTGAAGTAAATTGAATGACTAACACATGTCTGGTTGTTTCCTTTCCTCTTTAATTTACTTCCTTTTACCTTCATTTTGTGTTGCTATAAACAACTCTGAATAAAAGAACACAAAAATAAATAGCAACTGTGTTCTCCATGAGCACAATGTAAAAAAAAAAAAAAATCCTCTGTCCTCCAAAGGATGTGAATGCTGTGATTGCTGTGAACATCTCAATCACTTTTCGGCTCCTAGTATGACTCTCCTGAGAAGTTCTTACTTCCCAAGTATATCAGTTAAGTTTTCTTTTAGTATGTAATCGTCTTAACTCTTGTGGCTTACATCAACAAATAATTGTTTTTTTTTTTTTATCTCAAGTCTATGAGTTTACTGGGAAGTTCTAATTCAGGCAGCTCAAGGGACCACTGGTTAGCAGCAGGGTGGCTGGGTCTATGCTGCCTCAAACCTTTTGTGGCACCTGATTCAATGTCAGCAGGGGAATGAGGGTGAGGATGAGTTGGCTCCTGTTTCTTATTATCCACAGGCAGTTTGGCTCATTCATACAGTAGAGATCAGAATTTCTCAGGAGCAGCAAGTTCAGGCATGCCTCAACTCATGAGCCCTTCTCCCTTCTCTGTCTCCATCACATTTAGGTTGATCCACTCTGGTCACATGACTAAAACTACAAGTCAATGCAGTAAGACAATACCCGAGGGCAGAATAAAGGGTTGGATTATTGTTGTCACTTTTGCAAATTCATTTTTATACTCATTGGGAGATAAGGTTGCTAGAGAGATGGTCTATTTATGTATTCACTTGTTCAGTAATTTATCAATATCAAAATATTTTTTACGTGTGCTAAGTTCCAGAGATATATTGGTAAATATAAAAGATATGCAGCCGGTAGCCTACAGGTTGAAGCTTTTAGCGTCTTCATCACCTGTGAGGAAGTTACATCTCACATACCCAACAACATATAAAAGACTGTAGATGACAAATTTCCGATTATGTTGATACAATCTTCATTATACAGGATCCTGTATGTCTTTTATTTGAAGATGATTAAAAAGTAAACTCTGAACTACTATATCCAAGGAGGATGTTTAATTCTACAAAAAATTTCATTTATGCTCATACAGTTGCATAAGAGTCATTTTAAGATTTGATACAAACATTTTTAAAAAAGAAGGAGTTCATACAACACCCTCTCATTCCCATTGCCAAAACATGGGCATAAAAACAAAGGAGAATATCTAGGTATAAAAGACAGGTCATTGTAAGGGTAACACAAAGCAAAGGGAAGGATTTTTTTTTTAACTCAAAGAAACTAAGCAAATACATAAACATGTATGTCATTTCTGGCCCAGGGCTTTTAGGAAGTGAGTGGAAAATGTATGCAAGTTATTGAATAAATGGGAACATTAGCAGTTTCCTATTAAATAAGCAAGAAATTGTGCTTGGGTTTATTTGTCACACAGCCTGGCCCACTCTGAAACTAAGTGGTTGAATGGAAAGAAGTTAGGGTTGGAAGTCAAGATGATAGTCTGTTTCTACCATGATTTACCTGCATGTTATAAAATTGTCATTTTTGTGTTGTGTTTTCTTATTTGTAAAATATGGAGATTGAGTTCTAAATGATCTAGGATTTCTAATTTCGAGACCCATATAACATTTGAAATGGCTTCCCATATTTGATTAAACCATGGCTGTGTATTAATAATGCTTGCCTAATATTTATTGAATATTAGGGTGGCAAATATATATTCCTTGATAATATAATGGATTTTTATGATAAAGCAAGCACGAGTATAATTTTAGATAAAAGTTTTAAAGGCAAAATTCATTGTTGGTCTTAAATCTTTGCTGTTCTATTAGAAATCTACTTTGACCTTTATTTGTTATATTGATAGTATACTAATATAATTATTAGTATACTAATATCTCACATTTGTTTTTTATTTTAATGATATATACATATAATTATATACATTATTAACAATAATGCTTTTCTGGAATACTTATTCTCATCATGAATACTGAACTATATATACATATTTTTTTAAGATTTTTATTTATTTATCTGATAGACAGCAGCATGAGAGGGAACATGGGCAGGGGGAGTGGGAGAGGAGGAAGCAGGCTCCCAGTGAGGAGCCTGATGTGGGGCTCAATCCCAGGACTCTGGGATCACTCCCTGAGCCAAAAAGGCAGACGTTAACGACTGAGCCACCCAGGCGCCCCGACTACTGAACTATATTAAATGTCATTAACTAAAATGTGTATGTGGGCAAGATAGCATGAATTTCATGAATTTATAAATCAAACAAGGTACATGGTAAAGAGGATAGGTGGAGATATTCTTAACTATTGGGTTAAGGTTCAAAAACAACTTTTTAAAAATATTGGGACTTCTGAGCAAAATATGTCTGATGACAGAATAAGATTCATATGCCACCAGTTATAACCTCTTCTGTATGCCTCCCTACAGTCTCAATCATTCCTTCCTGGTTTTAATCAAAATGAACAAGCATTTTGTATATGTCAAACATCATACTTGGCTTTCAGAAAGTGATACTGAGCAAGATCAAAGCTCATTTCTAAGGAGCCTCAGATTGGCTCTGCCTTCTGGTTTTGATTCCATGGTCACTTCAGCACTTTTGTTCATTATTATTCATATTTCTTTGGCTCACGCTTTTTGTTATATCTTGCTCATTAATCCCTAGTCCAAGGTAAGACTACCTGTTTCATCATCTACCTTGATGATCTTGTATGAATAAAGGCATAAAAGCCAAGTCAATTGGCTGCCCTATAAATGAAGGCTCTTTGATAGGCACATAACCTCCAGTGGTTCCCTATTGATGATTCCCTATTCTATTTTACGCAATGACTTTTACAAAACATTGACCATCAATAGCTTCATTATCTATGTTACAATATCTATACTGTCTACATTATTCAGACATATGAGACATTAACTTCAATTTGTCTCATGGATTTCTACCTCAATTTTTTTCTGTTTTTACCCATTCTTTCTGTTTCTAGTCTATCTTTGAAATAATATCCTTCTTTATTGGTAGTTTGTCCCACTTATGCAAATTCTTTATCCCAAAACCTATTTTTTTGAGGACTCTAATCCATCAAGACTGATATTTTTGTAGTCCACTGTTTTCTCACCCCATTACCTTTGTATATACTCCTGTAGTCTTGCCCAAGTTAACACCCTTTAGCTAAGGGTAATCTCCAAATGATCTTCACCATCCATAGAGCTTTCTGTAGGCACCTATTCAGCTCAACTTTTTTCACCATTTACATATAACTTAATTCCACAGAATATTAGTTTCTATTAAAATTTTCTCTTGAAATATTTTCTAGGATGATGATGATACAATAACTTCCAAGTACAAAACATTTTCATAGAGTGTATGGTGAGGTAGTTACAGAAATTATAAGCTCTCAAAAAAGAAGTAGCCAGGTAATTTAGGAGCATTTACACTTAGGTAAACCATTGTTTGAATGCATAAATTTGTATTTGTTAGTCTTATTTCAGAGATGAAAAGAAAGTGAGAAATCAGTAGACCCAGTAACTTCATTAAATACGTGAGGAAATCAGTTCCTTTAAGATATTTAATATTTCTATTGGCTAGAGGTAGAAACCTGGTGTGTTTAATAACAGAAACACAATAAATGCACCACTGGAAAATAAAACAAACATACCACTGAATAAATAAAGCTGAAACAAGAAAAATATATAGAAATTATCTTTCTCTTCTGGTTAATTTATGGCAATTATATATTTAAGGTAATGTTTATATTATTTTTAAGTATTTTGAATTTTTAAATTTTTTAATATTTTTAAATATTTTAAAGCCTTGTATTAAAAAATATAGAGGCCAAAGTCATATTTGGCATGCCAAGATAGTTATTTATGGAATGTTGTCTTAGACATCTTTTGTGCTCCGTTTTGTCATATATAGGGCACAAATTTTCAGTCTGCATGTATTAGTGAGGATTCTTACCTTTGGACAGAGCATCAACTCAAATTGACTTAAAAATAATTTATTATTTTATTTAATTAGGAGTCCAGAGAATAGTATGGCTTTGGGGATGTCTGGATTCAAATACTCAAAAGAAGAGACATCGATTCCTCAATCCCAGGACATGCTACCTTTTCCTTCTCAGGTATGATTCTATTTTATTTATGTAGCTGCAAAGGGTCAAAAGAAACTCCAGGCTTGTAATTTTATCAATAGAATGAACTCAAGGAGAGAAAGAAGCAAACCTCTTGAGATGGAATCTCATTTGCTTTAGCCTGGGTTACACAGCTACATCTGACCTAATCACTAGGACTAGAATAATGAAATACATGGGCTAGTTAGGATTAGATATTTGCTCATGTATGGAGATGAGGAGTATTTCAAGCCCCATTCAATTCATTGGAAGTGAAAATTAGAATTTTTATTACTAGAAAGGCCATGAAAATTGGTAAGGCAAATATACCAGGTATCTATTATTATACCTATAGAAAGAGTTTGGAAGTTTTCCTTGCATTTCTATTTTTTGAAACAGCTTCAGAAGAATAGCTATTACTTCTTTAAATGTTTGGTAGAATTCTCCTGGGAAGCCATCCAGCCCTGGACTTTTGTTTGTTGGGAAATTTTTGATTGCTGCTTCAATTTCCTTGATGATTATGGTCTGTTCAGGTTTTCTATTTCTTCCTTTCAGTTTTGGTAGTTTGTACATCTTTAGGAATGCAACCATTTCTTCCAGATTGCCTAATTTATTAGCATATATTTGCTCATAATATGTTCTTGTAATTGTTTGTATTTCTTCAGTGTTGATTGTAATCTCTCCTCTCTCATTAATAGTTTTTTTTTTTTTTATTTGGGTCCATTCTCTTCTTTTTGATAAGTCTGGCCAGGGGTTTATCGATCTTATTAATTCTTTCAAGGACCCAGCTCCTAGTTTTGTTGGTCTGTTCTGTTCTTTTGGTTTCTATTTCATTGATCTATGCTCTAATCTTTATTAATTCTCTTCTCCTGCTGGGTTTAGGCTTTATTTGCTGTTCTTTCTCCAGCTCCTTTAGGTGTAAGGTTAGTTGTGTATTTGAGACCTTTCTTGTTTCTTAAGAAAGTCTTGTATTGCTGTGTACTTCCCTCTTAGGACCACTTTTGCTGCATCCCAAAGGTTTTGAACAGTTGTGTTTTCATTTCAATTTGTCTCCATTATTTTTTAAAATTCGTCTTTAATTTCTTGGTTGACCCATTCATTCTTTGATAGAATACTCTTTAATGTCCATGTATTTGAGTTCTTTCCAAATTTCTTCTTGTGATTGAGTTCCAGTTTCAAAGCATTGTGGTCTGAAAATATGCAGGGAATGATCCCGATCTTTTGGTACCAGTTGAGACCTGTTGATCTTTAGCTTAGATGACCCGTCCATTGCAGTGAATGTGGTGTTAAAGTCCCCTACTATTATTGTATTATTATCAGTGTGTTTCTTTAATTTTGTTATTAATTGATTTATATAATTGGCTGCTCCCATATTAGGGGCATAAATATTTACAGTTGTTAGATCTTCTTGTTGGATAGACCCTTTAAGTATGATATAGTGTCCTTCCTCATTTTTATTACAGTCTTTGGTGTAAAGTATAATTTGTCTGATAAAAGGATTGCCACCCCAGCTTTCTTTTGATGTCCATTATCATGATAAGTGGTTTCCCACTCCCTCACTTTCAATAAGGAGGTATCTTTGGGTCTAAAATGAGTCTCTGGCAGACAGCATATCAATGGGTCTTGCTTTTTTATTCAATCTGATACCGTGTGTCTTTTGATTGGGGCATTTAGCCCATTTACATTCAGAGCAACTATTGAAAGATATGAATTTAGTGCCATTGTATACCTGTAAAGTCACTGTTTCTGTAGATTGTCTCTGTTCGTTTCTGGTCTCCATTACTTTTGGGCTCTCTCTTTGCTTAAAGGATCCCCTTTAATATTTCTTGCAAGGCTGGTTTAGTGATAAAAAATTATTTTAGTTTCTATTTGTTCTGGAAGCTTTTTATCTCTCCTTCTATTTTAAATTACATCATAGCTGGTTAAAGTATTCTTGACTACATATTTTTCTCATGTAGCACCCTCAATATATCATGCCAGTCCTTCTGGCCTGTCAGGTCTCTGTGGACGGGTCTGCTGCCAGGCTATAGTTTCTACCTTTATAGGTTATGGACCTCTTTTCTGAACTGCTTTCAGGATTTTCTCTTTGTCTCTGAGATTTGTGAACTTCACTATTATATGTTGAGGTGTTGACCTATTTTCATTGATTTTGGAGGGGGGGGTTCTCTGTACCTCCTGGACTTCAATGCTTGTTTCCTTCCCCAGATTAGAGCAATACGGTGCATTATAGATCTCATATAACATTAAATATGTGTTATATATTATTAGTAATATATACTATATATTACTGATTAATTGATAAATTGATTGATAAATGTGTATTATATATAATTATATACTTGCATATATTATATATTACATATATGTTGGTATTATAGATAACAAAAATGTAAAATATATTAATGAATTAATATGTAATACCAATTAATAATTGATATATATTATTATTAAGAAAAGTAAACAGAAGGATGAAATAAACTCTGATAGTGCATTTGCTCTAGTATGAATAAAAAGTATGTACAATAGGACTTGTATAGTTATACTTTTTTTTTGATAATTTACACTTTTTTCTTTCTTTTTTTTTTTTCTTGACAGTTTCGAGTTTTTATTTAAATTCCAGTTCATTAACATATAATGTAATATTAGGTCAGAAATAGAATTTAGTGATTCATCACTCACATATAACACTAAGTGCTTACATTTTTTAAAAAAAAACCTTAAGATTCTAATGAAATACACTTGTACCTTCCTAAGTAATTGGTATTATTTAATCATATTATTTTTCTACTTTCTTAAGGTACTCACCACAATATTACTTAAAGGCAAGACATGATGTTAGGTTCTAAGCAGTATTTCCTACCGTAACTGCATGAATATTCTAATTCCTATTTTAATAATATATTTTCATTTAAGAAGCTGACAACTCTTTTATTAGGAAACAAAATAAGTAAAACCCGATTTAATTATGTAAGTGCTCATTTAGACATTCAAATTAAAGCTTCTATTACAGAATATATCTGAGATATAGGACTCAGGTCAAATATTACATTTTGAAGCCTTCCATGTATTAAATTTATTTCTTTTTTTTAAAGTATAGTTGACATGTAATGTTAATTAGTTTTAGGTGTACAATGTAGTGATTTGGCAACTCCATACATTATACAATATTCACCATAATAGATGTAGTTACCATCTGTCACCATACAAAGTAACTACAGTATTTTTACTGTATTCCTCATGCTATAGTTTTCATTATCATTACTTATTTATTTTATAAGATATTTATTTTATTTTTGTACCTTTTAATCCCCTTTCCCTATTTCACCCATCCCTCACCTCTGACAACTACCAATTTGTTTCCTGTATTTATGAGTCTGTTTCTATTTCTTTGTTCATTTTTGTTTTTTAAGATTCCACATGTAGGTGAAATCATATGGTATTTGTCTTCCTTTGTCTGACTTATTTCACTTAGCATAATACTCTAGGTCTATCCAAGCTGTCACAAATGGCAAGATTTTATTCTTTTAATGGCTGAATAATATTCTACTTATTCTATTGTGTGTGTATATATATATATATACACATACCACACCTTCTTTATCCATTCATCTATTGATAGACATTCGGGTTGTTTCCATATCTTGGCTATTCTAAATAATGCTGCAGTAGACATAGGGATGTATAAATCTTTTCAAATTAGTGTTTTCATTTTCTCTGGGCAAATACTCAGTAGTGGAATTACTGGATCATATGGTAATTCTATTTTGAATTTTTTGAGGAACCGCCACACTGTTTTCCACAGTGGCTGCACCTGTTTATGTTCCCACCAATAGTGCAAGAGAGTACCCTTTTCTCTACACCCTCACCAACACTTGTTATTTCTTGTCTTTTTGATACTGGCCATTTCTGACAGGTGTGAGTTGATATTTCAGTGTGCTTTTGATTTGTATTTCCCTGATAATTAGTGATGTTGAGCATCTTTTCAAGTGTTGGCCATCTATATATCTTCTTTGGAAAAATTATTTAATGATTTAATATTATTTAATACTGTGTATTCTGTAATCTTCAATCACTCAGTTGTTTCGGTAGACATTTTAAAAATAAAACATACCAAAATGATAAAATTTAGTAAATTTTATTATCTTTAATAATTTCAGTAATTTCTATCCCTAAAAAGTCATAAAGGTCTGTGACTGTAATCCTTTTTCTGCAGCCAGAACATTTTCGTCTCATCAATGTTTTAAGTAATTTCCATCTTTTTTGTTTTGGTAGGGGATTAGTTTTAACAGTAGATGCCCTGCATTAAAATAAAATATGTGATATTTAGAGAAATGTTCTTCTCTTTCACTGTATCCTACTCTTTAAAAAACAGTCTTCCTAATGCAGTTCATAATTTGAAGTTTAATATATGGAAAACCATACTTATTCTCTATTGGGAGCAATAAAAACTTCTATTTCCACTACTTTCAAATTTGTTCTGCATTTATTTTAAAACACTAGGTACCACCCACACTATTTGAGTATTCAGCTATGCAAAATTTGTTAATGTCTCTGGTATTCTGTTATTGTTTTTGATATTCTGACACATTAAAAAAGAAGAAAGAGCATATAATGTTCATAATTCATTAAAGATAAATCCTGTTTATTTATCAAGAAGAACAAATAAGTCACATACCAAAAGAATTGCTTTTGGAAATAGGGGCTGATAAGTAATTTTTTTTAATGATCTTATCATACCCTTTCTGAAAAAAGCAACTGATATGATTTTCATTATTTCTTTTAATTATCACAAAAATAGTAGCACACGTGACTATATCAGAATCCTTGAGTGTTTGAATTACCACATATAAATAATTTATTTAGTTTTCCTTTAAGAATACTTTATTTCTTTATTTCTCCATATTATGCGTATGATGAATGGTATCTCTTGTCTTACTTGTATATGTCTTCAATGCGTATGTCCCTTCTGATACAAATGTTTTTACATCATTATTTTTGTCTCCATAAAAGATAAAGTACATTTGCTGTTATAAATACTATATAAAAGTTATCGAAAAATTATTTTTCTCCAGGTATCATGTTGCAAAATATACA
Source organism: Ursus maritimus (assembly GCF_017311325.1). Taxonomy (NCBI): domain Eukaryota; kingdom Metazoa; phylum Chordata; class Mammalia; order Carnivora; family Ursidae; genus Ursus; species Ursus maritimus. Next base: position 75,306,446 of record NW_024425563.1, on the reverse strand, counting down.
CAGTTCTTGATTTCTGTAGCAAAACTTCAAGTATGAATTACAATGTCCTCAGATGAGGAAACGGGTATTCATAGAAGCCGAGCAACTTGTCTCAGTTAATATAATTACTAAATCTTAACACCAATATGATAAGCCAGACTTCACTGGCTAAAATCTACATTCTTTCATGTGCCACCTTTCCTCCATCCTCTCTATCTATCATCTATCTATCTATCTATCTATCTATCTATCTATCTATCTATCTATCTATCTCTGCACACACACACTGTGGACCTAAACTTACACAAGCTCAGAAAGATGAGTTTATTTGGGACTAGCACAGGAATTGCAGTACTAAAGAAGAAGAAAGATGTCAAATCAATAACTTCAACTTTAAAACACTGGGGGGGGGGAGATAAAACTAAGCCTAAAGCAAGCAGCAATCAGGAAATATAAAGGTGATTAGGATGGAAATTAATAGGGAATAGGAAAATATAGTAAATCAACATAACCAAAACTAGATTTTTGGAAAGATGAACAAAATTGACAAACCTTTAGCTAGTTTTACCAAACAAAGAAGGTGAAAGAACAAGACAGCAAGAGAGAGAGGACTAATTACTAAAATTAGGAATGAAAGAGAGAACCTTATTACTGACATTATGGAGACGAAGAGGAATGTTAAAAAAAAATAGGGGAATACTATTAAAACTACATACCAACAAATTAGATAACTTAGATTAAATGGACAAATTTCTTGTAAGATGCAAACTCTGAAATTTGAGTCAAGAATAAACAAACACAATCTAAGTAGACCTAACGAGTAAAGCAATTGCAATGGCAATTAAAACTCTTCCAACAAATTAAAGCTCAGGCAAAAATAGCTTCATTATTGAATTCAATCAAACATTTAAAGATGGATTAACAGCAAACATTCTCAAACTTTTCCAAAAAACAGGAGTGGGGACACTTCCCCACGGATACTATGAGTTCAGTATATACCCTAATAACAAAACCAGACAAAAAATGATAAAGAAAAAAATTTACAGATCAATGCCTTTAAAAAATTCTCAACACAATACTAACAAAGCATATAAAACATATAAGACTCTAAAACATATAAAAATGACAAAGTGGAATTTATCCCAGAAATGCAAGGTTGGTTTAATATTAAGAAAATCAGTATAATCACCACATTAATAAAATGAAGGACAAAATCTGCATGATAATCTAAATAGACCCAGGAAAAAAATACTGACAAAATCTACCCTTTTGGACAAATAAATAAATAATATTCAACAAACTAAGAATAGAAGGGAACCTTCTCATTCTGATAAAAGGTGTCTGAAAATTTCAGAACTAGCCAAGGGTGAAAGACTGAATACATTCCCCCTAAAATCAGGAGCAGGATAAAAGTATGCTCTCTTGCCACTTCAATTAAAGTGGATGTTCTAGGCAGGTAAATATAAAATAAATAAAATAAGATAAAATAAAATAAATAAAATAAAATATTAAAATAAATAAAAGTCACCCAGAGTGGAAAGGAATAATTAAAACTATTTATATTTGCAGATGCAATGATCTCATATATAGAAACTCCTAAAAACACAAAAGAAACTATTAGAAGTTACTTATTAGTTCAGCAAGTCGTGAGATAAATATCAGTCCAGAAAAAAAATCAACCTCATTTCTGTACACTAACATAAATAAAATTATGAAAAGTTTTTTATTTACAAAAATTCCTAAGAGTGCAATTGCAAGGTAGTATGGTAAGCACTTGTTTAGTTTTGTAAGAAACTACCTTATTCTTTTCCACTTGCACAAAATTTTAGATGATTTATTTTTTGAACAATAGATTACATGCTAAAGTTTATTTCAAGGTACGCTTTTAGGAGCTTGAGGGAAAAGTAATGCACAAAACACAACATTCCTTTTGTCTTATTTTGTTTAGGGAGACAACACAATAAATGCGTCAATAAAGTGTATCAGTTCTTAAAAAGTGCAATGCAAAAAAAAAAAAAAAAAGATAAGTGAGGAGGATGAAGAAATGATGGACTTCAGGACACTTTTTATAGTACAGCCAAAAAGACCTTTGGCAGAGGATGCCTGTGGAAATGAACCTTATGAATTGTAAAGCTTTAAAATTTCCTATTTCCGGGTTCCTCAACATCCGGATGAATAGCGTGTGAGCATATTCTGGCCACACAGCCAGGTGCAGCGCTGTAATAAGGCTGGGCTTTGCCACAAGTTCCCTTTCTTGCCTTCACAACTATGACCTTGTGACATTCAAAGGTACCAGTGAAATCTGCTCTCGTTTCCTTGCGTACTCTCCCTGCCCCCAACAGAAGCGCTTACCTATGGCTCCTCACTCTGTCCTTGCTCCCTTGGAGCTCCTCTCACATGGTTTCCTGCCTGCTGGACCTCCCCTTTGAAGACCTGTGAGTATAACAAAATTTTTTTCACTTACAAATGCCTCTCCACAATGTTATTCCATGATCACACCTGACAGATCACCCTAAAGCCCCATTTGTAAGTAACATAATTATTCTCTACAACATACCTGTGGCTGTTTGGAGGAATCACATTCCAGATATTCCTTCAGGACTATGAAATACACCCCTCAGAAAGCATAGGAAGCAGGAGCGTCCTGTCCAGTCGGCACCGTAAGCAGAGTATCTACATTCCGTGATACCCTTTAAGGGCCCAGAAATTTTTCACATTTTAATTTCTTTTAAGGTCAGAAGAAAATGAAGGCAAAGAGTCTATGTCCATGAAAGGAATGATGCATCCCCAGTAAGAAGCTGAGTGAATGAGAGGAGTGAGGTGGAGTTAAATTCAAATAGTTGGGAGGTTGATGGGAAAGATCACATAGGTCTTTAAGGCCATGTTTATACTTGAGCTCTTACTCTGAGAGAGATAAGAATCCATTAAAGAATTCTGAGCATAAATTAACATTTTGAAAGGTCACTATTGTTGTGCTATAGAGAGTAGATTGTAAGGTCAATGGATTATTGAAGATATTGACAAAATTGAAGTGAAATCACAGCAGGATGGTTCTGGCAAAAATGACATCAAATGCTTGCTTACTGAATGCATTTATAAGGGTCAAAAATTCAGAAGTAGCAGGTCACTAGAACAGTAATCAGTAAGAGTTTATTATGCACATAAAAACACTTCCTGAACTGGGAGCTCTCAATTCAATGGTGGAATGAGGCTCCGAGGTATTTGGTTATAGGGCAGCTCGTGTAGTAAAAATGTGGAGCTTGTTAATTTCTTACAGTGATTGCTTATATCATTAGCATTTCCCTAATGATAGGGGATTGGTTAAAAGTGGTTACTTCATGCTAATTTGGAGGAATAGCTTAAGTTGCCTTTATGGTATTCAGAGGCATTTAGGAAAGGTGACCCAAGTTTCACTCATTTTGCAAAATAGGCTAAATTAAGTCTTGCTTATGTGGCTTAATTGATTTTGTCTGCTTGGGAATTTTCAAGCCTGATTTCCATTTTGTATTTAATTTTAACAGAACTTAGAATTCACAGGATTTGCTGTTGGCTTGCGTCTGGGGGTATAAAGAATAGAGAGTGTAGACAGATGTACTTCATTCTCCTCACTAAAAGCAAACGGGATCTGCTACTATCTGCCTCCTATTAATTTCCCCAGTAAAGGGCCATCGTTCTCTCCTAAGATCTTCATCATGACCAGCAGCTCCTTCTTCTCTATTCAGACAAATAGACGCACACATGTAAACGAAGTGTGATAATGGCTGAATAGCGACACTGATAAAAGTATATATATTTTTTCTTTTCTGCAATTATTTTTTGTATGTTAAGATCATTCACTCCTCAGTCCCTATCATGGTGTTAGAGGCAATTACAGCAAATATCTGGTATGGTCAAAATTAATGTCTATGCCAGTGATTTGCAAATAAGCCGTGCCATCGCAGCGGGGGTGGGGGTGAACTTGCTGAGAGGTGGAGTGCATGATGGGAATAGCCCACGGGATGGATGGATGACAAGGGGGTGACGGGCAGAAAGGAGGGAGCACGGTGTGGAACAGCAGTAACATCTGAAAATTTTACGCAGGGTGGGCTCTGCTCCACTACCATAACGACCCACTGGAGGAGAACATGTACTTTGATTTGGTTTTTTAGTGATTCTCTGATCTACCTCATTCTCTCGCTCTCTTGTGAGAAATAATAGTAAGCATTATGCGAGTCAGCTTCCTAAGGGCAAGAAATGTTTAAAAAAGAAAAACTAACTTTCTAGAATGGAGATCAAAGTCATGACTGTGGCTTCATTAACTGAATGCTCTACATACTAAGCCTCGAGCCAGGCTCTGGTTTCGGTAGAAGAAGAGACTGCAATCAGAAGGACTTCTGAAGCTTAAGAGCTTGCCTGAAGTATAGAGGCGTGTCCGGGTGACCGCGGCGGTGTGCGGGCGCTTCTGCCTAGAGATTGTGAATTTACGTTGTTGTTCGGTTCAGAAGGAAAGACAATGGGAATAGATCCTCCAAGGGTTGACACTCTAAAGCATAATGACAGCAACAGGTCAAGAAACTTCTCTTATCTTAGTGTAAACTGATCTGTTTTAATTAAAGCTCAAAGGAATTATCAGAAAAACTCCTGGTACGATAAGTGATTAGTCAAAAAGGATTGAGGGGCCCCACCTAACTTTTCATTTTTAAGACAATATGCTTCATATTTGCAGCCTTAACAAGGAGGCCAGATGGTGATGAAAGTAAGTGACAACACTTCAAAATACTGGTGAAAGAAGCCTTTCAAATGAGACGCTGTAGCCACTAGCTTTTACACATATCGCTTTGCCCGTTGCTGGAGTTTGCTTTAGTTTCCGGCTTTTCTGTTGACCTGATTAACTTCACTCAGTATTTAAATTTTATTTATTTATTCATTACTTGCTTCTGCCAATTTCCCAAGAGGATTTTAGGTAAGCGTAACTGGAAAGGCCTTAACAGAACCTTAGGCATTGTTCCTGCTTTTAATTTTCAGATCATCGATACTTCTGTATAGGATGGCCTTATCGGGTCTCTAGAATTTTGCATTTTATAAATGGTATTTGTATTATTTATCCTGAGATGTTCTTTCTGCATATCTACTTGTAGTTTTGATGTTTCATTTGGTCTTGAATTTACATGTTCTGCATATCAATATTTCTTACTTGTTTGCTCTCACTTCCCCTACCACCAAGAAAAAAGAAATGTGTTTTTTAAGAGTGAAGTGTTTTTAAAATATATACTCTCTCTGACCAAAAATTGTGTAGTGGTTGAAATACTATTTGATCTTATTTAATTGGGAATGTTTTTGGAGAAAAAAAGAAAAAAAAAGTTGAGATCATAGCACTTGAGCTGACGTCTGAAGTAAGTTATCAACTCTAATGAGGTATCATTCTGTGAATTTAAAAAGGTGAAAGCTACCAAAACTCTATTTGTGTATTGTAGTGCGGACTGTGGTTCTCAAACTTTAACAAGATCGAGAGTCTCTTACAGTGCTTGTTCAAACACGGATTGCTAGGCTACTCAAGCAGTGTTTTTGAATCAATATGAGGGGTGGGTCTGGGAATTTGTTTTTCTATCAGGTTCCAAGTGAAGATGAGATTATAGGCCTGAGAACTGCTGATACAGTAAATTACACCAAAGTTTAAAATAATTATTTAACTCTTAAAAATGGCCTTTGGGATATAAAAAGCATGAAGTCTGAATTTTGATCTGTTATACTACCATACATTACTCTATGCGAGTTCTTTTCAAGGTGTCTATGATTGGTGGCAGAATTTATTTTTTATTTATTTATTTATTTTAAACATTTTATTTATTTATTCGACAGAGATAGAGACAGCCAGCGAGAGAGGGAACACAAGCAGGGGGAGTGGGAGAGGAAGAAGCAGGCTCATAGTGGAAGAGCCTGATGTGGGGCTCGATCCCAGAATGCCGGGATCACGCCCTGAGCCGAAGGCAGACGCTTAACGACTGAGCCACCCAGGCGCCCCTGGTGGCAGAATTTATTAAACATTTAAATGCCAAATACAAAGCACTTTGCTTCTAAGACCTTTACAGTGTACAGAAAGGAAGAAGAGGCTTGTCAAGACAGAAATCTGTTTCATTGTGCCTATTCTAAGAAATAGAATCTTTAATTTGTTGATGCTTTATGACCTAAGTAATACCAGTCAAAAGTATATTAATTAAAAATATGGTATAGAAAGATAACATAAAACCAAATGTTTATAGTTCTTCCACACACCCAGAGGTAATAATTTTTAATTTTGTTATTTAACATTACAAATCGTATGTATGTGTGTATACATTTATGCATATATTGACAGGTTACTTTCAATCAGATTGTTTTTACTTGACATATGTCATAACTACTTGTAATTATATTTTCTTACCAAAAATGTCATTATATAATTTTTAAAATACTTATGTAGTAATCTATCATAACATAACAAAATTCTATCTCTAAACGTTAGATTTGGGCTATTAATACTTACATTGTAATGAGAATTTTATGAAACACTCATAATTATATACTTGCCACCTACACTTGTGAAAATATCTACCAAATGTTGCAGCTCTAACCAAAACCATTTAATCCAGGCGTATCCATAATCTGTAAAAGTCTGTGAATCAAAACATGTTTTACCCAGAATGATTATATGATCGTATGTAACATTTTAAATTCTCTTGCTGGAGTTTCTCCTCCTATTTCAAGTAAGATCTCTATCCGCACAGTCATGTCAATTCTTGCTTAACACTGTTGTATTTCTACGGGTCAATAAGCATTCACAGCATTTCTGCCCTAACACAAGCCGGATACCATGTGTCTTTGAAAAACTATATTTCCATTTAAATTTCTTCCTTCTAAAGCTCCTGTTAAAGGACACGTAAGGTACAGATTACCAGAAGGCCAGGGTTTTTTGACAATAGATCATGGCAGGATCTTGTCAGAAACAACTCATTTAAAGATACTTCTGGCATGTGGCATGTGTGATTTTATGCTTCTGAAGAATGAGAATTTTTCTGAACTTACGATTTGATTTTCTTGCTTTATCTAATTTAAATCTTGGTAACATCCTTGTATCTCTCTACAAACAAAACATTATTTACAGCAGATCTCTTCAACTCAAAACTCAATATTATCACCCCCCCTTGCTTTGATACCCATTAAGCTGGGCAATGATTTTTCTCTCTTATGTGGCCCAGTCTCACTAGAACAGTGATGCTTCTTCTAGTGGTCCTTGTCCTTAAGGACTTGAAACTGCCTTGGGAACCAACCTGAGAATATTAAAATTAATCTCCCACCGTGATTCCGATCTAGGATCTGTGAAAAACAGACCTTGAAGAGTGCCTGGCACATACCAGATGTATAAACAATACTTGATAAATGAATGAATAACGTTTATTATTAAAATTTAGCCTATGCTTTACTTAACAGAAATTAACTTAGTACCATTTCTAAAAATGTATAACCAATTATTAAATAGATTTAAAAGGTGCCAGGCTCTTATTTTAGGACTGTTCTTCCCAAAATACCTCTATTCTCTAAACTTACCACGAACGAACCATATGAACAAAAATCTCACTGTATTTATCTTAACAAACCCCTCAATATTATTACCTGAGAAGTTTCTTGCAAACCTTCTCTAGCCACTCAGAGTTTCTTGAGGATTTATCTTCTGTCTTCTATATTGAAATATTCCAACTTTTCTTGAATCTCCAGTTTCTATCTTAATACTGCTTCCCTGAGTTCTAAATTTGATGGCTGGACCTGTAAGATTGATGCCTTTATTGGAATGTTGGCCTGGTTTCGATTTCAGTTTCACCCTGGGAGCCATCTCTCCTTTTCCATGTCAGTTCCCTACTCTGAAAGTGAAGGGCCATTTTTTGCCCAAAGAGCTTTGTTCTGTGTCTTTCACTCCAGGCTCTCACCCTTCTCAGACAGGGCAAACTTCAATTCTAATTAACATTAGGTGTACTTTGTTTTTCGTGCCATAGTTTATTTATATATTAATTTACAAATAATATGTTTTTAAAAAGGATTTGAAATACTGAATACAAAATACCTATATAAGTCCATTAAACAATGAGGGAATAATGTAGGATCAAAGAGTATATTATATTCATTCCCCTTAAATTTATTTGATGGTAAAACTAAACTTAATTCCTGTCTTTCACCTGCAAAATCAAAAATGCATGGTGGATGTTGGTGGCTAGAAAAGAGGAAGATTGACTTTAAATAAAAAAACAATACCTAGTGATGATAATTATAGCTTACTTTAAATGTGTTCATTGTATGCTTATGTTTAAGATTTCAGCAGCGTTTATGGGATACAAGTTATGAACAATTTAGATGTAACGGTATTTCTGGGTTTAAAATAGTAACGATCCTTCTGTTGTAGAATGTATACTGTTGTTGGCATAGGGCAGAAAAATATTGCCTAGCCACATGAAGTTATACCACTTGAAATTGTATTATTCATTTCAGCATGCCGATCTTAAATGTAGGGACTAAAATGATTTTTCATCTTCAGAATAATAAATTTACTATTTCATTAGCTTGCATCCATATTTTTCCCAATATATGCAAAAGAGTTTAAATATTAACTCTGAGAAACTTGGCTTTCTATTTAAAGTTTGGTGACTTAATAGCAGCAGGAGATTAAGAAGGAGCAAACACACTGGCTAAATGCCACTACTCTGTAGGAGTTTTCCTTTAATGGAAGTTTGTTTTTTCTACTAGAAAACCGTGTGAGACTTAGAGTTTAAATCTGAGCCTGCTATTTATGAGTTATACTTTACTGCATAAAGTAATTTGCTTTAATTCGAGTCTCGGTTGTATGTTTCTAAATGTACAGAAAATAAATCCCTACTTTATGGAATGGTGTGATGATTCAATGAAATATTATATGAAATGATTTTTCTAAATGCAGAAAATATTAATTGTGATAGTGTTTTCCCAAAACTTTATTTTATTGTCATCTGGTCTGATATTTTCATGGATGGGAATCGTGCTAAAACTGTTTCTAAAAAATTCAAAATATTTACAAACACACAGAGAGAAATTAATGCTAATCTTTTGAAGAGGCAAAACAGCATGGGATGTTTGAGGAACACCTGTAATTTGGTGAAGCCAGAGGAAAGAGAAGATAAGAGGAAGTAGTGTGAAACCCAGCAAGAAAGTTAGATACCTTCCCATCGTATCTATTGATGAATAAATGTTCCACACAGACACTGAATTTGCTGACCAGAGAAACTGCAGTTACCTTCCCCCTACCCCTAGATTGCCATAGGCCCGTCTCTCTGCCTCCGAGCATGGTTTTGGCTGAAGCAAAATCCATTCACTTTCTCCCTTTACACTGTATCTGCACAGATAAAATTATCCTCTTTTTTCTCTGTGGAGCTGTTACAATTTAATTATAACTTTATCATATCATTTAGCACGTTCTATGTGTTTTATTTAGAGAGGTTCATTCTATGGTCACTTCTTTTTTTTTTTAAGATTTTATTTATTTATTTAAGAGAGAAAGAGAGAGAGAGAGCATGAGTGGGGTGAGGGGCAGAGGGAAGCAGACTTCCCGCTGAGGAGGAAGCCCGATACGGAACTGGATCCCAAGACCTAAGATCATGACCTGAGCTGAAGGCAGACGCCTAACCTACTGAGCTACCCAGGCACCCCTCTATGGTCACTTCTTAAATGTAAATTTTTCTACTATAAGAACTTAACTCCTAATCATCTTAATATGCTCAAAGCATGGAATAGATCACCTTGCAAGTAGTAGGCACAAGACATGTTTATTAAATTTACTTCTAAAATTTACATAGTACATTACTGTACTTTGCACTGTATTTTTAATGATGTTTATTTAGCAAATATTATTGCCATATCATCCAGAGGCATACACTGTTACTACTGATCACTTAAAACCAGTGAAAGTGGTGGGGGAATTTGCACGGCATGCTTGCTAACATTTGGTATATACAGGAATTTCACAAACTAAGTTAGATACATATGAATTACTTATATCCATGTGAGTTACAGAGCATAAGTTCTTACTTGTGGGAAGGGGCTACAATGTTATGAGGGAGTGTTAGTAAGAAAAATATCACATCCCTAAACTAACTTTTATTAGAAATAAAGCCGACATTTTAGTCTGGATATTTTTGAATTCTCTTTCAGTGGGTCCAAAGAGATGGAATAATGTGTACTAAATATTGAATACCTTAATCTATGGCAAGGATAATTTCAGTCAACATAGTGGCAAGAAAAAAATACAATTTCTAATTGGTGACTTAGACTCTGCATCTACAAGAAATAGAGAAAATACTCATAATTGGATATTTTCAGAAATATGGAAATCCTTATATGTTATCTGATGGTATATTTATTCCTTGAGCTACGAGATTCTTATAGAGTATATTCCTGCTACTAGACAGATGTTAGACAAACTGTATATTTATTAGCACCTAGCAATATTTTGTTATTGCTAAAATAACAGAGAGATATGATTCTTTAATGAGCATATTGTTCTATGAGCATATTGAATCCATTCTCTGACTTTTATTTTTTAATACTGGGAGAAAAATTAGATACTTATACAGAATATACTTCGTGTCCAAACAGATCTAGGTTCAAAATCAGTTTAGCCATTGACTATCTAATAATGTAAAAATTAAGACAATCTCTCAGTTTTCTTGTAAATTACAAATCAGGAGCTATTCATTATATCTATCTCACAACAAATAAAATAAATAATTTACAGAAGACATTAAAGGCACTGTCTAGCACATAAATGCTTCATAAAATATGATGAAGATGCTTAGAATTATGGAAATTACCAAAAATATGAATGTCGGAATAATAAGATTATGTAGATAAAAGAAATAAGAACCAGAAGGTTATAAATGACATGCTACATTATTCTGTAATATCCAAAACAAATAATGCTATAAAAATTAAAATAAGTAAAAGGATATAATCAATTCAAAATTGTGTTTATTCATGGAGAGATGGACAGAATAGGAAAGAAGCACATAGAATATGTAAATCATTGCCAATACATTAGAGGAAAGGGCTAGAATATTGTCAATAATTGTGATTCATTGTGTTCTGTTTCCCTGAATTCCATGAAAAGTAAAAAGTATGATTACATTGCTGTGAGAGAAAAGGGTATGGAAGTGATTGAAAGAGGAGTGGATAAACATATATTTTAAATCTGATGTTTCAGAAAGTACTGAATTCAATATGATCTCTAAGCTATGGGTCCTGAAGAAGTTTTTTCAATAGTCCATAACAAGGGGTACCTGGGTGGCTCAGTCAGCTAAGCATCCAACCCTTGATCTCAGCTCAGGTCTTGATCTCAGGGTTGGCAGTTCATGCCCCACATTGGGCTTCACTCTGGGCATGGAGCCTACTTAAAAAAAAAAAAAGTCCACAACAAGAGTCTTATTATGCATGAATAAGAAAATTGTAGAGGACTCCTGGGTGACTTAGTCAGTTAAGTGTCTGCCTTCGGCTCAGGTCATGATCCCAGGGTCCTGGGATTGAGCCTCACAACAGGCTCCTTGCTAAGTGGGGAGCCTGCTTCTTTCTCTCCCTCTGCCTGCTGCTCCCCCTGCTTGTGCTTTCTCTCTGTCAAATAAATAAATAAAATCTTTAAAAAATTACATATCAGTTACCTAGATGTTCAGGATCTGACCAGCTCCAGGTTAATAATGGTTTTGTAATTTGCATGCCTAGGTCTAGAAAGCTTTAAAAGAGCACATGTTCAACTGAGGTGCTTTATGATGAAATAAATATATGGAAGCAATTGTAATTCATTGCTTTAGAACAGTTTTTATTCATATTAATTTTAATAAATTTAACCATGGAATATCATTCTAAACAATGGAATATTATTCAGCACTAAAAGGAAATGCACTATCAATTCATGAAAAGACAGAATAACTTTAATTTTTTTTAAATGTATATTACTAAGTGAAAGAAGCCCATCTGAAAAAGGTAAATACTATGATTCCAACCATATAACATTCTGGAAAAGGAAAAACAATGGAGACAGTAAAAAGATTAGTGGTTGCCAGGGGATATGTGAAGGAAGGAGAGGCAGGACACAGAGGATTTTTAGGGCATTGAAAACACTCTGTAAAATATAACAACAAATATATGCCATTATACATTTGTCCAAACTAATATGACAGTAAGAACGAACTATCGAAAAACCTGTGGACCTTGGGTGGTTGCAATGTGTCGCTATAGGTTATCTCTGGTAACAAATGTACCACTTTGATGGGGGATGTTTATAATGGGGGAGGAGGCTATGTACGCGTGGCGGGGGGTATATAGAGAATCTCCTCACTCTTCCCTCAACTTTGCTGTGAACCTACAACTGCTCTAAAACAGAAAGTCCAAAAAAAAAAAAAGATGGTTTGCTTCTCACTAGAATTGGTTCAGGGATCCAGTGCAGAGTATGTGTGATAGAACAGTGTGATAAAAAATGAGCCCCAGACACTTCAAACAATTTTTCTCTAAATATGATTCATCGCCACTGAGCTTGTTATGCAGATTGTCAGTATTTAAAAGTGTCTTTTTTTGAGATTTTATATATTTGAGAGAGAGAGAGTGCGAGAGCATGGGTTGGGGGCGGGGAGCAGAGGGAAAGGGACAAGCAGACTCCCCACTGAGCAGGGAACCCTAAGCAGAATTCGATCCCAGGACCTTGAGATCACAAACTGAGCTGAAGTCAGATGTTTAACTGAGACACCCAAGTGCTCCTTATAAATGTCTTTTTTTAACAAATATATGGAAAGTTGGTTAAATACAAACTGACTAAGCAACCACTTTGATACCAGATATTCTGGCATGTACGGCACATGGTATTCAGGCTAAACCATCTCTTTAATATTTTTAAGATTTTATTTATTTATTTGACAGAGAGAGTAAGAGAGAGAGAGAGAGAGTATGCACAAGCAGGGGGAGCCCCAGAGGGAGAGGGAGAAGCAGACTCTCTGTTGAGTAGAGAGCCTGATATGGGGCTCTATTCCAGGACCCTGGGATCATGACCTGAGCCAAAGGCAGACGTTTAACTCACCGACCCAACTAGACACCCCCAGGCTAAACCAACACTTTAATAACATAATAAATTGCCTGAAAAGTATATAACAATAGAAGTAGCACACATCTGAAATACAAGTATTAAGACTAAGTGCTCAGTAAAACTATTTACTGGAAAGTTCAATATTTATGTTTATTTATTAAAGCTCCAGGTCCTGAAAAATTGTAGGAAAACCAAACATGTTGCATAACATAATTTGGCAGGAGCCACAACTGATATTCAAGTTCCTTTTTTATTGTCTACTTTTTTAAAACTGTCAGGTTTTGTAGAATGTAATCAACTGAAATGCACACGTCATCCAAATAGCATTTTGAATAATGGGAAGTTTGTGAAAGAAATCCTCAATCTTTAATATTTCAAATATGAAGCATTTGGGAAACTTGACACATTAGACTTCAGATGTTGTCTGTTCATGACAACATTATCAATAAGAAAGTGGAAACACAGTAATATATTATGCTAACAAAGATTATAACTACAGCGAAAAGAGGAACATTTTCTTTTCCAATTTATTCTGGATCTTTTAAGAATGTTGTTCAGAAATGACAAAGTACAAATGGAAAGGAGAATCCTAGGGGTGCCTGGCTGGCTCAGTCAGTTAAACATCTGCCTTTGGCTCAGGTCATGATCCGGTGCTGGGATCGAGCCCTGTGTAGGGCTCCCTGCTCAGTGGGGAGTCTGCTTCTCCTTCTCCCTCTGCCTGCCGCTCCTCCACCCTCCCCACCCCTACTCAAGTTCTCAATCTCTCTCTCTCCCTCTCTAATAAACCAATAAAATCATTAAAAAAAATAGAATCCTAAATATTTTATTCAAATTGAATTGTAGTTACAGTGTTAGAAAAAACACATACATTCCTGGGCATGCACAGCACTTTTAACTTTTATTTTGATGTAACTTTAGACTTAAGAGTTACCAAAAAGTGTAGCTATTTCCTGTATATCCCTCATCCGGGTTTCCCTTATATTAGCATTATACATAAGGATAGAATATTTATCATAACCAAAGAATTAACTTTGGTGCAATAATATTAATTGAGGAACAGAAGCTATTTAGATTTTACCAGTTTATTCATTAATATCCTTTTTCTGTTGCAGGATCTAATCCAAGATGCCATTTCCATTTTGTTGTCATTTCTTCTTAGCCAACTCCAATCTATAACTCTCTATCCTTGTTTTTCATTATCTTCACTCATTTGAAGATAACTGGTGAGATATTTTGAAGGCTGTATCTCAATTTGTGTTTGAATGCTGTTGTTTCGTGATTAGATTGAGTTTATGCATTACTGGGAAGTAGCAGAGAAGTGATACGCTCTTTCTCCATGTTTCACATGGAGGGGGTGGGTGTAACGATGTTCACATTCAGTACTGGTAATATTAACCCTGACCAACTGGATAAAGTGGCATCCTCTAGGATTCTCCAGTAAAGTTACTATTTTTCCCTTTTTAATTACGAAATGTTTTGAAGGATATACTTTGGGACTATACAAATATCCTCTTTATCCTTAAAATTTCACCTACTAATATAGCATCCCTAGGTAGTGTTCTAGTTTTGATTTTCTACACCCTTCCTTCCTTCTACATTTAATCATTGGAACATATCTGTAGGAAGTTATTACTTGTCCTCCATTTTTTTTATTCCTCCAGTGTTTATTTAAATACTTATGAATTTATGGATATTTATTTTGTTTTTGGATTATAACCCAATACTTTTGTTACTTATTTTGTTGCTTGAGCTTTCCCAACTGTGGACATTGGGAGCTCTTTTTTTTTTTTTCTTTCTAGTTTTATTGAGATGTAATTGACATACCATGCCTCCGGTCTTTCAACAAGTCCCCACCAACCCACCCATCCTCTTCTATTATGGATTCTCTCACTTTCTAGCACGGTAAGAGGCTCCAGGTTCATCTTATATTTTCTTTGCTGTAATTTTGGAGCCTATATACTTATATACACTTATATTTTCCACCCTATTTTACAAATGATGCAGTCTCAAACTTCTTAAACTACACCTCCGTTTTCAACAAATTTACCAGAGTACAGAATTTTTGTGCAGTTTTCTTTGTCTTTAACTTTACAGTATCCAGTCAAAATATTGTTTTCCCAAGTTACATATGTCAGCTTCTTTCCCATACTCTTCGGTTTAGTTTCCAGTTCATTGGAAGACAGAATCATTTGTCACAGCCTACATTCCATATTTCCTCTCACATCCTAGTTGATTTTTTTCAAAAATTAACATAGAGGCAAACTCATTTCTTGTGCTGTATTCCTCTTTCAGTTTTGACAAATGTGCAGAGTTGTTGGCCATGAGCACACGATGTGCAGAGAGAATGTTCACCCTGTACTACCTGTCTATCAGCTCTTACCCACAACACTTGGCAGTCACTGATCTGTTTTTCTCCCAGCTTTGCCTTTCCTAAATTGTCATACAGTACGAATCTGTAGATGAATTCTTTCACTTAGAAATATACATTTAGGATTCTTGAATGTTCTAGAATGTATCGATTCAAGATACATTATTGTTCTTGAACATATGAATAGTTTGTCCCTCTTGGCTGCTCATGCAGCTATTCCATCACACAGTGTATACTTCGTTTACCTTCACTGATTGAGGGATATTTGAGTCGTTTCCAGTTTGGGGAAATTATGAAGAAGCTGCTATTCAATTTAGTCATTTTTGAATCTTCACATTCCTTAAATATTTGTGTTGTGATGATAAAGCTGTATTCTAAAAGCATTTTTAAAAATGGAAGAAAGAGTTTCTAATGAGTGCCTTTCAGTTGTTTTATTAGTATGTGGCTGCAAACTGACTTCGGAGCTACCGTACTCAATGTGTACGGACACACTTTCTGTGTCATTTTAATATCTTTTAATGCAAGGTAATTTAAGAACCAACTAGGGTTTGACCTTTTGTGATAGAAAATAGTTTAATTTTCTCAAGGACTATTTGCTATGTTCTAAAAGATTATTGAAAATAATATTTATAGTAATATTGTCTCTAGCACTAATAATTAGTTTTTAATTATGTGTCTACTGTATAAAAGCCTAAATTCTTTATAAAATTCTGAATTGGTATTGAAATTAGGTCAGACTCCTATGTGTACGTTGAACTAAATATCTCAAATAGTTAAATTACTTTATAAAACTAATTTTTATTCCAATTCCCTAAACTATTTTAAGAAGAGAAAAGATAAGCTTTGTCTTCAAAAACTTAGTCACTATCTATCCTTTTCCTTCCACAACTGCATTTTGGAAAATAAAAAGGATTTTAGAAATGCTGGTTACTGCTTTACAATGGAGCTGTTTAATAGCTTTAAAAATTCATTGATTGAATGGTTACAAGACCAAAACTAAGGAAAGATAATTTTAATAATCCCTCTTTTATCTAGACATGCTGGTGCTTTTTATTCCATAAATGAAATTTTTATTTCATTATCATTATAATAAGTAAAACAAGTGCCTTTGTCAGAGGCTAGAATTTCCCAACTTCAATTAAACTTCAGCATGACTTTTGTGTTAAGGACATACATAGAAAAGATAAATCGATCCCAATTATTTTTTCTTAACAATTTCATAGTTCTCTGTATTGCTTTCATTGATTTTTAATGTGATATTATTAAATTATTAAAATCAATCATCAATCATTATTACTAAATGATAGTTAATAATCAAAATAATCATAATTAATTATAAACAGTTATACATAATTAATAAAATGATTAATAATTGATATTTTAAATGTATTTGTTTTCTGGCATTTTCACTTTTAAAATGGGTAAATCCATTATAAGTTTTGTTTCTAGTTAATATTATCCTAAAAATCATTAATCATAGTGTGTCTGTTTTGTTAGATATAAACTAAAATAATGCAGGGGGCCCCTGGGTGGTACAGAGGTTAAGCGTCTGCCTTCAGCTCAGGGCGTGATCCTGGCATTCTGGGGTCAAGCCCCACATCAGGCTCCTCTGCTGGGAGCCTGCTTCTTCCTCTCCCTCCCCCCTGCTTGTGTTCCCTCTCTTGCTGGCTGTCCCTCTGTCAAATAAATAAATAAAAACTTTAAAAAATAAATAAATAAATAAAAAATAAAATAATGCAGGACTTAGGTTATATAAAATAAGTTATAGATACTTTTTGTTTTGTATAAAGTGAAAAAGCAGCACATCATTTAATGGAGACTTACTGAATATTAGCAAATTCTAATTTACATAATTTTCAAAATTAGGCGAATTATTTTTACTTTAAATATTTATTATCCAGTTGTCTTTCAGTGTTGGAGTAATATTGCGTAAGGTTTATAAGTGTCCCCAAGACACTAGGAAGTTCTCCTTAAGAACATGTATTTTATTTCAACTAAACTAGAAATTCATAAAACCCCTAAAATCTGAGAATTATAGAAGAAGTATGTCTGTTTTTGCATAACTGATACCAAATAGTAGTGAGAAAAATAATTGGACATTGACAAGGGATTAGAATAATCAAATTGACTCTAAAAATCTATTAAATCATCATGAGCTTAATAATGAAAACCTAACTAAATTCCTGTCTAGCTATCTCTCAGTGTTCTTTTTTGGCTTTTTAAGTAATATTGCTAATATATAAACCAAACACTGCTAATATTATTGGTATCTACAGTCAGTAGATATCTAGGCAGGTATCTAGATATAGGGTATCTACAGTGAGCAATAAAACCATCATAATTTATTATTGTCAATAATGAGTTCCAGAAATTAGGGTGGGCAATTCCATGCTGGTACAGCTTAAGAGACATGCTTAATTTTGCTGGGTGCTCAGTGTGAAGAATAAAGGCAACTGTATAAGTTCTTCTTGATTGGAAGTTCTTTCAAATTTTATAGTGTTGATATTCCTGTTTTCCTTACATAATAATTGAAAAAAATGAAGATAGGAGATAAGTTCTGCCACCTAACAATAGTATTTTAAAATTGAATTAAATGACTCAAAATATCATAAGATTAGCTAAAATGGGTAGACTAATTTCCCAAATACTTCTAAACCCTCAGTGTTCTTTTAAGAATCTCATATATTGAGAAAAAATATTGTAAAATAAAATGTATAAGAATTTCCTTTTCACTTTATTTTATTTAGCCTTAGAGTTTTGTTTTTTGATATTCTTTTCTGCCTCTTCAATTTTACTTTCTGGTGGTCACTGTCATTTCAGTTGCTTTCATATAGATAATATCAAATCACAGTTGTCAAATTATTGTTATAATTACAGACTTTGTTGAAAGGTCCTTGTCAGCAACATCTTGGATCTTCGGTTCTTAGTCTAGATGAGTTATAACAGACTGTTTTCATTCCCTTCATTTAAAAAAATTTTTGCCAAATTTCTTAATAGCTGATTGAAATGTCTCAGTATTATATCTTTGCTCTCTGCTGTCCTCTTACAACTTCATTATTCTGAATTCAAAACCCATCTTTCCTTATTTCTAAGAATGTTAAAAACTATCTTGAGAATATTAAAGAAATCCGATGTAGATTTTTATATGAGGTGAGAAAGACCTACGTTTTGGGAGGAAGATAAGAGTTTTGGTTTTGGTTTTGATTTTGATTTGTTTCTTGAATTTTTCAGAATGAGCAAATGTGATTTTGTGTGTGTATGTTATGATATGTTCCCTAAATTCAGTGATTGTATGTCCTATATTCAAAATGTTTGTTGTTTGGTTAGTATCTTTGCTGAACAAAGACATAGCATGAGATACTTATCCTAAAAAATCAACAAGAACCTTACTCATCAACTCAATGAATGATTTGCTTTTGTTTCTGATTTACGTGTCTTTGTCATTGGGCTTTCAGTCATAGGTCTATGGTATCATGATGAAATTCCAGCATTTCTGCCTTTTCTGTAACTCTATCACCAACACACTAAAATGTAACCCATTCCCCTACCCCCTTGGAGCAGGAGAGGAACAAAGTTACTTTCCTTCTCTGAGAAGCTGTTCTTCAGTAGAGAGGGGTCCCTAGTGTCAGCCACACAGCAGTGATCCAGAATACATAGAGTCCCTTTTGGACAAGAATAAACATTAGTCAAGTTATAAATGATATACATTTAAAAATGTGAAATTACATAATGTGACCCCCCACCCCTCTTTTAAAGCATCCTCCTTTTTATTCACATTGCAAAAGAAACCTTTTGTTGGCACACTCTCTTCCTTGTTGAATTAAAATGGTGAAACGGTGGTTTTTAAACAGTACCCCTGGTTTCTCCCAAACTAGTTGCGCTGTGGTATCAGAGGTATATGGTATCAGATTAGAGAGGGCTTTGGGGGGAGGGCTGAGGAGGGAAAGGCCCTCAGCATTAAATAAAACATAACCTACCACTCGCTTAAAATATGAATCTTTTTGTGTGGCTGGCAAAGTTTGCACATTTTACTAATTCGCTTTGCTTTCACTTTCAATCCTGTAAGCTTGTTTTGGTTCCAATGTGTAACAAGGAGAAACTGTGTTGCAGTTTCAAGGCATATCCCAAAGCTAGAAGCTTTCTGAGTCTTAAATCAAGCTCTCATCTAGATAAGCAGAATTCCTCCAACTTGGTCCTTTTTGTTTGTTTGCTTTATTTTCTCTAGTATCTTCATCACTGAATATCTTGGGGGTGAGAGTGTATTCCACGAACAATACATACTTTCTATCAAGCTAAAGACCACAACTCTCATGATGAATGTATCTAAATATGGATAGTTTCCCCATTTGGAAGGTGATATATGACATTCATAACTATAGGCTATATTAACAAACAGGTGGGCGGAATGTAATTTTCTTTATTTTCTTATTTTTAAAAAATTGAACCTTTACCCCACAAAAGTAGTGAAGACCTAGTAGCAGTCACCTAAGTGACTTGATCCTTTTCCTTGGGATTAAATCTATATTTTTAGATGATTAAAAAATAAATCAGAGGCATTGGGAGAATGGGCACTAAGATCAGGACCTGCATCTGCTGGGCCTCAGATTGTTTCCTTTCCTTTTTTTTTTTTTTTTTTAAGATTTTGTTTATTTGACAGAGAGAGACAGCCAAGGAGAGGGGGAACACAAGCAGGGGGAGTGGGAGAGGAAGAAGCAGGCTCCCAGCAGAGCAGGGAGCCTGATGCAGGGCTCGATCCCAGGACCCTCCCAGGACCCAGGGATCATGTCCTGAGCTGAAGGCAGACACTTAAGGACTGAGCCACCCAGGCGCCCCTCCATTTCCTCTTTGATCAGAGTTCAGTCAGGTTATTGCTGAGTCTCTCCTCATCTAAAGCCTTTACATCTCTTGTCTTCTGCTTTCTGTACCCTCACAATTTTTCTCTTTCTTTTTCTCTCTCTCCTTTTGCTCAAAGCAATGAAAGTGACTGAAGCAAGAAAACTACAATAAACAACTTGAATGTACTTCACAAACATAATAGTGAACAAAGGACGCCAGGCACAACATACTGTATACTGATTCAATACATGTAATTTTCAACAATAGGCAAAAGTAATAGGGTATCAACAGTCAAAATGAGTTAACTTGAGAAGGTATTAACAGAAGAGAAACTGCGGGGAGTTTCTGAAGTAATGATCTGTACTTGATTTGGATTCTGGGTGCGTTGGTTTGTTTGCTTTTTGAAATTCATTAAATGTCCAGATACATATTTAAAGTCCACACACACACACACACACACACACACACACGTTAAACTATATCAAAATTATTTTTGTTTTGTACTAGCAGTTGGTAATCCTAATTAGAGGAATAAGTCCCTGACATTTTATACAAAGCACTGAAATTGACAGCTGGGCGGTGGGTGGGGGTGGGGGAGAGTCTTACCCTATATTCCACCCAGCGATGTAGGATTTGTTGCCACAGAAGCAATTAATTCACTCTTGCTATGTTTAGATAAGTTTGCTAATGCGTGACTGTTTGATGCTCTTGCAATCTCTAGGCTTCATCTCTAATATCTGTCTTTTTGTTAATTTCCCCATATGTACTGTTGCTTAATACTAGACTCAAGAACTGAAAATAAACTAATTTCATCACATAGTTAGATTAATCTGCCTTTTTACATTCTCTATTCCATATTTTTCCTTTTTGTTTTAGTGTTCCAAGTGATATTATATAGTCATAATATAGATCCTTAAAAGATTCCAAATTTTAAAAGTATCCAGTGACGATAGTATTTCTAATCTGGCATTCATTATTTTTCCTGATACCTGAGAAATCTCAGTTTGTTGAGTTTTGGTGGCAGTGATGGAATGAAACTTGTCAGTTACAAACCAAATAGAAATAGAATAATTAATTCTCAATTTAATTCCTGGGCAATCAGGGTTAAGTTTAGCTATATGTCATTTGCTGGCGAAATCGAAGAAGACATTGTCTTAAAGACACTGTTAAAAGGCCATCCGATTCTCAACTTTTCAGCAGTCAGAACGTACTTTTGATATTGGCTTCTTCATAAAAGGAGTTGAAAGCACTCCTTTTAATTATCAGAGCAATTAATATATGGCAAACCTTTTATTTTCTCCTAAAATTTTGGAAGAATTAATCAGTGAGATAACTGAAGCTGGGGTTTTCTTTGATGGAGTTTTTAATGGATTCAGTTTCTTCAAGAGATATTAGGACAGATTTTCTATCTCGTCTTATGGTGAGCTCTAATAAGGTATATTTGTTATCCAAATGTTCAGATTTATAAGCAGATTTTTTCTGGCATTTTCCGATGTCCCCTGCCATTGGGTTAGTTCACTTTTTGACTAATCACCCCATCTCCACACTACTTTCTGCTGAATTTCACCCCATGGTAACTCTGCCCTGAGATTAGCTGCTTTGGGCAATTAGTATACTTTTTTTTTCTTTTTTTAAATCTGTGGGTTTTTTCCTCACTTAGATTAACTGAAAATAGACTTTACCAGATATTGGTCATTTCACTTTGGCACAGCACACAAGATAGGAAGGATATGCTGTCTCCTACCATTCTGTTCATTTTAGAAGACTTCCCTGTCTGTTTTGAGAATAAAATTAAGGAAAAAAATGTTTCCTTCCCTAATTCTCTCCCACGATTTGCTCTAAGATAGTGCCCACAATTAACACATATTCAGGGTATTTGTGAACGTACAATTTCCCTGATTCAGAAATTTGCCCATACAAAGAAATAAGTATGTACAAGAGGTAGTATTAAATTTGGGAGGAGCAAGGATGAGAGTGGGGAGCCGCACTAATAAAACAATAAACTGGAGAGCGTGGAATGCATGAGTTGGAGTATATTTTGAAAGAGAAGGATGAAACAGAACTTGAATGTGGCAGTTTTTGCTCAGAATTACCGTGGCAATTGAGTTTACTGCTTTACGAGATGCTTCTTTCATTCAGCCCAGAAATGTAAGACGACCCTACACCAATTTCCCAAGATGGTAACAATTAACTAAGGAAACAAAGCTTTGTGACCTATATGTAGTTAAAACCTTTGCAGGAAAATGGCTATTCTTTAACACATACTCTTAGTCTTAATCATGTCTGATTACTTGGAGCTGGTACGCCTTCAGCTTTTTTCTTCCCCGAGCTTTCTGTGCCATCTCGGCTGACTCTCCCTTTGCTTCCTTACCATCTGTACTTCCTCCCAATTCCCAGGACAGACACTCTCATTTAGACTTGAAGGTTCCTTTAAAATTCCATTACACATCATTTTACTATTTATATTTATGCTCTATTTCTAAGAAAAATTATGAAAAGCTTTGTATTCTGTGAATAATTACAAGTATCACTAACCCGGTAATAATCGATACACCTGGGTTTTGAGCCCTGTTTTGGTATTTAGTGTGTAATACCCAGAAGACAGTCATTTATGTGAATGCTGGCACCGCTTTTACCTACAAGGAAGAAATGTTTAGTCGTTGAACAGATTCTTTTGAAGCAGCGAAAGTATGCCTCTGAAAAGATGTATCAGCAAAGTGCAATTACAATGCCAGCAGTTTTCACCCTCCACGCTAAGTACTGAAATTGCTTTTTTATGCTTTATTTCCCTTCCAGTAGTGTGGACGTTGATGGGATAGAGCTTATTGTTTTAAAAAACACTACCAACATAAAAAAAGCATAGGTAACTTTTTCTGAAACAAGATTTAACATGAACTCTAATATAGCCCTTAGCAAGATTACTATATTTACTGAATATAGTAAGATTTACTCAAAAGAGTAAACAAAAGAAAACAATACACTCTTTTCAAATAGGAAGATTCCGTTGCAATTATTCAATTTAATTCTCATTCATTCTTTCTCTCTTCCTCTGGTTGGAGAAAGAAAAAGCCTAGAGGCATAAAGGAGGAAGCTGTGATTATAAATCCTAAAATGTAATTCAAAATACAAATTTTCATAACTATATTCTTGTGATAAAATGTGATTTCCCTGAAGTGTGCTGTCAAAATGCAGACATCAGCATCTAGGTATTTCCTATATCTGCTTTGTATGTTACTTCAGAACATCCAAAATAATTTGTTTTTTTTAGAACTCAAATACTAACTTACATTTTTTCCTTTTCTACACAAGGAAATGTTAAGAAAAGATTATATTTTGGATGTGTTTTAGATAATAATATTTTTAAAAGTTAAGCACCTTTTAAATTAAACCATTCATGTGTATACAACTACCATCACAATGAAAAGACTAATTAATTTTAATCTTCTGCAAACGTACTTTTGGCTTTTTTAAAGGTTAATTTATTTATTTTAGAGAGAGAGTGAGCAAGCACAAGCAGGTGGATGGTCAAAGGGAGAGGGAGAGAGAGAATCTCAAGCAGACTTTCCACGGAGTGCAGATCCCCGCATAGGACTCGATCCCACAACCCTGAGATCGTGACCTGAGATGAAATGGAGTCAGATGCTCAAAGACTGAGCCATCCAGGTGCCCCATCATACCTTTGATCAATACGCTTCTTAAAAGAAAATATACATGAATGGGGTCCATCTTTGTCTTTTATAATTATTTGTATCTACTAATAAATAAATCATTTAAGATACCTCATAGTTCCAAAAAACACTTTACATATAAAACTTATGTCAGATGGTTAACTTGATATCTGGCATCACCCCCATCAGCACCATCTTATCTCTAAAATATCCTAATAACAAAATACACACACACACACGAAAATTTAAAATAGCATTAAAACTAGAACTTAAAGAAAATGGTATACTAGTACCAGAAGAGATTTCCTAGTTTCAATCTCAACCAGTTGTATTAAGTATATGGAAAAGACTTTATTCCCCTGAACACTAAGATTTATGCTAAGCATAAAACTTGTCTCACTTTCCTCTACCTTGTAATGTGTACCAACTAACTGCTGTTTTGTGAAGTTGGTTTTCACTCCCTTTAGACACTTTAATCTTACATTTCTATTTTGTAAGGATTATTTTTAGAGAATTTTTAGGCTTACAACAAAATTGATAAAAAATAAAAAGATTTCCCATATACTTTTTGACTTCATACATGCATAGACTCTCCCACCATCAACATCATTCACTGAAATGGTACTTTTTTTTTAACCAAGGATGAACATACTTTGACATATCATAATAATCCAAATTCCGTAGTTTACTTTTGGCTTAATCTTGGTGTTGTGCATTCTATGGGTTTGGACTAATCACATTTTCTATCATATATCATATCATATCATATCATACAGAGTACTTTCACTGCCTTGTAAAGCCTCTGCCTATTCATCTCTTCCTCCCTCCTCTCCACAACTGCTGATCTTTATTGTCTCCATAGTTTTACCTTTTCTAGAACACCATATGTTGAAACCGTACTTGCAGCCATTCCAGATGTGAGCATAAATTGCTCAGAGAGAGAGGGAGAGCAGGCACAAGCAGGGGGAGCAGCAGAGGGAGAGAGAGAGAAGTAGACTCCGCACTGAGCAGGGAGCCCAACATGGGGTCTCAGACGCTTAACCAACTGAGCCACCCAGGTACCCCCGATTGCCTTCTTCTACTTAGCAGTGTGTATTTAAGTTTCTTCTGTTTTATTCATGGCTTGTTAGCTCATTTCTTTTGAACGCTGAAGAGTCCATTGTCTGGCTCAGTTCATTTATCCATTCACCTACTGAAGCACACCTTGGTTGCTTCCAAGCTTTGACAGGTAGAAATAAAGCCACTATAAATACCTGTGTTCGGGTTTTTGTGTAGACACAAGCTTTCAGTTCTTTTGGGTAAATACCAAAAAATGTGATTGTTGGATCATATGGTAAGAGTATGTTCAGTTTTGTAAGAAACCGTTACTGTCTTACAAAGTGGCCATGCCCTTTTGTATAACCACTACCAATGTAATAGCATTCTGTTGCTCCACAGACTTGCCAGCACTGGTATTGTGAGTGTTTCGGATTTGGGCCGTTTTAATAGGTGTGGAGTGGTTATTCTATTGTTGTCATTATTTCTTCAAAGATTAAAACTTTTAGAAAATAACAGGGTAGAAGTTTAGGTATTTAGGCTGGTAATGAGTTATTTGTGAATTTCAACAGATAAAATGCTCTAAGTATTACAGAGCTAGTGGCAATTGGGAAAGACCTGATAGTTGAGCATTCTAGGAACAAGAGTTAATATACCTAGTGCACTGCAAAGAAATATCCTAATATTTAAGAAAATTGTTCTAGTTAGGCAGAAAGAAATCCAGAAAATCTGGATTTTAATCTTTGATTTTCAAACTACTATGTATTTAATTAAGTTTTTAAATCTTTATATGCTTCAGCTTCTTCATTTTTAGATTACAGTAATAAAAACACTTCCGCATATTGCTGTTGATTAGAAGAAGTATACAATATACATAGTCCAGTGCCAGGTGGGTGGTAAACATTCACCGTATAGTGGCTTGTGTGTGTGTGTGTGTGTGTGTGTGTGTGTGTGTGTGTGTTGTTCTGCTATTTCAATCCAGGTGACCAACAATACTTGAAAGATTCCCATTTGCTGAGATGTGGTCTATGAATTGGGCTCATTGGATTGATACCCACTTGAACAATCCAAGAAAGTTCTACCAGGATCCATGTAGACTGAAATCAACTTGAAGAATAGTGAAGTTAATGCTATAGGAAATCCTGGATATAAAGAGGTACCATATTTTTGAGGAAACACTTTTCTAATGGAACCTATATAGAAATACTAGGAAATAAAGTACAAGAAAATTCATACTGGATATGTAGATCTCCGATAATCTATTGAAGAAATAAGGGGAAAGTACAATGGATGTCAATATCCTCAACAGGATATATGGGTACATTTCCCCTCAAAACAGCAGCCAAAATCAGAAGAACACAGACAAAATGAAAAGGTAAAAAGTTGAAATAAAAAAAAACTGAATGAGATGAAAAGTTGCAATGATAAGGAAATAGGAAGATGAAAAAGAAAAATATAAATCCACAAAAGAAATTTGTTACTAAGGAAAATTAAAAC
This sequence comes from Ursus maritimus, assembly GCF_017311325.1. NCBI lineage: Eukaryota > Metazoa > Chordata > Mammalia > Carnivora > Ursidae > Ursus > Ursus maritimus. Next base: position 75,279,961 of record NW_024425563.1, on the reverse strand, counting down.
TGTGAGGTGAAAGAAAAAGCATATAAATTCCTCTGAAAGCAAAAAAACATGAAAAGATAAAGGTGAGTAGGGAAGAGATGACAAATTCTATTAATTTATGTTTCTCTCAAGTGTATATCGAGTGTCTATTTCAGGAATGAAAGCATACCTTTAAACACATTTATTACAAATATCTTTGTCCTTGAAGTACTTTTATTAAGGTAAGGAGAAACATAAAATAAATTATATGTAATAAAATTTATATAGCATACAAAAAAAAAAGATTTTTAAAAATAACATTGGAGCATATTTCATTAAAGCTAGTAAGAGAGTTAGCAGGTGACTATCTGAGTGAAAAACTTTCCAAATATAGGGAACAACCAATAGAGAGGCCTGGAGTTGGGAGTATTTCTGTTATTAAAAAAAAAAAAAAAAGAACAAGGTCTGTAAATACTTGGAGAGAAGGAGTAAAAGAATAAAAGATCTGTGTTTACTGTAAGACCTTGAAGATCATTGCAGGCACTTAAGTTTTCACTCTGTGTGGCTGGAGTTCATTTGAAAGTTTTTAAAAAAGAGATAAAAGGCATCTGGCTGCTCTGTTGAAATTAGGCTAGAGGGGCAAGATGACAAGAGGTAAGGGTGGAAGCAGTATTATAGGTAAGGGATGCTGGTGGTTGGACCAGTGCAGTAGCAATGGGTGTGTGATAAGTGGTCAGAATCCAGATATAGGTTCCAGTTGAAGCTAACACTGTTTCTCAAATTGTACATGGGAGCAGAAAGAGAGGTATAGGAGTTGCCATCAATTGAGAAGGAGAAGGTTGTAGGTGAAGCAATTTGAAAGAGAAGATTAGAAGTTCAACTTAACCATATTGAGTTTGTGGTAACTTGTAGACGTTCTAGCAGTGTGTGGAGTTGGATATACAAGTCTGTAGTTCATGTCTTGGCTGTAGACATATATTTGTGCATCATGGGTAATTGGTAATATTAAAAGCCAAGAGTCTGAATGATGACATCATCTAGGAGTGAGTGTGGATAGGGAATTGAGATCAATATAAATAGGTTGGGTAGTCTGTTTTTGTGCCAATACCATGCTGTCTTTGTGATCATAGCTTTGTAGTATAGCTTGAAATCCGGCAGCGTGATGCCCCCAGCTTTGTTTTTCCTTTTCAACAATTCCTTGGCAATTCGGGGCCTTTTCTGGTTCCACAAAAATTAAGGGCTGTTTGTTCCAGTTCTTTGAAAAATGTCATTGGTAATTTGATCGGGATAGCATTGAAAGTGTAGATTGCTCTGGGTAGCATAGACATTTTAACTATGTTAATTCTTCTGATCCATGAGCATGGAATATTTTTCCATCTTTTTGTGTCTTCTTCAATGTCTTTCAAGAGTGATTTGTAGTTTCTAGAATATAGATCCTTTACATCTCTGGTTAAGTTAATTCCGAGATAACATGATTTTTGGTGCTATTGTAAATGGAATGGATTCCCTAATTTCTCTTTCTAGAATATAGATCCTTTACATCTCTGGTTAAGTTAATTCTGAGATAACATTACTGTATGGTGATTAACATAATATAATAAAAAATTATTATAAATAATAAATAAATAAATAAATAAATAAATAAATTTTTTAAAAAAGAAGTTGGGTAGTAAAGGTGACAAGTAAAGAGAAGAATTTGGGGTTGATAGTTTTACTTTTCCCCCAGCACTTTAAAAATACTGTGCAACTGTTTTCTAGTTTCTGTTGTGTCTAATGTGAGATCAGTGGTTATTTGGGTCATTTGAATAATTGCTTCATGAGATGTGTTATTTTTCTCTTTGTGTCTTTAATATTTTCAGTTAGTTTTATGTTCCACAGTTGACTATGATGGGCTTAGGTTTGTTTCCTTTTCATTAGTCCTCTTTGGTATTCACTGAATTTTTGAATTTATAGTTTTATTTCTTTCACTAAATTTTAGAAACTTTTGACTGTTAAGTTGCCAAGCATTTCATTGCCCCTCCCTTTGATTCTGGGACTCTAGTTATATATGTATTAGAATATTTTATATTATGTCTAATGTTCTAGAGTCTACCATCATTTATTGCATGTCTTTTTAATCTCTGCTCTTCAGATTAAATGATTTTTATTCATTTATCAAGTTTATCAACTTTTTTTTCTTGTCATCTTTGTTCTCTGTTAAGCCCATGAACTTTAAAAACTTTTTGTTTCAAATACTGTGCTTTTCATTTTTAGAATTTGCATTTGGTTCTTTTTTCAGAGTTTATATTTCCCTGATGGAATTTTTAAGTCTTTTTTAAATGTATATTTGAACATATTTTCATTAATGTCTTTAAGTGTAGTTATAATACTTTAAATTTTTGTGTACTAATTCCAATGTGTTTATCATCTTGCATTAATGTTTGTTGATCATTTTTTCTCTTAAGGAAAGTGATATAATTATTCTCTTTTTATATGTTAAATCATTTTGGAATATTTCCCCAGATATTTTGCATATGCTATTTAAACTCTGGACTCTGAAATGTTCTGCTAAAAAAAAATTATCTTTTTAAATGAGCATGCAGTTAATCTGGCTAAAATCAAACTTAAAACTCTCTTCATTGTCTGGTAAGCAAAACTTCAAATTAGTGATTTTTACGTCAGCCAGGCTGCTAGGAGTCTTCCCTGTCTATCCCTGGTCAAGGGGTATTCAGACTTTAAGGCAGAGTTGCTTCCTGGAAAGTTTCTTGTTATTCTCCAGCTTGTGTGGATGGCCCTGTTTTTCCAAGCACAAGACTAGAGTTTAACCATGTCACATAGGCACACCAGGCCTTTCCTCATGACAAAATACACAGAAACAGGAAACTCACCTAATGCCATTTACTTTTTCCAAGTGTTGACTCATTTCTAGTTTCTGTTTGCTTTGGTTCACTCTTCATGGACTCTGCCTATTTAAATCTAAATGGATTTATTGCCTGGGAAAACTTTGGTTTGAGCAGTTATTTAGCCATACTGGAAAGAAACGTTCCATTAGTTGCCTTTATTTAAGATTGTTATTTTTAAGTAATCTGTACACCCAATATGGGGCTCAAACCCATAACCCCCAGTTCAAGAGTTGCATGCTCTACTGAATTTTTAACTGTGGAATGAAAGCCTCCTTTTCCTGATAAAGGCATGAAGGCCTAACCAGAAATCTTGTCAGTGATACAGTACATGCTGCAGTTTCCATTGGTAACACCTGGTGATGGAAGAGAAAGAGCTTCAGCCTTCTAATAGAATATGACCCCTCTTTCTCCATTTCCTCATTTACTAATTTATTCAGCATTCATTTATAAGCCACATATTTAGTTATGCGCTTGGCATATGGCTGTTAAGAAAATTATAACACCTGTCCTTAAGAGCTTATGTTGTAAGAGAATAAGGGAAGTGTGAAACAGTAGGCAAGTACGTAAGAAGATAGTCTACTATGATAGAAGATGATGAACGCCATGTAAATTAGACAGCATAGAAACAAACGTGTGAGTGATAGTGGTTCTTGAGGGTTTGCACTTGTAAGCAAGGTACTACTTCATGGAGAGGCAGGGCACTGAGCACAACCACAATGGAGACAAAGTCAGTTACCCAAGTGGATATCTGGTGTCTAAGAAGGGGCCATGCTCTTAGCAGGAGAGGCCACTAGAACCTGCAAGGAGGTAGCGTACCCAGAACAGAGTGATGCATTAGGTGAGTAGTGAGACTTGAGGACAGAGATCCAACAGGGACAAATTATATGGACCTGTTTACACATTGTATGGAAATCAGCTTTTACGGTGAATGTAAAGAGGAGCCCTTAGAAGGGTTGAAACATTGGAGTGACATTATCTGACTCAGGCAGACATCAAACTGGCTGCTGAATTTGAAAGTCGACTATGACAAAGAAACGTAGTAAGAGATTGTTTTGTGCTGGTCTCAGCCTGCTAATAACCAGTATTGTGGCTGAACCTGCCCTTGTGGTTCTTAAAATGATTGCAAGACACTCCTTGCAATATCCATCAGGAAACTTTAGGGAAAAAAAGTTCTATTACTCACAGGTCATGAGGAGCGCACAGCACACCCCGGGCCACACAGAAAAATAGTGGATAGAGTAAAAGAGAGAGAAGTTCAGCTTTTGTTGGAGTCCAAGGTGGAACCTGTGGTTTCGTGTGCCAACTCTTTATTGAATTTATTTATTTATTTATTTATTTATTTATTTATTTATTTATTTAAAAGGATTTTATTTATTTATTTGACAGAGACAGCCAGTGAAAGAGGGAACACAAGCAGGGGGAATGGGAGAGGAAGAAGCAGGCTCCTAGCGGAGGAGCCCGATGTGGGGCTTGATCCCAGAATGCCAGGATCACACCCTGAGCTGAAGGCAGACACTTAACGACTGAGCCACCCAGGCGCCCCTCTTTATTGAATTTAAAACATAAGAGCAGGAATTTAAAGTGTGGAAAGAGCAAAAACAATCGACCCAAATGATCAATTATGGAAAGCATAATTGTTTTAGATCTCTAAAACAGAGGAGCCTGGATTGAGAACAGTTTGCCTGGGAGGGAGGTGGAGGTGAGGGTTGGGGAGGGAGTTGGGAGTAGCTGAATTTTGCCAGGCTCTTTATCTAGTAGTGTGGCTGGCAACGTGTTTATTCCAGATAACTTAACCATCTTTGAAGTGAACGTGTCTTTGAAGTAATGCCTCAGCAATCGAAGCTTCAATGAGGCACTTGCGTTACAAGAAAGAGAAAACCCGAATGACAGGTCTTATACTACAGAGTCTATCAAAGATATCAAATTATCCCCAATGGGGTTTCATACCGGTGGGACATAAGGAAAATAGAAGGCTCAAGATAACTCCAAAATTCTTAGTTTGAGTAACTAAGAATAAAGAAATTTATTAAGGAATATTAAGATGGAGCAGGTTGTGGGGGAGATTGAATTGAGTTTAAGAGGTCATATTAGGCATCAGACTGGAGGGGGTAAAGAGGCACGTAGATATGGGAATCTGGAGGACATATCTACATACATGAGTCACACAAACGTGTGAGTTGCAGATAGAAATGTGAGAGGTAGGGGTGCCTGGGTGGCACAGCGGTTAAGCATCTGCCTTCGGCTCAGGGCATGATCCCGGCGTTATGGGATCGAGCCCCACATCAGGCTCCTCCACTATGAGCCTGCTTCTTCCTCTCCCACTCCCCCTGCTTGTGTTCCCTCTCTCGCTGGCTGTCTCTATCTCTGTCAAATAAATAAATAAAATCTTAAAAAAAAAAAAAAAAGAAATGTGAGAGGTATGTGCAACTACAACAACTGTATGTATGTACAGTGCTATGAGAGTGGACGTCGAAGAAGTGAGTGCAGTCACAGGCCAGTCAAAGGCCACAAGACCACACTGTGCCCGGAGTCGCCCCATATTAAGTCATGCCAGTGCTCTGCATAAATGTGTGGCTATCAGATAAAACATAAAAATCATTGATTTGTATAAGATCCTCATTTTATGTAGGAATAAAATGAAAGACAGAAAGGTAAGATTATAAAATGTTTTATCCAATGTCAAAAAATAAAATGATGACAGAGCTAATACTAAATATATGTCCCAGCTAACTGACAAATAATGAAAAGGCTGCTTGTAAAATGAGAGGGAAGAGGTATGAACTAATTTTCATGAAAGACTCAAAGCATAGATGTCTATGTTGATGAAATAATTAGTTAGAATCTTTCCTGTGCCTAGCTTGATTAAGTACAAGCTTTGAAAGCCTTTGCTGAAAGGTGTTTACATAGAACTAATATTCTTTCTTTAAAAATTCAGAACTATCAAATTGAGGGAGTGCGAAGTGTCATGTATGAATTCAGCATCTATCATCACAATTCTTTTACCATTTTTTTTTTTGGTCAGTGATTGAATAAAAGAGAAAAAGAAATTATATTGTAATTTCAGAGGAAATAATATACCCAAAGTCAGTGATGGTCTATTTGCATTTTATAGGAACATTTACTGAACTTCTGGTAGACTCATGCTTGACCTCCTAAATTTCTTCTTTTATGTATTAGATTTAAAAATTCTGCTATAAAATATTTTGTCTTTGACTGCAATGATAAAACTCTCCAGGTGAAATAATATTTTGCATTTATACAAAAGCTTTTATATTGAAGAATTCCAAGAATATTTTTCCAACTTTATGAATAACATTATTCCACACACTGTTGGATTTCAGCTGCTATTAAGACACTAGACATCACCACCAGGCAGTAATTTTCAGACTTAAAAAAAAAAAAAAGTAGTAGCATATCCTATTTAGTGAAGTGGAATGCTAAATATATAGAGCATGTTTACTATTGTGCCTCGAGCAATATGCTCTCAACAAATTGTAAGTAATAATCTTATTTTCAGGAGTAGATATTTGTCTCTAGAAGAATGGGTTTGAAGTAGAAACTAGATAATATTTTTCCTTCTCTATTGGATAATTGTGTCAAACTCCCTAAGTGCAACACAGGTGTTCTAGTGCCTTCCCTCCTCATCAATATGGTTCAGTTTATAAGGTTTCAAAATCAATATTAAGCTACTAAGGAAACCACGCAGCAACCGATGATGGAACAGCCATGCCGACTGGCTGTGTACAACTCTTTCCACTCACTTCACCAAGATTCTATTGGGAGGTGATTTTCCTAGTAATGTGACATCTCCGATGTGCCAGTATTTTCCATAATTTCAGAAATGAGTTCTTCAGTATTGATTGAAATGTTGCTTGTTGCTTCACTCTGCCTTCTAACCAGAGCCTGTACCGGTGATTGGGAATGCAATGCCACTACTTTTAGTCTTTCTTCCACTAATCAACCCAAGTACTAAAAGTTTTTGATTCGCGCTTAGCTCCGCTCTATAATACATGTATCCTTCCAGAGGACGCATTCTGACAGCATGTTCTGATTGTTTCACTCCACTTTTCTTAGGGCATCATTTCGACTCTGATTCTTGAATAGAGTTTATTACAGTGCACCCATGTTTTTATACGGCTGATCCCTTTTGGTTATCAACTTTCACACTGAATTCCAAACAAAGGGGATGGAAGAAAACAGGGATTGTTTTTTAATACCATGTTCTGGGGCCTCTAAAGTGTTAGGTAATTTCAACCATTTAGTCATTTCTGTTTGACGTAGCCCTCGCTCAGTGCCAAGTTAAAAAAAAAAAAAAAATCAAAAACAGTGTTTCTCTTCTACGCTTCCAAATGGTACTCCATAGAGAACAGGTGCTGTCAGCCTGACTGGAAAGTTCTTACCTGGGCAGGTCTCACAACAGGGCTTTCTAGGAAGATAGTATTATTTTCCTCATTTTATAGATAAAATAAGTAAGGTTGATAGATTGTAAGTAATTCACATAATTTATAGAAATTTTATAGTATACGTAGTAATAAAGAAACAGTAGAGTCTGGATCTTTAATTCCCATTTTGCCTCTGCCTGCATCCCATTTTGTTTTGTGTGTGGTTTTTTTTTTAAGATTTTATTTATTTATTTGACAGAGAGAGACAGCCAGCGAGAGAGGGAACACAAGCAGGGGGAGTGGGAGAGGAAGAAGCAGGCTCCCAGCGGAGGAGCCCTGATGTGGGGCTCGATCCCAGAATGCTGGGATCACGCCCTGAGCCAAATGCAGACGCTTAACGACTGAGCCACCCAGGCGCCCCTGTTTTGTGTTTTTAATGCTGTTGCAACTTGCTTTTTTTTTTTTT